>NC_046645.1:8401323-9001323 GCF_900324485.2 Mastacembelus armatus | reverse complement strand
TTTTCTCACTGTCTCTGTAGGATGAGTAGCTAGTACCACCAACCAATATTATAGGAGATGTACGGCAGCTGAGGAGGCTACTGTTGTAGATGGCACAATGTAAATCTGTAACTTTTCAAGGGAGGTTTTGTGGTTTTAAAGTCACCCTTGTTTTTCATACACACCTGTGGCCCTCTTTAATCAACACAGCAGCTCCTTTGTTACAGGTGTACTCTATGTGCCAAACTGGCTTGCACAAAAAATAATATAGCATCGCCTACGCTTTTGTTTTATGTCTTCTACCAGAATACTGTGCCGGCTGATATTTTAGTCTCAGATTTGTGCCCTGTAAACTCCTGTGAACCTACCCACATAAAATGTCACAGCGTGCATTTTCTCAGATGAACTTTTATAATTAATTGGCATAGTGGAGATCTTTATCTTTGAATGCATTAAATGCCTTATCTCCAGACATTTGAAGAGGTCACTTCAATGAACTGATTTTATGTCTGGGACCCAGAGTAACATTTCCTCCAGGCCTAATTACTGTTAATGAAAAGACAGAATATTATCTATGTGCATGTCTAAATTAGTCCCTTGCTCTGTTGTCATCACCCTTTTACTCTCTCTCTTTATTATTGAATTACTAAAAATCCTAGATGCTGCATGCTAAGAAATATTTTAATAATTCGAATATTTGTCCTTTCTAAGTGTGGTGGATAACATAAAACATCTCTAAATCAAGCTTCCTCCCATTGCTGAAAAACATGCAGGTTAGACTTAATGGTACAATAAAACTGTCTTTACATGTTTGTTTGTGTTAGTACTGGTAATCTATATCATCTTTTATATGTATTATACATATCACATAAAAATTGTATTTTATATAAGCTTTAGCAGTGAGGTTATATTCAAAATGAATATATGACAGAAAACAGCATTTTATATGCAATGTCTTTAGAGAAAGTTGATTACACTACTAACGTCTGAGATATGATACAGTCAGGTTGTCTTTATTGGTGTTTGAGCAGGAACTCAGTCCAATAGCTTATGGAGTTCCTCGTTACCCTGAGATGCCATTTTTACGAGTGACACTTGTGGACAAATGGGTGAGAGTGCTTAGCCTTGAGAGTGATTATTGGAGTGTCAGATAACCACCGTAAATTTTGGTCTCATAAACAAACGGCCATTTTCAAATAGGTGGCATCCATCACATTTATGCAGGTAATTTATGACATTTTATGTGCTGAATCAGATGTAGAAAATTCCGATAAGCCGATCTCATAAAATGGGTATAAGTGTAATAAAAACACTAAATGTTCTGGAGTCCCATGAGGGCTAGTATGGTTGGTTCAAATGAAAAAACAAAAAAAAACAAAACAAAAACACTGCTATCTACTTAAGGTATTCAATTTCGATGGTAGTCTTTAATCATCCATGTGTAAACAGCAGCTTGCCATTTTGAAGTCACTCATTCAGATATGCAGAGCACAGTGTGATAAATGTTCAGCTACAGTCACAAGTGAGATGAGAACAGTGGGTGATTTAAGTGGAGGATGCTGTGAAGCTAAACCACTCGTTTACTTTGCATTTCCTCTGAAGCAAATTTAACAAGGAGGATACCATTATAAACGTAATAAGGAGGGTGCCAAACGCTGCTAATGAGATGTCTGGAAAACAACAACTGCCTACAGCAGCACCTGCAATTACAGGACTTAACTGGATAAATGTCATCCTTGTATGTTTCTCTGGCATTTTTGTGTCTATGCTACTTCAGCTTTGTAGTTGGCGATTGTGGGCTCCAACAGTAGTGTCTAGGAAAGTAATTCTTAAATGGGCTTCACTGGTCGTCCCTGTATTTGTGAGATCATGTGAGCTCATGTGTGTGTTGTTTGAACTAACCGGGGTGCCAGCAAAGGGAGCATGGTCACAGTTCTCTTGCCAGGAGCGGTTGAGGCTCAGCACAAAATCCTGGAAGAAGGGATGAGTTTTGTTGAAAACTGAAAAACCGACTATGTTCACCCGTTGGTCAACCACATCGTCTAGTCGTAGTAAAGAGAATTCCTGTAGGACAAAATGAGAGAGAGACAGACAGAAAGACAAACAGTTTATTGGGTGAATGCAGCTGAACTAGATGAGAGATGTCAATTCTTGACATGATGTACAATAAACTACTTTAACGCTATGTGATATATTGCATTATCAAGGTAAAACGGTCAAGCAAAATGTTTTTATCTTATTTAATCTGTCTCAGTTCCTTTATTCTGATTGATTAACATGAGAAATGTATTCTACCCACCCATTACTACACAACACTATGCCTTTTGTACCGGCCATGTGCACAGTGAGGTCAGGCAAAGGGGTTCAAATTAAGAGAGAGGCAGACTGAAAGAGGCTGAGACAGACTGGAGCCAGGAAATGGGGAAAAATATAAACAAGGACACTGAGACTGATAAAAATCCATGCCATATTGAAATGCTCCAGGTTGGGAGGAGAGGAAAATACAGATATTTGTTATTTGACTCTTTTGCTCTAGGGACAAGCCGATTTTCCTCTGCCTGGGGAACAGTAGACAAGGGACAGGCAGAAACAGAGATGAGGAAAGCAGGAAAGAGAGGAGGTGGGGTGTGGACTGGGGATGGACGTCTCCTGAAGGTTAATAGAAGTGTCAGAACCCATTCCCCCTCAGGTGGCAGCCTTCGCCTGGCAGGCCGTTGTGCCATCTAGCTTATGACAGCCAGACCAAGCCCAGTCTACCTGTTTGTCTGTCAGCCAGGTCAGGGATTGAAGATAAGAGGGGTTGGAGGGGATGGGGACTGGTAGAGGGGACAATGAGGTAGAAAATAAAAAGGTGGGGTGTGGGAGGAAAGAACCTGCAAGTGAAACCTGGAGGCCATAAAGCGCATTAAGGGCAGAGAACATAACGAAAACCATGTGTATGGTGTGGGTTAGCATGGACAGTAACTAAAACTGATGGAAAAACACTTATCTTTTAATCAAAAACAATGATCAAAAGCTGATACTGCTACACGTCCATTAGCCTTTCCTGCCATTTTGAAACCCACCTCATGTCCTGTATTGGCCCCAAAAATTAGATCAATGTCTTATTTTAAGGCCACATTTTAGCCAACTGAAGAGAAATCGTGACCGGCTCCTGGAGATATCAAAGCTTACAAAGGCACAGCTATGCTGCAACAGAAAAATGAAAAACAGGAAAATGGCCTTTTTCATCTGTAAGAGGAAAATGGATGAGAGGGGATTAGGCAAATCAGATAATGGACGTTCAGACAAAAAGAGTGAATAGGTCAGTGAATTAAATAACTGATAAGCAGGTAGATGGAAAAAGCTCTTAGACCAAGAGGAGACGGAGCATGAGTCACTGCACTGTGAAGACACCAGTGAGTGACTGCACTGATACAGACTTGGCGCAGAGCAGGCAGGAGGGAGCAGTGGATATTGACTTTGAGTGGGAGGCCCATTATCCCCAGTGCCAACCTCTCAGAAACCTGGAAATCCCGAATGTTTAGTTATGCTGGTGTGCAATGAGGTGCTTCTATTGCATGTTAAAAACGATCCCCTCTGCTGAAATCTGCTAACAGATATATTCAAAGTGAGTAAGGAAAAGGTTGTTGTAAAGAAAATGTGAAGACAGAGTATATGTGATATATGAACATCAGCTATCATTGACAGAAGTACAGACTCTTCAGGTGTGATGTATCTATATCTCTCAGTAACTGGCTTGAGAGGTGTGTGATGAGGACAGGTTGAGAACATCTGATTTGGTGACTGTTCCTGCACCAACTCCACCTGCTAACAACATTTTCTTCCAACTAAAGCTCCATTTACAACAGCTTTCACCATCTATTAATTTCTATTAAGAAAAGGGTGAGACACATTTACATCCAGTCGAGAACTGTTCCTGCTTTCATTTCAAGCAGACTCAACTTTTGACATGCAAAATCATAACATTCAATCATACTCGCCATTCTAGCTCCAGCAGTTTCATCTTACAAAACCCCATTATTTCACATTTTTATGTTATGCCTGCTTTCCGACACACTGTGCAAGTCAATTTCACCAGGTTAAAAATCCAGTCTGGACTGTATTGTTATTCATCTTGCTCTAGTTCTGCGTTTAAATTGGATTGTGCTGCATTATGACTGTATTTGTGCCTCAATCTGCAGCTGGGTTTGAGCTAGCACTCTATGTCACATAATTACATCCCAAACAATTGGTTTAAAACAGAAAACAAACAGAAGCAAAAGTTTTGTCTTAAAGATGTGTGAGAAAACAATTTTTAAGACTTTAACCGACTGCAAAGAGCACATTTCTAAAGCAAAGCTTCTGGTTTTAAAAAGAAAAAGAACTGTCAAAACACATTTACTATATTGTCTGATTACAAAATGAAGCACTAAAATCTAAGGAGCTGCTTGATGCTCTTGAACTTTTTAAAACAATTCTGTTAATGAGTAGGATAATGGTCTTGTTAGAGACGAGGCTCTGTTAACTATTGTACTGAATTTGAAGCACACAATTCAGTACAACGAGCAACCTGGCTCTCCTGATTTTGTATTTTATTTTTTGACTATAGACAGCTTAAAAAGAAAGAAGGCAAATAATGACTGTGTTTAATTGCAGCCATGGAAATAAAGATGCAGTACAGTTAAGTCTAGGTGTGTCATAACACATCCATTTCCTGTTATGTGGACTCTTATTTTGTTGCTGAACTGACCCCTCTGTATTAAATTTAATTTTAACCTCCTATGTGTCAGCAGTAGGTAAAAATAAATATTTACGATACGTTTTCTGTTTATTTTTTATTCAGAGAAAATTAATTAGAGAAAAATATTATTTTAATGTTATTGATTCCTCTGCATTACTTCAAACACATTGGCTTTTCTTTACTTTTCTTGCACTATTACATATCCCTCGTGGGGCCTCGTAAGCCTTTTGGGACTGGCCATATAATTACTGGTTAAGTGTACTTTAATAGATCATTAGAAGCAGAGCTGTGCAAACGAGCCCATCATTAAGCATGCCCCTCAAGGGTGCTTGTATGTATGCATGTGAACACATATACACAAACACAGACTCGGATGCTGCATGGGCAAACCCACACACAGGAAAATGAAATGTCTGTAATTGAGCAACACATGCACATACTCACTGAAGACCAAGGTCACCAAAATACCCCCCGGCTATGTCTGAAGAAAACTAATGTGCTGCGTTCGAGGGCTTTCAGGGCACAGACACCAGTACACATTCAAATTCAAATACACAAGTGCGCACACACACACACACACATACACACACACACACACAGTCAGATACAAATGCAGCCCTCCGCATGAGCAATTATGCTCTCTTGCATGCTAAATAGGCAGTGTGAGATGGACAGTGTTCAGTAGAGGACAGTTGGGTCCCAGCAGTTGGGGAACGAACAGAGTTACAGGGTAGAAGAAGGTAGTGGAGAAACCAACTGTCACGACTGAGGGGGTGAAATGGGTGAAGGAGCAGAATGATGATGAGAAAGACAGCGAGAGAAAGAATGAGAAAAGTAGAAGTTAAATCAATGGGGGAAGAAGAAGGTGCAGGATTAGGTGGCACAACTGAGAGCTTAAAAAGCAGTGGGGGAGAAAGAGAGAGCGACAGAGCGAAGATGAGAGGGGACGGGAGGGTGGGAGAGAGCGAGGGAATGACAGCCTGGCCGAGGGCCCCTGACACCGGTTGTCACCTGGAGATCAATCAGCACCCGGGAGCTGAGCCAACCACCCAAAAACTGTTGCTTCACCTCCTCAAATCCTACTTTTTGCCATGTGAAAACCCCAGAATCTTGAAGGCTCTCTCCCATCTATTCTTTAACTTTGATTTTTTTAATTTTTCATGGTCTCTCTTATTACTGTGTATAGATTTTCACAGTCTTACCTTTCATTGTCTTTCTTTTGACATAATGAACCATTCACACATGTACACATGTACACATGTACACCCAAAATGCTCAAATGTGGGAGCATGTGGTGTTTGTTATGATGCAGTCAGTTTGAGCAGTGAATAATGAGATCCCAGGAGGGCTGATGCTGTTGATAGTGGGATTCCTTGTCATAAACCCTACCCCGTCACCCACTTCACACCCCTTACCCATCCACACGCATTCATATTCCATTGCACTGATGCAAGCCTCAATAAACCCACAACCCTAAACAGGATACCTGAAAAGAAGCAAAAACCTCTTCAGATCAGCCAGCCTCTTCCGGCTCCTTACTTCTCTCATCTCACTAAATAGGAGAGAAATGCTGAGATTATAGTAATTCACTCAGCTCCAAGGGCATCCACTGAATCAGGCTGCATCTCTGCTGCATGTGTACTACAACAGCCTGTACCCTAAACACAAATCAGAAACTTTCTGCTGACAGATAAGCCTTTCAAACTCCAGTTAGACTGGACCTGGCAGTTTTGTAATATGCATGCATGCTGAGCAGGGAATATTATTTGACTGCTGCTTTCATACTGTCACATTTTTATATAGTGAATATGAGTAGTCTCAGTATTTCAATGTGTTTGAATCATCTAAACATTTCATCTGTTTAAAACTTTAATAGCATTTGCTGAAGTTGGTCAATGTTGGTGTTAAGGAATACTGCAATAATGGCAAATGAGTCAGAATAATGAACAGTCAGTGACTAATGGGCATAATTTGTTAAATAAATTAAATAAGCATTTATGGCTGCTGCACGGGGAAATGTGATGTTATGTGTTTTCTGCTAATAGGTATAAGTAAAGGCATAGTTTAAGCAGCAATAAAAGATTTTTTGGCCATTTCTGGGAGTGGAACATGCTGTAAATACAGCGCTGACATGCAACCTTAGAAAGTTATTCTGCCACGTGTTGGCAAACAATTGCTTTTTAAACACTGAGCTGATAAGAGTAAAAATTAGAATTCATTTGGTCTGCCTGATGAAGATGGTGTGAGTCAATTTCACACCCTCTTCTAGCTCTGTTTTTATCTCCACTAGCTTCTGACAAAAATATCTGGCTGCTAAATATAGCTAAATATCTTTAGCTGCTGATGCTCCACTATGTTCACCAGCTCGTTTCTAAATTTGCCAGTCTGCCGTTTGGTTCCAGGCCAGTAGCATACATTGGATCTGTCAGAGGATTTCTTGCTGCTGGAAATTAGGCCGACGAGAAAGAGACTGAACCAAACGCTAAAGCTGCTGGTCATATGGCTGAAATAATGAACTGAAAAACACTAGAGTTCTGTAGATCTGAAGCGGGTGATAATTTTTTTTTGGGGGGGGGGGGTCCTCTCTACGAATGACCTCTTTCACATTATAGTCATTATGTGGCCATTTGATCAACGTTAAAAGCGTTGATTAGTGCAGCTTGAAGGAGACATATGGTATTTCCTTAGGTTACTGTGTCCTCAAATGGAAAAGACATTTTTCGCTCCGTAAGATGTTCCCTAGAACAAGACAGAGCCGTCAGGAGTGATAGTCATCACTAACAATGTGGGGGGAAAAAAACAAAGAAAAATCATCTCCACTCCTTATCTGGCGTGGCAGCACTCTGAAAGAACACAGACTTCAATAGCCCATGATTGATGAACATTTCTGAAAATTGCCTTTTGATTTTCCTAATGATAAAATACTAATTAATGACATCCATCCTTTTATACTGGGGGAAGGATACAACAGACTAAAACCTTCAGGCCTGAATCCGGTCTTCACTCTAATGAAATCCATTTCTAGTGGCACACTCATTATTCTCTAATAGCTGAAATGTTCGTGCAGTGTTTTTGGCAATAAGTCAATTCCTGCTTGTGTCAATTGCCACGTAAATTCAGGCTGAGCTCTAAAGCCTCCTGCAGCCTCTTAATTATAATGTTCTCAGTGAGTGTGGGATGGGAGGAGAGGAGGAGGAGAGAAGGAACATGTACAAATGTCATGCCTACAGACTTGTGCTGGGATGCAGTGATGTAGTAAAAATAGGATAAATGATTTACTGAATTTATTGTTCATAAACTTCCACACACAGTAGTGCAGCTGGACATGCGAATTTGCAGCTCATCCAATTTCTCATTAGTCGCCGTGTGGTTACTTTGTTGTACTGTACTGTATGTGTATGGATCAAAACCAAGTCAGCCTTCTAGCGCTGATCACTAATCTGCCTCTTACTGTACATCATTCCCAGTGGCCAGCTTGTTTGATTCATTGCAAGACGACCATGAAATTAATTACCAGGGCTGATATATTAGCTTTGTTCCAAAGCACTTAATTGCCACATATATCAAAACAATCTGGCAGTATTCCTCCAAAGTGTTGCAAATGACCAATTTTATTCCATTATTCATTGAATTATGTCGGACCTGCAACAGTCTATTTCTGAGGCAAAGACCTTATGCCCAGAGTAATTCCTAGGCTGGTAGATGCCAAAAACAGCATGAATATTGCAGACACTAGCATATGTTTGGAATCCGAAACAGTCTATCTTCTCTAGTAAGCTATTCGTTGAAATCCCAGCAGGAACTTAACAGCTGAAAGCACAAAAAGCAAATGAAATTTCAAAAGAGCAAAAACCTTCAAAGTCAAACATTGTCTAATGTCAAACTACTTATGAATGTTTCTTTTAATTGAAAAGCTCTGCACCTAAAGAGCAGATTATTTTGCTGGGAAACAGAAAATGGGTCCTGGACCTGTAAGGCTGCCGAGTGGGGTGGAGTGAGTGGCTGACAGAAAAACATGCAAAGGGAGAAGCAATATATAATAAAGATGAGACCCCATCTAAACTCTGCTCCTAGTAAAGCCCTGAGTGTTTCACATCAATCACCTCAGTATTTCTCATCAAAACCAAGTAAACCTGCAGCTTTTGGAGTAAAAAAAGGGTCACGACAAGAAAAGAATACACTATGTACAGGTCCAAAACACTGTGGCTTCACGGTCATGCACCATATGGCTTGTAATGGTCATGTTCAAGTCTGTTTCATATTATTTGCTACAGTATAATTTAATATCACACCTCTCCTATGCTTTTATTTTTGGGGTAATAGAAAATAATTCTGAGAGACATGCAAAGGGAAAGCAGCTCACAGGATTTCAGGCTCTCTGATCAAAACAAACTCAAACCACATTTAATCTGTACTGACTAGCGATGGTGAGCCATGTTGATTCAACTGTGGAGTTGGTAAATTTGAGGTGACAAGGGCTCACACTGGTCTTTTGTACCAAAAATAGGGAGATCTTGCTGCTACTTTCACATTTTGTTTTAACTACGCATTTTGTTTGCATTTTCTACTTGATTTTCTGCTTTGTCACATTACACAGCGTTCCCCAGCTTTAATGCAGGATATATTTGTAATCCAGTGTAGCTGCTTTCTGTCCTCAGTGGCCATCAATGTGAAGGCCTTTTAGTGCTGTTTTAAAATGCTTTCGGTTTACTTGGTTTATTGCGTTACTGAGCTTTTCTTTGGTTTCCTCTTTATATTCATTTGCCTCATTTTCTTTTGGGGGGGAATGTAAGTGTGAGTGTTTTCCCATAAATTCTTTGTGCTACTCTCAGCCCAGTCAAAAATGCAGCCAATTCTACAACCAATTTAATTAGATCAGCAGGGTGTTCTGCATTGTGATGGGAATAAAAGCTGTTAAGCATACAGTATACACAGCCATCATAAACAGCACAAAAAACTGAAAATAAAGCCATCTGGTTTGAAAAACACACTCAACATTACAGCAAAACAGATAAATGAAGTTAAATTCCCAAATCATCTGCACCGCGGAACATTAAGAAGAACTTCACAGAAAAATGTTGCTTTTAGGTGCATCTTCATTAACATAATGTGTTCATGTTAACTGAGGTCAAAGGATCTTTGATGATCTAAAGAAACTGTTTTATGATAAAATCACACCTGCCTGTACAACAGAAAATAGAATAAAAACTATCAGAGAGACAAACAAATTTTTCCATAGTCCCTCACTAATTCTGACTGGACACGATCAGTTCAGCAATCAGCCCAGTTTGATCGTGTACCGGACTTGCTGCCAGCATTTCTTTGTCTGGGCTGAGTGATAATTAGAATCCAATGACAGTTATGTGTTTCATCATGAATGAAAATTACATCAGGATGATTAAAACAGCCGCACATGATATTTGCTCCGCATGAAACTACTGACCTAACGCTAAATGTATTAGATACAAAAGCACTGCTCCTAACAAAGCCACATGTAGATTTAAAGGCACATGAAGACACAGACTTTGATGGCGAGAGAAACAGACATCAGAGTAAAGGGATTGACCAACCAAAGGCAATTTGGATATTATCACACAGTGTTATCACCACTTATCTGATCATAGTTACGTGTCAGATGAGCCTGATTCTATTGATTAGTAGGCTCATTAGACAGTTGTTGTCATGGTTACAATAGCTGTACACACAAACACTACTTGGTTAGGTTTAAAAAATGTGGATTGTGTAAATAAACTACTTACAGGGCCTTGATCATCACTGTTAAAACAATCACGGTTAAAAAACATTTCACACTGGGCTCAAACCTCAGTGTTGTATCTGTCAATTCTGGCTCTCTTCCACTGCAGGGTACCGGTCTGACTCTGCTCAGTGGTACTCCCTTTTGGTACCAGGTGCTTTGTTTTCCACTGCAGATTTTAATACCCTCTCACTATAGCCGGTCGTCATAGCGACCAGCGCGATCCTGACGAAAGGTGATAATGGGCCACTGAATGGCATGACAACATCAGATTTCTACAGATTTACAGCTGAAAAATAATTAACAAATGAAGAAAAGTGTTCACAGTTTCAAAAAATGTGACTTGCTTTTAGTTAATTAGCAGTTTGATAGCTTGATAGTGTAAAACACTGCGCCTGCACATGCAGGATCAACTGTGGCACAGGCACCTGGTATTTCAGAGAAATACACCACACCTAATAGAAGGACTCTTGACAAAGCGAGCACGTAAGGTGTTTGATACATTTCATGTACAATAGTATGAAAAGTAAAATGAATTTTGATCCATGGGCACTTTGTGTTGGCAGCTTTCCAGCTTCTTTTCCAGTACATGGCAGGCTTGAGATAGGTGAATACGGAGAGAAATGGCATCAACAGAGAGAGTGGGAGAAGAAAGAAGCAGAAAGAAGTCAGTAAATGATAAAGAAACAAAGAAAGGAACAGGAAAAGGAACTAAACAGGAGAGAAAGTAAACGAAGGGCAGTAGCAGTCCTCAGATGGCCACGGGATTGTGGTATGATGGGAAAAACGTAAGAAAGGAAGCTAGGAATGGTGTCAGCAAGCAATTTGAACTTTTCCAAAGAAGACCCTAAGTAAGTTGCGACTCAGCCCTTTGGATTTAGAAGAGAAAAGGCTGTAAAATAACTGTCAACACTGAGTCGCCCAGAAAAGGGGTTCAGAGGGAGGGCTGGTGGTTACAGGGCCGACAGCGGGTAATCAATACGTCAGAACTCCTTACAGGTACAATGGTCTGAACCTGAGAGGAGGAACACTACACTAAACTGTTTACTTTAATTTACACAAACATCCAACTGCCGTCTGGGTAACCCATAAAAATAAAAAGAGACCGGGGAACTTCAAGTCTTAAAATTTTATGCCAAACAAGACTTCTCAGTGTCTTTTAATAGGGTTGGAAAGTTTTGTTTATGGTGATAAGGCAAGAAGGCTTGCCTCACATATTAAACATGTCAGGTCATTGGTCGTCTCAGACTCCACTGTCTCCATTATAATGAGGTAGTCAAAAACTGCTCAGCATTTCTCATTATGTCATTTTATATGTGTTTTCCTGCATTGTCTGCAGAATTTGCTTTCCATTGATGTCAGTGCTCTTTAAAAGTCAAATTTCTTTCGAATTACACAAGATCCCTTAATGAATCCCAACTGATTCAGAATTTTCTTTAACATGAACAGACCTCACGTCCCAACCTGTTGACCTCAAAATTAGCCATAAATAATTAACGAATGCCCTTCATGAATACTGATATAAATGTCAGTACATTTGTCTTCTCTCTTTATGTGATAAAATGGCAAAAAGCTGCTTTCTTAGGGTGGATGAAATGTTCTGCATGTGCCAAAGTTGAGGCAACAACTTTTTCGACATTTCATATTTTACAGTCTATGCTTGGAGTGAAAACAGGCAGGGACCTATGGGCTTATCATAGACTTGTCCAGATTTTAATCTTTCTGACCTGGAATATCAGACAGTAAGTTCAATCAGTGATGAAAACGTGGCCCCACGGGAAAATACTGCACAAAACTAATGTATCATAACTGCAAGCTCTTACACAACCTTCAGTAGATCCTTATCTGCAGCAATAAAAGGAGATGTGAGCCCACAAAAGGCAGCTGATGAGAAGGCAGTCTTCAAAATAAGGCAATAAATTAATGAATGAGACTTAGATTATAAATCACCCGCACACTCACCTTCTGTGCTTTCCACACATGAAATCAGTATTACCAGATCATCACACAGAAACTCAACTCCACACAGTATTCCAATTTAGGCTGCATATGTCAGTGTGCTGTATGTACAGTAGAGTAAATAGGTTAGAAATTCTTTGGTGACCAGCTGTGTTAACATCTGTTGGTCCACCAGTGGGCGTTGACTTAAAGGATATGAACTGAGTAGACGCACTTTTTTCATTCAAATCCAGTGTCGATCTATAGTAAATGGACAAACTAAGTCAGGTGAGTAGGGTGGGTAGCAAAGCCATGTTCTGAAAACCAGAATGAGTCCTACAGCTGTCCACTAAATGCTATTCTTAGCAACCATAGCTAGTCGATGCCTTTATTGATGATTAGATTTGACAGTAAAAGGGTAGAGAAAAAGGATGGACTGGATGAAAGGTGGTCTTAATCAAATATCATTTAAATCAAAATCAGAATGGCAGAGGAAGTGAAAGACACATAATCCAGGTAGGAAAGACTAGACCTTTTCCCACTGTCAAGCTGGATTTAAAGATCTGCACGAAGGCTGAAGGATAAAGATGCAAAACACATGTATGTAGCTGTAGCTCAACTGCCTCCTCAAAAACAGAACTACACGCCAGAGCTATGATGGCTGTGAACTGTTTTCCCCCAGCGAGGTTGTTCAGGTTGGTGCAGACCGCTGATTGAGAAGTTGGTCACTATCAACTGTAACAAGCTAAATATGATCATTATGTGTCAAGCATTAATCAAAATATCACAACTGAGATAATGACATTGCCACAAGTTCCCACGGCTCGCTGTAGCTCAGCATGATTTTGAAAATATTATGAAATGGCCGAATCAGAAACTAACATTGTGGCAAATGTGTATAGAGAGAGTGTGTAAATTACAGAATCAAAAGAATTTGTTCCTCTATCTGGAGCCTAGCTGTGCTTGCATTTTTAATGCTCTTTGGAGCACCAACACAATAAATGTTACTGAGGTAAGTTGGCATTACAAATGTGTAGCAAGCAGACATTATTCGGCAAAACACACTTGTTGTAACATAATAATGACATAGTTTATATTCTGGGTGGATGCAGCTCTCTGTTGTCACCGCCCAAGTAGCCTATTACCTTTTCTATTACTCAGTTGATTGATTCTCAAACTCTGTGTCTAAACAGGCAAATATGAACTTTACATAAGCCGTAGAGGGGAATTAATTAAATCCCAATCATTTTCACAGTCACAGTGGCTACCCTCTAAAGCAGTTTGACTGACAAGACTTTTTTTTTTTTTTTTAATTTATAAATAATCTGTACCACAGTACACACCGGAGATGGAGGGTGAGGTTGATGTGAAGTGTTTGTATTTCTTCGTCTATTATTGTGGATGTTTCTTCCATTCATTCACAGATATGGGACAGAAATTTTACCAGAACAATAAACTTGTGAAATTGAATTTTGTATCACCTAGAAAATATTGTTATCAAGAGCAGACACCCAGAGAGGAGAGAGGGAGAGGGGGACTGGGAGGGGGCAGAGAGCTGGAGGTATGCAGGATTCAGATTTTGACAAAAAGGAAAGAGGTAACAGTAAGAAAAGTGGTGAAATTACCTGGGCAGGACATAGGCAGGCACTGACTTATAGCTATGCTTAACTAGCCCTGAGTGGCACAGGGAGGATCAAGTTTTACAGAATTAGAGAAAATTATATTTGTGCAGGTCAGGGGAGGCAGACGTGCATTTCATCTGTTCTTCAGGGGCACATTCAATCAGAAAGCACTTTATCATTCAACAGTGTTGGGAGAAATAATTAGAAGCATGGAGCATGTCGAGCCCAGAACACCAACTGGCCAAGAAGGCATTGAACATGGCGGCATCTGGGAAAGAATAGGGATTAATGAGTGAATAATAACAGCATCAACCAGTCAAACCAAACTTCCCTCATTAGCCTTTTATACAAACCTGCCAATCAGCTGTTACATGAGTGGAGAAAGAGAGAAGAGAAAGAAAGCTGAGTTAAAAATGAATGTGTGTGTGTGTGTGTGTGTCTGCATGAAGACTCCACTGTGTTTAAATGCAAATACAGAGCCTTTTTTGTATATCACCAATGCTAGTTTATAAGAGCCAGCACCGAAAGACCGAAACACACAGCTTATTTCTGAGAAGCAGGGACAGGCAGGCAGATATGTTGGCCAAGATGTTATAACTATATGTATGTGTTTGTGAGGGAGAGGGATGTGATGTTGTGTGGATGAGCACGTACATGAATTTATTTATTTGAGTTTTATCACTTGTGTGTGTGTGTGTGTGTGTGTGAGACAGTCAGGAACTGCTTGCAGCTCCTCAAGCACGGGTGCGTGACAACGACTGCAGTGACAAGAGGGATCACGGGTGTATGGAGGGGAAATGGAACATGAAGAACAAAACAAATGTATATGTGTGTTGTCTGTACTGTGTGTGTGTGGCGGGGTGGTGGGGGGTTGAACACTGATGGCCCCTGCTTTGCTGAGGGATAATATGTCAGCCAGCAGTGTGTGTCAGAGCGTGCTTTTGATTGTTTTGTGTGGATGCTAGCATGTATGTGTGTGTGTGTGTGTGTGTGTGTGTGTGTTTGTGGGAGAGAGGGAGAGAAAGTAAGCCTGCACACTTTCATAAAAAGTCAAAATAACATCACAAAGTGAAAGTGTGCCATGCGAGATGCTGCTTGGCCCAATCCCGTGCTCACCTAACCTTCAAATGATATTAGGCGCCCTGTCAACATATGATGAGTCACTGCCAACCTGATGTGATTTATTCAATCCAGCCGAGTAGCTTGGATTGTGGGCCACAAATCACTTAGATGGGAGCCATACAGCGGAGACTGAGCGCCTGGCTGCGCCTATGTGAGTTTCTATGTGTTCCCTGTTTGTTTTGATTGTTTGTGTGCATGCATCTATTTGATAAGCTTGTGTGTGTTCTTGTGTATGTGTTGCATTATGTTAAAGATAAGGGAGGGACCTGCAGTGGTGTCAGCCACTCAGATTCTCAGAGACAAAGCTCTTTTTTACAGACAGAAGCTCTAAAAACCTTGTGGAGCTCTTTAGCTTCGCTGCTTTTCCATGAAGCATGTTTTTGTTTTAATCTCTGCTCATTGTGACCCAAGGGCAAAGATTTGTATTAGATCGTACAATTAAAACCCAGGATATTAACAGCTAGGATTGAGTGGGCTTAATGAGGAGAGAGAAAAATAAACTGATGCCGAGAGCTGTATCACATAAAAGAAAAGAAACAATGTGTGAAGCAATCTGAGTGATGCCTGTGCACTGCTTTTGCTCCTCTGATGCCTAATTCTGAGCATTACATATGCATTACATTCCAGCAAGGCACACATAGCATGTTTCAGAGACTCTCATCTGAATCATACAGCTTTAAATGAAGGGAAAGGCAAGAAAAAAAAAAAGAATCTCTCTTCACTCCAGGCAGCGTCTACTGAAGATCATTAGCTCTAATGATGGCCAATGAATGGTCATTCCTTCACATCCATCTTCTCCATAGAGATCTTAGTAACAAATGGACTGCCAGTAACAAAAGCAAACAAATAAACACCCACACACCTACACACACACACAAAAACATATAACATGTATAAATCATGGGGACCATGAGAGAGAGGATGCAAACAATTCATATCTACAGTGTGATATCCTCAAATTGTAAAATACACAGCGTGACACATCAGAGTGCATTCACTAGAAAGCAGTGCAATAATTCTGCTTGATGATGATAGCAAAAAAAGAACATCTACCACTTCTTCCCTCCCAAATTTCCCACACCAGATGAATAACATCAACACATAACAGAACAAACAAAACACAACCCAAATGAAGCCTGAAAGCAGTCCCATCTATAAGTGTGCATGATAAACCCCTGCCTGGAGATGGGTAGCTGCGTGAGGACGCTGATGAGCGTCTTGAGATGATTCAGGGGAAACAGATTAGGCAGGGGAGCAGTCTGGCAGATCATTAGTCAGGGATGTCAGGACCAGAGATAAATGAAGTGTCAGCAGAGGACACAAGGAGGAAATGGTTGGAGAAAATAGGGGGAAACAAGGAAGAGAAAGCATGGAAAATAGTAATTAATGCTTATAGGCCTTCACAATTTGTAAGGTAATTGTGGAATTTCAGAGCAGTAAGTTACACAGATTGCGATTTGCAATGGAGTTATACATCACGAGCAATTATGTTAGCTAAAAGTTTCTTTTTGATTCATAAGTAAATCACAATTACATTATCTTCTGTTAATACATGAATAATTGATCTTACATGCCTCTCATAAGAAACCCATGTATTTATCATCACTTTTAATAATGCTACATGATTGATTATTACCAGCTGCAGCTTAAATTCTTTAGAAATTATTTATAAAGCTACACAGTATGCAATTCTCATATATTATGAATATAACAGTATTTGTGTTTGATCTGAAACTCTTTAACAGCCTCTGGCATTAACAGAAATTGTACAAATTGGACAAAAATGTGTCATTATCTGTGAAGCAGATGGGTTTCTGACATGTTTTCCCTTGGCTGAAGTGTTTTTAATCTGCTATAATTGGGACCTAAACAAATTTGGACTGATTTGAACTCTTATTTATGGTTTCATTCATTTGGTAGGAGGCCTGGGTAAAAGCATGAAAGAGAATGAAAATATAGCTATAATGCCACATTCAAGCTTTTTTGGAAGTGAGTACGTGCGCTAATTGTGCTTGCATGCCACTGTATTTATACTCTCTATACTGTGATTTTAAGCAAACAAACAAAGTAATAATTGAAAAAAGCAGAAGTGAAGCTGAAAGCCACACTATTAACAAAAGGGCCAACCCAATAATCAGTTAAACTGTATTGGCCTGGTAATATTACAGTATTTAACCATCTGAATTATTTAAGGTTTAAAGGCGCCTGTTTAAACATGCAGAGCAAAAACACACGATCAGTAGGGTAAAAATAACCTGTCTCATGATGGTTTAACCCAGCTCACATACAATGTTTATACATAGTGGTAAACAATAGTGACTTAAAACCAAAATTTTAAATTAAAAAAAAAAAAAGAGCAATGCTATGAGATCAACATAGCCACAATATTGTGCTAATCCCAAATCCACCATAACCACAACCCCATTTTCCAACCCTAAGTAATAAATCTCACTTGTTCTGTCACGTAACTATTGATGCTTGGCAGCAATTTGGATGGATTAAATGCTCTTATGATCAAAATACACATTGAAGGATAACACCTAATGGATACAGTTTTCAAAATGTTGCTTTTATTAATTGCATAAATGTAATTTGGTGCTATCAGAACATCAAACCTTCTTCTAGTCGACAGTATGTATAAGGTGATCTGGAAGTATATTGTCTGCATGTTTGTACCATTTCTGTACGTGTTTAATTGCATACACAGAGGGATTTATGTTTTTTTATTAATAACAAAACAACATAAGCTATGAACTTTGCATCACTGGCAAATAAATCTCTCAAAGAAAGCAGAAAAGCAAAGCCTCACATCTCTGAGCTTTATGTGCTCTTCCCCACTTTTTTACCCCAATGTCTATATACAAGGCAGACTAACAGGGAAATTATAAATGCAGCCTACTGTCTTTTCAAAGTACAAAAAAGTAAGATCTAGTTCAACACTAAACTGCTTCAGATGAAAAAAAGTTATTTGGGGGAAACGTAATGATTAGTCTTGAAAATCTGATTGCAACCTGAAAAACACTTTCAAATATGCAAATTGTGAAGCTAAATAAGGTCAAATTGAACAGTCATCTTACGGCAAACCATCAGCAATGGCTCCTAAAGACACCACACTGAGAAAACACATGAAGCAATTACATCAAATTACTGCTGTCTTTTTGTAATAGGGGCTTGTCATATTTTAAGAGCAAGACAAACACATGCAGTTAGTTTAGTGCGTTTCACATAGACCTGCATTCCTCTGAACTTGAGAGAAGTATTTAAATGCATATTTTTAAAAAGCACTGCACGATTCTTTTTTGCCCCAAAGCATTTCTCTTATGTAGTTAAATAAATCCTACTTACTAAAAGGACTGCCAGGAATAAGTTAATGTATAAGGTCACAGGTTTTGTAATTGTAAAAGCGTTTTCAGGGGAAAGGTGAGGGAGCAAGTGATAAGCAGAACCTCTAAATAGATGAGAAATGCTGTTTGCTCATTGAGATAATGGAAGTGGAGCGTGCCTGGAAAACCCACTACCATTAAGATCACACACATATGCACACATGCATGAAGTGACACATACGGTGAGAAAGATTAGTGATATTACTCTCACCTATGCAAATTCAAAAAGACCTTAAGTAAAAAAAAAAAAATAAATAAACTGTTCCCTGATCTGCTGTGCTGAGGTTACAGATAAACAACTAAATATAGACTGAGGCAGTGTGTCATCATAATTTGGTTTAGTGGAGTTAATTAATGTAGTAACAGAACTTTTTTATATGACATTATTTTGTTGGGTCACTGTTTAGTATTTTCTCACCGTCTGAAAGTCAGTACTGGTTGTTACTATGCCACAGTTATAACAGGCTAATGTTAGTGTTATGTCCTGCTTAGGAGGAAAATATTCTCTAGTCTTATGAAATAAAAGCTCAACTCCAGGTTCATCATCCAGCTCACATCCAGTGAATTCCCTATGGTGAAGCATGGTGGTGGCAGCATCAAACTATGCGGGGGGTTTTTTGTAACAGCAATAGAGAGACTGGTCAGAAATGAGGGTCCTCGAAGAAAATCCGTTTCAGAGTGCATATAACCTGAGACTCCTTTCAGCACGACAATGCGACAATGACCCGAAGTGAACAGCCAAGAGAGCACTGGAGTGGCTTCAGGACAAATCTCCAACTGTCTTTAAGTGGCTGAGCAAAAGCCCAGATTTAAACCCCATAGAACATCTGTGGAGAGACCTGAAAATGGCAGTTCACAGATGCTTCCCATCCAGTCTGAGAGAAAGAATGGGATAATCTGCCCAAATCCAGGTGTGCAACAGATGTAAATTCTGTCAGAGAGGGTTTCTACAAATTACCTAAAGTAAGGAAAAAGTGAGCCAAGCATTCAGTATGTTATTGGCATGAGATGTGCTACCACAGTTAGCTTAGAAAACTGACAAACCAGATACTGTGATAGGACATAATTAAACACTTTCCTACACTTATTTTTTGTCTGTTGTATTTATGTATACGTGTCTGCTTTAAACATGATGCACAAGCAGCAGGGCCATTTAAAAACACAATACATAGGATGAATGACTTATTATGACAACTAAGGAGACAACTGCACTTCTGTTTTTCCACTCACAGCTTCTACATAATGTCCCAGGCTGCCAGGGGCACATTGCTGAGCATTTTAATGGTGTTAGCCGAAGCTATTAATGATGCCTTCAGTGAACGATGGCTGGATGGTGGTGATGGCAGCCGGACAGGGGGTGTGTGTGGGGTCATAATAATCTAGTATCTACCATGAATCGGTGCACTATACTGTGCCCTGCAGCAGATTTGCACAGCAATACCAGAAGAGAGTGATGAGGGAACTTATTTAGGTGTAGACACAAGGACAAGCAGGTTATAAAAAGAGGAGATGAGAAGAGAGCTACAATAAGAAAAGTGCCTATGTCAAGGACTGTGGAGGAAAACATGAAGATGGCAGCAGCCCACTCTTAATGAGTCATAAATCAGGTTGATATGAATCATCTCTACAGCGCTATTAGAGCAAAGTGTTTCGAACCTCATTAATTTCCATTAGGGAGCAGCTATCAGGAAAGTTTACTGTACCATCAAATTTTCTCCAAGCAGCTATCTTTATGATCTTAGAATAACTCTCACATATCCCTTATCTTCTATGCGCCTAAACAATATTACTCTCAAATCTGGGCTAAAACCCCTTAATTTCCAGCTGGGACGTGCACAGACGTTCTGAGCGAACAGCCACTCTCTGACTGCTTTGTTCCCAATCCTCAATCCCTTAATGTTGGCACTGCAGGATCATATAAAATAATATGTAAAACACTCATAATAAAAAAAAAAACTATGATAGTAATAAACTAAATTATAGTTTTCCATTAAAAGAATCAAAACTTTAGCAAAAGTTTCCAGGGAAGGGTTTATGTATACCAACTGGAGATAAAGCATTTAAGAAGTAGCTGTGAGTCATAATGATTCAGCTGTTGGCCTGATGCTGCTCTAAAAGCAACTCTGCAAAGAAGCACTTCCTTCAGCTGCCTTTGTCAGCTGTTTATCTGCCACTGTCACCTACTTTGAGGACACTGTTTATGTAAAAAACACGCAACATCTTGCAGGACAGCAGCGTTTGAGGACCAGAGTTCACCACCTCTGGTCTACAGGAGGAAAAGTGTGGAGCTTACCCTCTTCTTCGTTGTGACAGAAATGCAAGCTAAGCTGAAAGTGATGACTTATCATTCATGAAACAAGATCTTGACAGGCTTTTCACAATCAGAAGAACAACGGCAGTAGAAGCAACAGCAGCAGCAGTGTTGGTAGTAATTGTAATAATCATTATTATTTATTTGCTTGGTCCAGAAGTGCACTTCAACCAACGAGGACAAACGAGCTGCAATTGGAGCCATTATAGCCACTATAGTCAGCATGCCTGTAATTTGCAGACACATGCAGTGAGGGAGAAAATTGACTATGCAATAATGCAGCTATGCAATAATTCCTGTGTCTTAGCTCACGTCGGCTTAACTCTATCCATTCAATCATTCATTTAAGTGGGTACCAATTAAAGTGTACTATTTTTATACACTGCAGGAGCTCAGCATTAGAGTACTGATGTGCTGCTGCTGGTGTAAAATCGATATTGCCTCTAAATGCCCAAGCCGTCACCCATTTCCTTACCAGAGAGGTGAAGATGTAAGTGTAGTAGACAGACAGCATTCCCAGCTCTGATGCCTGCAATGCAAAAGAAAGGGGGGGATAAAGAAAAGTGTAAGAGAGTACAAAAGGCACAAAACAGAAATTCAAGATTTGGAGTTTGATCATAAAGATGTTAAAATGGAGGTCAGCAAAACAGAGGAGGAAGAACCAAACAGAATTGGGAAGAAAGCTGTGGGGAGGGAAGTTGAGAGGTCAGTGATTCATTTTGCAGAAGACAGATCAACTCCACATCTTGATAAGACCTTATCTGAAGATGGCTCTCATCGGAGCAAGTAATTTCTGAGGGGCGTTTAGTATGCTGCTTGACACTCTTAAGCTTCATTAAATCAAAGTCACAGTGAGGAGCAGTTGTGAAGGGCAGGGTGAACTTTTTTTAGAGTTTCATTTCATTAAAGTCATTATTAAGAATGAACAGAAAATCACTGAGCTATATACTTCATATTGATCGTGCTCTAATACACATTCATTAAATACAATGTTGTTACACAGTATATATATGTATATATATATATATATATATATATAGTTTCAATTAACATACTCTTTTTCCAAGTACATTTTTTCACAAACCATCATTTAACCCTAAGTGAAATTCTTCATGAGCATGAATTACTTTCAACTTTTAAGAATCTACTCAGAGAATACGTTTCCCACACCTGGCTGTACTGAAATTTACATATTTCCATAATAAATAGCTTCCACACTGACATTACGCTAAAGTTCTGCATCATCAGGAAGTTTAATAACAGACATTTTCCTGTCATATTTGAAAAAAGCTTAACCCGTGTGTGGGCGTTGGTGTGCCATTAGAAGTGCACGTCACTCAACTGCTAAATATTCAAATAAATGTTCTTCATGAGCATTAATAATACAACACTAGAGTAAAAATTAGGGTGGTAAAAACATCCAAATACATCTTTCATTATTAAACTCTGAATGACCTCTTATGATGTCTTTATAAAAGTTACTCCTTCAAACATATTTAGCACTCCAGTATTCTGAACCTACAGTAAGCATGACAGCTAGATACGGTATTTATTATACTTCAGGGAAGTTGTTTGTGTGCATCTGTCACAGAGAAAGTAAAATGACTGTAGCTAATTGCAAAAAATGTTTTCTTCCTCACACAGAATGCAGAAAGTAAGATTTTTAACACCGGCCTTTTCCTGGAGTATCTTTTAAACTATCAAACAGAACTAACACCGTAACCCAAATCACCTTTGGTTGCTGCCAATGAAGATATAATAGAACCAAAACAAGCGGCTGATCAAAAATATCCTTTCGGTCTCCTTTTCATTGGGTTTGAAAACGCTTCAATGGCCTTTTTCTGCTTTTCGATCTGGTTGTTCTCCTGCTGGTCAGAGTGCACATGGTGTGCATTACCCCCATATGCTCAGCTCACTATCTAGTTGTGTACAGCTGTGCACTACAGCAGAGGCCTGACTGAATGAGATTACATTCAGAAGGCTAACACTGCTGACCCAAACCCCTCTGAATGGTAAAACCTCAGAGAGCGAGACCTTTGTCTGACGAGGGTTTGATGTAAGATGTAAACAGACAAATAAGGGGGAATGTCTTGCAGAGCCTTGTTCCTTTAGACTAGCTGGGCACTCTTATTAGCATCTGAAACTGACAAATATGCCATCGCACGGCTTTGATGTGTTTGGCAACTAAGCACTCTACATGAGAAGAGGGACTGCCAACTTTCTCACCAACCTGCTTCAGGATCGTTTCTTGACGGACAGAGGGACAGACAGCATGACACAGTAAGGAGACAGAATGAGCAAGAGAGAGAAACCTGGATATACAAGACCACATGGGAAGGGAGGTGTGAAGAAACAAAGTGAAACTGTTTTCTCTGCATTTTGGGCAAAGAAGAGAGTGAGAGAGCTCCATATTGAACCTGAAGAGACAGACGGAGGGAGAAGAAGAACAGAAAGAGAGAGAGAGAGAGAGAGAGAGAGAGACAGACATCCCACTGTGGCCTCCCGCTGCGCTGTGTCCCAGGGTTTCCATAGTGACTGGATGACCACTGATGGCAGCCTGAACACTTGATTGAGGGGTGAGACAGAGTGAAGACCAATGAGAGAGAATGACACAAAAGTGTGGAAATCGAGACAAACGTCTCCCCTTCTCCTTTCCTCTCCTCCCAACCCCCGTTTATCTCCATTTATTTGTCACCTCCACTCTAGCCATCCATCCATTGTCTTCTTGAAATAATTAGGTATATTAATTACTAACAGGCCATATGCTACTGCCAAGACACTTCCTCAGCTCCCAATCACCTTTATTGATGCCATCATGGTTCTTTACAAACAGAAGCCTCCCATCAGGAGAAGAACTTTATAGCTTTGCATATTACATATATAGTATATGTTGAGAAAATGAATAATAGATAAGGTCATGAAAGAATCTGCTTTGCTGATTTATAGAACAGCTTGCTTTAATCTATAACATGCACAGAATTACAAAGTAAACAAAAGGGCGCTTTCATTTTATGAGTCTGTTCTTACACTAATCCACTTAACTGCAGAGAATTCTCACTTATGGATGATGAATCATTGGTATACAACTTGATTTATTGCTTTCATCCATATAATTTGATGGAACAGGTTTGTCTGACTAGATTGCTTGAATGAGTTTGGCTTTTATTGTGTCCTCTTCTTTGACTATAGGCTCAGCAATGCATTATCTGCAGCCCCTACCAAAAGTGCACCCATCCTGTGATTCAAGACAGCGAAAACATTGTGGGGGGTAAAAGAGATATTTCCCATTGAATATGTTCCTCACACTATTCACTATGACGTGTGGGGAATACAACCTCTCCCTCTTTCTCTACAGGTTTAAACTAAACAGTAACCAACTTCTTCTTCTTCCATTAATAAAAAAATATTTCTTCAAATACACAATTACTTCTAGTCTTGAACAGTCCTTGCCACTGGCAAATTTCAGTTCCTTTTCCTTTGCGAGAAGTAAGAGAATTAGATAAATGTGCATCTTGGGATTTGCTCTAAACCTAAGACTGTAGAAATGAGTCCACAAATAACACAGATATCATGTGAACCATACTAACCCGTTCTAAAATGATATGTGACATGGTGGCGTTGGCATCAACTATAATAGTGGCAGTCTTGTCATCACGGATCTCCTTCAGGAGCGGGGTTGGGTCCTGGCTGTCATCAAGCATGCGCACTGACAAAGTCTCCTTGGAGATGAGGAACTGCCTCAGGAGCTGCTCCAGGTTTAATAAGCCTGCCGATCACACACACACACACACACACACACACACACACACACACGCACACACACACACACACACACACACAGAAAACACATAAGAGAGTTACTTGTAATGAAGGCAAGACTCTCTCCCAGGGAGATGGGGTTTTAAAGTAATAGCCTTTATTAAAAGTTAAGAACATAACCAAAAAGTTAAGAACAGTCGAGCACATTTGGGAAGTGAATGTTGATATTGTAATGGAGTATGAATTAAACCGATCTCCTCAGATACAAACTAATGTTCTTATTGTTTGTTTGTTCTGCCACATTTGACAACAATGAATCCATAAAAACCTTTCCACACAGAACTGGACTGATTACCTTTAAATGTAATAACTGTGAAGCCAACAAACTCAAAGAGATTTTCAGCTACTGTCTTGTGTCCTATCCCATGGCAACACTCCGTTTGACTCCAAGGAGCTAAATGGGATCTGCCCTAATTAAAGCATAGTTGACTTAGTCAAAATACTCCCTGCTGCATTTTGCCAGTCACTATGGCCTCATACATTAGCAGACACTGAGTGATTATTAGGCTAAATTTCCATATGGGAGTTTAAACTATGTATTATTGTAAGATGCATTACAGTGGGAAATAATAGAATTGGAATAAATTCAAGAGTAGTAAACCACAGTATATGGGTGTGACAGTGGCCTGACCTTGGCAGTTCCTAACAGTATAACAACACAGTTTTGCTTGGAGAGTCACATGTAGAGGATGTAACTTTGTGGAGGACTTGCATTAGCAAGGCCCCTAGCTGCTCTTTCCATTTTAAAATAATAATAAAATGACACTGTAGACTTTGCCATCAGCAGATATTTTATGTGATACCATGGCGACCTCAGATCAGTGAATGTGTCACACATAAGGACCAATTTTGGTTTAGCCATGGTATCAAGCTGACTCCTTCAGCTTCTCCACAGCACATTAACACCAGCTACAGCACTGTCCCAGTCACCAGCATCATGTCTAATAGCTTCTGTAATTATGTCTCAGTGTCTGTCTGTCTTTCAGCCTGTCTGCATGGCAGAATATCACCGGGTGTTTGTCTTCCTGTACCTGACTACCTGTGTCTGCGCACTTATGAGACATCATTCCTGGCTGCTGCTTGCTTGCCTGCCTGTGTCTCCAGCCTGTCAGATCAGCTTCCTCTGTAGTCTAACGCAAAACAACTTTGATGAGCTTGAAATAGCTTCTGCTAAAACACCTTCCTTGTCTGCCTCCTCCATCCACTCTCTACAGCTTCTTGCAGGGCATCAAACACAATTTCACGTCGGGTTCATGACATTAGATGGTGCACTGTAGTAGATGTGGCTGGGTAAACTGGATACACACAAACTGACGAACACACACAAGAAAAGCTTGTATTCTCTTGATTGTTCTGGCTGCACAGTACTCAAAGGGGAGTTTGAATATTTTTTCACTAGGGTGCTTTGCAGCAGGTATGTTGTTCCCTCACTATTTGCTCTGGTGAACCCGTTTCAATCAAATGAAATGTAGTTGAATGAAAAATTTGCTCTCCTTTAGTTAAACTTCTATGGCTCCCTGTACAGGGAAAACAAGTTCTGTTGGATTCGGTGTGTCTCTTCTGCCTCAAAGGATTTGAGATGGCCTGTATTTATCTTTATGAGGACCAAGTGGCAACAGTCTCCTACAAAAACAGGTTGGCTTGATGTCAAACACTGCAGAATTAACCAGGAATGAAATCAGACTGGAACACCCACTGAAAATCTTTTTGAATTCCAGCAGTTTAACTCACCCCCTTGCTGCATCTAAGGACATGGATTCAGGACCATGTGAAGACATTGTGTGGCACAGATGGATCTAGCTGACTTCTATCACATCCAATCACACCCCTCAGGAAAGGGTTTAAGTTACCCTTTAAGAGTTGAGGCATATAGCTAAGATGATAAAGTTAGGGTTTGAATTACAATAGAGCGCATCCTCACAAGTATAGAAATGTGTGTGTGTGTTTTAGTTAAAACAAAGTACCTTGTTGGCTAGGACGACAAATGGTTCCGACTCTGTCTCACCCTCCCAGATAAAAATAGCTGACATTCAACTTAGACAACCCATCATTTACCTTCCACAGGGTGCCTGTAAGTTATGAAACACACCTACACACACACACGCACGCACGCACACACGCACGCACGTACACACACACACACACACACACACACACACACACACACACACACACACACACACACACACACACACACACACAATCCCTTTTCACAGACACAAAGTACCCAAAACATTAACACGTGAATGCAGCAGCTAAATATGAAGTCCTGACAGGTGTAGCTGAGTAATGTATAAGCAAACCTTTGGTCCCAGACAAAGCTTTTAACACAGACCCAAAAGCCCCAATTGACAGCCGTGCATTATGATGAGTCATCATTTAGCCTTCAGCGAGGAGTAAGACCTAGTTTTATGACTGTGCCACCAGTGGGACCATTACTTCAGAATGTAGATGTGTCAAAACATTTGAAGTATGCCTGAGCACATTCCCTGTGCCATTACCCCAAATAACCATAAAAGAGGAACCATCAATACTGACTGCGATTCACCAGTCACTGTGTATTCGTACAGATCTGCTCTGCACCTGCTGATCATGTTTTCTCTGCAAAATGCATTCATATTCATACAGCACACTGGAAACTGCAAAAGACTTTATGGTTTCTCAGTTTGAGTGTGATATTACTTTATGAGGAGAGGTAGTGCAAAATTGTAAAAAAAAAAAAAAAAAAGGACCAAAAGAGACACTTTGGAAAAATGAAAAAAAGGCAAAGACAGCAGGATTCAGGTGAATCTGTTATGGTAGAAAAACACTCTCTATATATTATATTACAAGTTACACTTCTATTTGAAAGGTCTGTTGCTTATTTGGTCTTGAAAGAATAAACAGTAAAATAAATTGTAGGGGGAGAAAGGAAGGGATGAAGTGCACAGAACATCCATGGTGGATTTAAACCATTGTCAAAAGGGTAAATTTCATCCATCTGTTTTATCCATGTATGTGCATTTCGCAAAGGTTATGTGCCTTAACGTCATCATATTTCACTCCTGTAATTGTTTAGCAGCACCCAACTACCGCCATCAGCTGTTTATCTCAATGAACCAGCTCCCAATATTCACATAATAGAGGTGCATTAAAAAAAAAAACAGACAAACACATAAGACACACACACATTACTTTGTGTCATCATTCGTCAATATACTGGAATTACATTTTAAATTTGTGCCACATTTGGATGGAAACTACTTCGCTGGCTACTCTCCACACATCCAATATTTCATTACCCTGAATCAACACATACTGTGTTTCCCTATCCAGTGAGAAGTTTCGAAAACTCCAAGGTGCTGTGAACTATTAGTACTGTTTCCATCACCATCCTGACTACTGGTACTGCTGCCTTCTACATCATGATCTTTAGTAGCCATACACTAATTACTATCATCAAATTCATAAAGTCCAAATTACTATGTTCCTATCATTCTTGCACCTTTTGTGTACATTCCTGCCCACTAGTCATTGAGGCATTTCTTCCATGTGACTAACTTTGATTACAGGTTACTGATGGCAATGCCATATTGAGTGTGAAACACAGACAGGCAGTAGGTGAGTTCTACAAACTGCAATAATGGAGAACAGCAAATTATTATGTGACATGGCAGAATAAGCATATGGCTCATTGTATAAATGAGCAGATTACATTGGAGCCCTGATACAACAAGTAGCAGAAGTGTTTTCTTCTTACTGGAGTGCAGTGCAGCAATGCAGTGTGCTAAAATGGCAAACCTTGCTCTACAACTGTGCCGATCAAAGGCAGAAAAATGCTCTGCAAGCACTGGATACCTACTGTTTTGTTGAACTTATTCTGTACAAGCACCGCAGCCCCAGTTAAATTTCAGAGCTTATTGGATGTTCTCTTTCAGCTCACTGACAGCTGCACCAATCACCTCACTAATGAAAGTGCACTGCTGTAGCACAGGGCCTGTGACTACAGCAACAGCATGCGTGTTAATGTGCTTGGTTCACACAGTGTACTCGTGTGCAGCAGGCTAATTTTTTACTGTGTCTCTTTTAATTTACCAAAGGCCACAGCCACGCAACAGGTGGGGCCCCCCATCAGGCCGGAAACGTCAACCACATGGACAATAGTCTGGGCAAGAGTTACAGTACTGTATTTGTTACTGCACACTGCTATTGATAGTGGTGTCCATCCTGGTGGAACCCATGTCTTTGGGCACAGCTCAATTTGCACTCCTGCCCACTCATCCATGGCTGGAAAATATTCATGAACTGGCCACGCTCTATTAGGCTGTCACTGGTTTGTGTGATTAATGAGGGTGGCACATGTGGCCTAGCCACCAACAGCAGGCTGCCAACCAACCAACTCACTGCACGAGCTGACGAGGGCCGAAGCTGGTGGAGGTGGAGTCAAAATCAAATAGGTGTGAGGTGATAGACCTTTACACACACCCACATGCATAAATGTAAAAACACACACTCGATATTCTATTAATTGAATGAGAGGGTGTGATCAATACAGCCAGGTCATTTCCTGAACTGCCTCGTTCTTGCTATTAATGTATAATTTCTGCATTGTTGCCTTCCCTTACCCCAATAGTTCCATTTCACTTCTCATGCATCTGCCAAACAGCATCCTTTTCTCTCGGACTCTCCTTGATTTCCCGCCTCTCATATTTCCCTCGTTTCATTTCTTTTCATTTCCTTTCCATCCCTCTCTTAACCCACTGACACAGAATAAGAATCTTCCCACACATTTCCAGCAGGAAGCAAAAAAGTAACGTTAAAAGGAGTTTCTTTTCTCCAAACTCGCCAATATTAAAATGAGAGGGAGCCTAAAAGGTTCACTTGTTATCACTGTTCTTGCCAGAGCTGTATTAATCAACTCTCTGTGGAAAAAATGTCACAGAAACAGAATCTGAGCCTGGAATTAGAAGAATCACTGACAGGTACATGAATACTTAGAATAATAATAAAAAAAAAAACAACTAATGGTGTCTTTTTGACCCCTGAAGTTATAATGGGTGAGCAGGGTTGGTAAAACTATTATAAAACAGCACTGTCTTTCAGTAAGTTTAATTCAACATCTTCTAATTTCTGCATTGTGAATTTTTAAGAAAATGTCTAAAAGAAGGAAAAAACATCTTTACATTTGAACATTACTGTAACGGAATTAATATAACAAATTCCCATATTTTGTTTCAATACACAAAACTTGGCGCGTCAAGAGACAGTTGTCATCTTAAAGGTTGTGAATGAAAAGAGATGCCAAAGTAAAGACCAGAGGACAGTCAAAGAGGAAGTTAAAAGGCAGAAGAACGGAGAATTGAGATAGATGAGGTGAGCGCTTCACAGTGGCTCCTTGCCATCTCTGGCCTGTCTGACACATGGTTGATGTCTCAAGCCTATTTCCTTTCTTCAAAGCCTTGTGCTGATTAGGAAAAAGGTTAGCGGGTGTCATTCAGGGTCAAGGTGCCTTTGTCTAGGGAGTTGTAATTACTGCGTGCTAGACTACAAGAGGGTGGGAACCAGCCATGATTTAATCTTCCACTCTATTTACGAAAATAACTTCCCTTGAGGAGATTTTCAAGTTTTTTTAAGGTCATTCAGTTTAGTATCTTTCCAATCTAACGAGTGCCTTTAACAAAGGGGCAGTGCGAACACTGGTGGATACTGCTGCCATCCTCATTCTCGTTTGTTAGTCTTAATGATGTGTCTTGATCTTCAGCAAGTGGTGCTTTAACAGTGTACAGAGTCTTGCAGACCAGGCCTGACACAGTTAACATGCAATTTCATTATTTCACGATGACATTGTGTAAGAAAAATGACTGTGCAGGAAATGGAACGTAATAAATGTATTTTACCATGCTATCTGCTGCTGTGAGGGAGGGCGTTTTAGCTGTGAGTGCAGCAGCTGCTTCAGAAGGGAGCATGTCACAGGGTGAGATGTTACTGCATCTGTTGTCGGAACCCAGTCAGAGTGCGTGCGAGAAGCTTATGTGTGCTAACATGTATTAAAGGATAGCAGACACCAAGCACAAATGTTTTCACTTTGTTGGCAGATGTAGGGAAGGTGGCGTGTGAGCATTCTCTCTGGGTGTTATTGTATATTTTGCCGCGAGGGTGTGAGTGCTGTACTCACAGTCAGCCTGGGCACAGATGAGGCAGGCGGTGGTGCTGTTAAAGAAGGTGAGAAGTCCGGCCACAGCCAGGCTGATGTCTGTGTTGGTTGGCCTCAGGTCCAGAGTGGTGAATCGTGGGAACTGAACCTTGAGAATGTCCTCTGGAGCCACCTTGACATAGGGAACCTGCACAGAAATACATTTTCATCATCTGCTAGTGATTTTGGCAATTTTCACATTCATGTTTTAAAATGTTGCAAAGGTTTGCAGACACGGCAGCAGTAAAAAAGACTAACCAAGAGAACACGTGAATATAAACTGCAAAATAAACTGGACAATCCCAGCAAAGAGCCAAAAAAAGCTTTGAGGAAATCAGTTGAATCTCTCGTGATAAATTGCAATCAAGGATGACCCAGGGGTCTGTGGTAATGTGTGTATTCAGAATACACAGATTTTTCAGTGAGTGAGGCGCTGAAGCTAATGTAAAGTACAAGCATGGATCCAAAAACTTATTTCTGTTCCACCCACACAAACATACCCTTGTTAGAGAAATCTTCAGTTCAACACCTCCTCACCCACTGTTACAAAACACTTGTTTACACAGCTCACAATGGAACGGCTCAACTGTGTGTTTTCAGGTGACACTTCTATAACACACACGCACGCACTAGTGTATACACACAGAACGTCAGAAAAAGACATCATTAAAAAAAACGATGTTGTGTTAATTTGTCCATATACAATGTAACGGGCCGAAACATTTACAATTATTAAACTCGGCTAGAAATGCTGAAACCATGTAATACTGTTGACACAACCTTTTAAACAACATTCCTGGCAGAATTGCAGTTCAGACCATCATCACTGCATAATAACGTGCTGCTGGAATCGCACATATCTTCACATGCGCATTAATCATTAAGGAGGAAAAACATACGGACTGAGGTGTGTACCGTATATGTTTCGTCAGCAGTCAGAGAAAAGATCAGATACAACGAGTAAGTAAAACAGAGCCAGTCAAGCTTTCAGTAAGAATCAATAAACACACAACTCTTTCATCCCAGCCTCATTGTGAGGCATACAATCTTCAGTGAGATTGATTGCCGTGCTTTCACAGTGTTGATGTGATGTAGCTATATAAGTAACTGTATTCCTAAGTCAACTCTAATGAATTTGTCATGTCACCGCACTTTATAAACAGGTATGTCTCACACAGGCTCATCTCCGCTGTCAGTGGAGAGGCTAAGCACACTGCAGCATTCTCTAACCACAGGATCAAATCAGGACTGGAGCCACCTACAAATTTACTAAAATTCATAAAAATCATAATTTACAATGCATCCCAATTCAGACTGTTTCCCCTCCAGTGACATTCTTCTATGGTCTCCATGTGATGATTAGGAAAGACCCAGGCTGCCAGGGTTTACATTGAGGACTGGTAGGACCCAAAGGAGGAGGAGACTGCAAATCAGTGTGACAGGTGTCGGTTCGGTCAGCTGGCAAGGCATTGCTGTAGAGCGCAGTGAGGCTTGAAGGGGATGTAGGAGGATATGCTGGGTCCGAGAGGAGAAACGGGGAACGGGGACTCTTCATCATGCCAGATTGCCTGTCTGTGTGTTTCCCAGCACCCATACATTGCTTTCCTCCTTATCCCCATGCCCCCCCGATTGGTTTTCAATCCTTTCCCATCAGGGTATAATGGAGTCCCTGGGTGCCTGGATGGATGGAGGAGCGACCACTACCGACAGCCTGCTGGAACATATTCATTCCTCTCAAGGAGCTAGAAAACCTGGGGAACGCCATAGCTGTACACCACATTGTGGTAATGTGACCCTTTTAAAATGTGCTCTTCATCTTCCCTGTTGCATTTGTACAATTTCTCAAAAGCTTTTTCCCATTTTGTCCTTTTCTATCCCTTTTTACTTAGTGTACCCCAGGCTGTTTATTCCTTTCTCTTGTCCACTTTCCACTGTGTTCTTTCTTTCAGCATTGCAGACCACTGATACCCAACCTCTTTCACTTAGAAACCTGACATGCTTCAATAGGCTGTATTTGAAGTAATGGGTGGGTGGGGGTTAGAAAGCTGCTTACACACACACACACACACGCGCACGCACTCAGATACATACATTGTTCTTTTCCATCAATTTGTCCCAGCGGACCCTACTGTTTGAAACGCTGGCATCTTGGGAGAATAACTTGGCTCTGAGTCTTGATTTATCATCAAATTCCATGGCACAAAATGTTGGCTCACAGTATACAGTTACTAAGTTCCTTATCACTTTCCTTTATTAGGTTTACTGGAAATACTTCATTAACATGCATTTTAGGTGAAAAGACAATCTGCAGTATTTTTTTCAGTGCATTTAAATATTTCCTTTTGCATTCAGTTTTCAAAGGGGTGCAGCAGACTTAATGCAGCTTACAGCAAGGCAAAGGAGAACCTCATCTATACATCATACCTAAATACATTCCCTCCTGGTTAGAGCGACATGATTAATTGGTTGTTAACAGTAGAAGTCAGTGTCCTCCATGTGTGGTGGAGTGACAAAGTGTTTTCCATCAAGGCTAGAGTTAAAACAGGGGCACACCAAGCAAAGATAATCAATCTCCACATACAGCAAGTTGTCACCCACATCAAAGTCACTTCCAAGACTTCTTATCTGTGACCAACAGCTAGCATCAGTCACTCTGCTGCTCAATTAATCCCCGAAATAAAAGCAGGAGAAATCATTTTTTTACATGTGTCTTTGCAAGGCACAGTTTCAAAGACCCCATAAACCTAATACTGCATCCCTTTCAGTTTAGCTCTGCAGGAAACTCATAAATTTGTCAAGCCAGCAACCCTGCAGTGCAAATCTGCAGTGAGTCAATCTAGGGCCAAAGTGACACAACTTATTACAAATTATGCCTTTATGGTAATGGCCATTGTTACTCTGTTCAGGTTTATAGTAATCAATACAACTGCTTTTACTAATGTTTGCATTTTAACAAAGGCTCTAATCACATCCTTAACACAATGAAGCATTTTAGGATTTTCACTTGTCATTGTTTTGTTTTTAAAGCCACCAACTTCATCTTATGATTCTCAACTTTATTTCCAGCCAGAACCAGTGGCTATTTTAAGTGATAAAGTTCTGACACTACTTTCTGAGCCCCAAATGTCAGGCAGACATTAAAATAGTAAAGCACTTTAGTCGCTACAGATCAGATTTACGTATGTGGTGGCGAAACAATGATCAATCTTTAAACATTTTACTTTCAAAAAGTAAAACAGAAAGATGATGTAAAAATATACCATCCATTTTACGATCTAAACATCCTTTTATTGTGTTTTGCTTTGCATTCTGCAATCTCACCACTAGATATCACTAAATCTTTCACATTTTACACATTGCACCTTTAACTGACTGGGGGATCCTGATCCAAGCGGCTTTGGCGGCACACTGTGTACATATGCACAGAACATGCTCGATGTTGGTGGTTCAACTCCAGCTGCCAACATCTGTTGTAGAGTTCCTCCTGTCTTTGCCTCCTGTCCATGACAAACCCAATTTTTAAAGCAAAAATGACCTAAAATACTTTGAAAAATAAAAAAAAAACAACATATGTTTGACTAATTATAGTTTATATTATTGCAATATTATTAGGTAGAAACAGCCGTCACATTCAAAGAGGTTTTTGCAGAGTTTATCTATTTGGCTAAGGCACAGAACTATTAGAAGCAATGTGAATGACTTGTAGGTTCCATTAAACAAGCTGTACCTCAAATTTAAATGGAAATGTCTTTCAAACGCATCTGCTTAGAGCTGTAGCACTATTGGTGTGGGTGAGAAACTTAATTACATCTGAAAATTATAAAGAGAAAAAAAATTATCAGGCAAACAGTGAAGCCCCAGGTAATCACTCTGCTTTTAATAATGTGGTAGCTTCACTGTAAATACAACTAAATACCACAAAGACTGCTGTTTAGACAGACAGATGTGTGTGTCTGGGGAATGATGGGTGGGCGGGAGGGGGGGACAAAAAAAAAAAGGGTGAATGAAGACAGGGACAGAAAGAAACTGACAGTCTGACGGAAGAGGAGAGCGATGAATTGAGCAACATAGAGGCTAAGACGGCAACAGGAGTATACGACATAAACACAGAGTGAGAAATGGCAAAGGGGTTGCAATCAACACTCATTTAATGGTGTCATTGAATTTAACTGTGTGAAATTTGATTCTGCTGTCAAAGGCAATCTATCTCATGTTCTCCCCTTTATTGGTGGTTCATTTCTCTGGACATACAGTTTCTGCAGATAATAACAAGATCAGCATTTAGCTTTGTTATTGTTTGGTCTCAATGGGCCACATTCCGAGTTAAACCAAAGTCTTTTGGCCCTCATTTATTATTTACAAGATGCAGTACTTACTTGCTAGAAGAAAAAGGAAGTCATAAAAGTTGTTTATGCTGTATTCATTATATATGTATAAGACTTCAGAACTTTTTTGATGTCAGCTCAAATAAGATACTGTGCAAACATTTTAGGCACTTCAGATGTTTAGATTCGTATCCATCACACAATACCATCAGGGAAACATCTGACGTTCCCTGAAGAACCATCTTCAGAAAGAACAAAACAAAAGAACAAGGAGTCCTGCAACAGATGGTATGGCCCCCCTGATCTCAGCACCACAGCATCAGTCTGGGATTATACAAACAGACAGAAGACTGAGACAGCACACCTACCAGTCAAGTACCTTATTTTTCTGTTAACTGTACTTTACATGTATTTAAGTTAACTGATTACTAAAAGTATTGATGGCATTACTTTTAAACGCATCCTCTCCTCTCTGCAATCAAAAAAATGCAAGCGGCTGCACTGGTAGTATGCTTAAGACAAAAACACATAATCCAGGATGTCCAGTTTAAGTACCTGATTTAGTTTTAAAAGCTTATTAGAAGTCAAATGCTGCACAGTTGCAAAGTTGCCAGTAACCATCTATTTTTTGGCCTCATGAGATCTCGAGGTAAACAGAGGAGTCAAGACTAAGTCTTTATCCAGATGTCCCAGTATTTTACTTGTTTTCCAACTAGATATTTTCTCACTATGGTTTGACATATCCTGCATTATTTCAAAATCTTATAACACTTTGAACTGTATTATTTTTAGGGAAATACACAGTCGCTTTGTGTGAAAATTCTTACTCCACTAGTAATAATCAGTCAAAAGATGCCCTCACACTGAGAACAAGCTGCAGAGTTGTACCCTATTGTATATGCAAACCACAAAACCCACAACTTTGCTCGTTTTTCCCCCCAGTGTGTGTGTGTGTATGACACAGAAACTGAGTCTGCTCACTCTAGCTTAGATGTGTGCTCTAGTCCATATGTATGTGTATGTATGTGTGTTTCCTGCACTGTGACAGAAAGGCTGGCAGGTCTGCAGACAGAGGTTTGACAGGCGTTTAATGAGAAGCTCTCACAGGACACAGGCTTTGCACAAGTAACACACAGTTGTACACTCTTGCACACACAGTGAGCAGTGGGGAAAAGGAGGCACCTTTGTTTGGCTGCAAAAACACCTCAACTCAATTACAATGTGCTCTCAATATAGATGTTTAATTACACTGAGGCTGCACTCTGATCTGCTCGGATAAGCTATTAAAATAAGGAATAAACTGAACTGGCGCATTTTCAACCTACTGAGCCAGTGATGCACATTTGGATGTTTGTTGGAAACAGCCAGGAGTTTTTCATTGCTTTGTATAAAGCTTACCAATAACCTCTGATAACCCCACTTCAATGGGTAATTCAAGGTTACATTTGACAAAGGTAGTTTCAAATCTGACCAGGCATTAGTGAGGAGACCGGTGCTCCGAACTGGAGTGAAGGTAAAAGCTAATTTCCCATCCGTCCAGTCCAACAAGCTCTGGGTTGCTTCGGTTGTTGAGCTGACAAGCGCCCAAGTTATTCTGCTACCTGTCCTCTGTGAACCTAACAGGAGCCTGCCGAGACAAGGGGTGGTGGGGGGATAAAGAGGAGCTGTATGCAGTCACGCCATATGGAGAGCAGAGACATAATGAACAACTACATCTGTTGGCTTGGACTCGGAGGGGCAGCAAAACGAAATTCTGTACCACTGCACTTTTATGGTTCTTGTGAGGCATGGCTGTAGGAAGAGCAGCGTTAACACTGTCCATCAGTGATGTTTTAACAGGCTCATTTACATTACCACAGCCCAACCTGGCTATCACTTCATATACAACACATGCTTGGTGGAACAAAAAAAAAAAAAAAAAAAAAACTGCCCTCAAAAACACTTAGCAGTTAAGCCAAGTGGACAGCACCACTCAGTCCCAGTAAAGTGAATACAAGGTTCACTGAAGCCACACGGAGAACAGTTCGTTCACTGTCAGAAAGTGGACATAGCTGATCAGTTTGGAGATGGTCAGTTGCAGAATATCAACCAACAGCAGAACACACAATAAAAAGTCTGGCTGGATGTAGCCTATTGCAATCCAGAGAATTATGTTGGCCACTGAGCATTAGTGAACAGATGCTGTTGGAGACATTGTCCATCAGTCAGCATGTGTGATGCCAAGGCTGTAACGCCAGAGTGGAGTTGGCAAGGAAGGTATTGCTGGGTGGCAGGAGATGGAGGAGGGCAGGTGGTAGTCTATTATGGCTACCTAATCCCCTTTTGAACCAAAAGGTTTATAAGGGAATTTGGGAGACCAGCTGTTGGCATTCAGAAAAGTCAAATAAACCTCTCATGGGAGAGAATAGGGGGATGAGACAGCAGATATAGGAGAGGCAGAGCAGACTGTGTGGATGCCACCCAACAGTCTCCATCCCCAACCCCCAGCTCATCTCAGTCTCGACCCATGCGGCCAGAACTCTATTTGTGGTTGTAATGAACCCACTTCAGATCCCAGTGGTCAGACAAGAAGCAGAGCAGTGATAAAGATGAAGTGGGCTGGTGATCCCATGGTGCTTTTTAGGAGAGTGGAACATTGACCACGAGATCTCTATCTCATTGATCAGCCAGTTCAGAGCAAAAAAAGTTCCATGTCTCCAGAGAGGCCTGCTACTCACTCCATTACCCTATTTCAGAGCAAATGTCTTTGTGAAAAAAGAAAAATGCTTTTAAGCTCCTCTGTTTGGCTACCAGGTCTCTTGGTATTATTGTCAGCAGTGAGGATAAAAAAAAGAAACTAATAAGTTGATGTGGTGAGCTGTCTCATTCTACTACCTAATTATACAAGAACATGCCAGTAAATATGCTCTTAAATGCCCAATGCACATCTACTGTATTAGCATTTATCACACATTGCAAAACATGTCTGTATTATGAATAAAAACAATCTATAGAGATATTTGACTGGGAAAGTGTTTTTTCTAACACTGAGCTTAATCCAATTCTGGGAATCAAGCCAAATGTCTGACTTACACCACCCAAACAAAGCACATCTCAACACAACATTGGCAAACAACTGGCCAACAAATCTTTGAGAACCTGGTCTCTGGTTAGAACACAAACATGTTGAAGATGAAACAAAAGACTTAAATGTCCTAGTGAGTTTCAGTTCACAGTGAAAACAGCAGTGTATTAACTCAGTGAACAGTTGGCAAAAAGCAGAGCAAGATCAGCTGGGCTGGGTAGTTGTCTCATTCCACACAAGACAAAAACTCAGGTACTTGACACAGTAGATTAAGACGAAACAGTTGCAATACTGTGATATGGAGCAGAATCGTTTTTCACAGCCTTGATGACAACAATCAGATAAATCACAATCTAGAAATTCAGCTAGTTACTCACCTGTGAGACAACCTGTCTTTCCTTGCTTCAATTTCAGTGATCAAATTAACACACATGGCTTCCAGTTTTGCTGGTGAATCTTATACGAGACAGATCAACAGTGTTGTGAGAGAAGGGTCAAAGAGGTGCAGGTGACAGGTGTGCTCGTCTAATTATGATCAGACAGAGACAGAAGAAGCACCTGCGTTTTGTTTGAAAGCAGACTCAACAGATTTATCTGGTAAACCTTTCTTTACGTACACTTTTTAAAACAAACCTACTTGCAGATTTGTGCATTTATATGCATTATTTATAAATGTTCATTAAACCATTACTCATATGCTTACTGTAGCTACACGTATAGAGACAAGGCATTAACAGACAAAATACTATGTGTTATAATATTGGATAAATGTACAGTACAATGTGCTTATGGACAATGTGTCCCTAAACATATGCAATTTAAGTCCACATATACACAGCATGCTATGAAGAAAATAAGCAGGATGATTGTGGCTGTGCAGCGCCTTAATTAGTCACTGTAAACGTGAATACAAATAAGCAATAACAATATGTGACTAAGTGGGAAGGTTATTTTGTTTGTGTACAAGTGAACTCAACCACTAATGGTTTGGTTCATATTAATCAGTAAATGGGAGATTAGGTTTGTGTTAATAAATATGGTGGTTGTTTCAGATGCTTTGTCACTGTGCATGTGGTGCTTACATGTCAGCAAAGGGCCTATTCACATCTCTCCTAAGTCTCCTCATTCACTCACACCCAGGCCAGCGTGACACACTATTTACATATGACTCACACATGGTGCTCTAGAAGAAGTGATATGATAAAATGATCCAAAACACTGACACTGTATCCATAAAACTGTTGAAATGACACTAAAGGGAACAGTTGCTGGTATAGACTGTCTAGTGACCTGTCATCGAACAGCACTAGAAGTTTATAATCTCCAGTTTGAGGCAAACAGTAAAGTATTTAGAAGTCCAAAAAGGGAAATAAATGCGTGATGGATGATGCAGCTCCACTTCTGAGACTTCTTCAGCTGAGCACCTGCCATTAAAACCGTTTTTACTTTCCCTCTCGAGTCAAAGATTTAATTCATAAGACTTTCCAACACAAAGGAAGCCTTTTCGAAGATTTCTCTTATGTGATTTATTCAAACAACCTTCAGAAAAACAATGTAGGACAAGTGTGATAGCTTCTTTCTTTATATCCTAATGAATCATAATGATGATAACGAATGTCAAGTGGAGAGATGAACAGATGAAAACTTGAGAGCTGTGGGCTAACATGTGAAGTAGTATTGCATATAATGAAGAAACAATTTACATTTAGTCCGTCTGAGTGAGGAATCTAAAAGAATACTAAGCTGTAAGTGTCTAGGAAATGCAGAAATCCTGTTGAGATTCAACAGGCACCACATTGCAAACAAGCTCCAGCATAAATTTTCAAATTGATATTATCTATGTCACAGTGATGCAGTTCCTCCCCCAGCTGGTCACTGAGGAACATGCTGATCAGATCCGATTATTGGTTCTGACCAAAATGCATTACTTCCTGCCAAAACAATAATATTGCTTTTAGTGGGAGAGTGCTTGATTTTACATATAGTGGTTTTAAAGCCCAATTACAGTGAAAAGCTCAAACATAAGCTGACCCCCCAAGCAGAACAAGGCCGACACAGCAGAACTAATAACACCACGCATGCAGACACAGATTTAGTTTGTGAGTGATGGATGGTGATTAGGGTTAGCCAGCGAGCGAGCGAGAGAGAGCAAGGGAGCGGGAGGGAGAGGGGGAGAGAGAGAGAGAGACAGAGAGAGCGCAAGTGAGAGAGAGATGGCTTTTTGAATAGTGTTTCCCCCATCTTTCTATTTGTTATCTTGAGCATGGTGAATCTTGGCCTGATATTCACCTGTATCTGGTGTCTGAGAGGGGCACCAGCCTCACTAGGTAGATGGGGAAAAGACAGGTAAAGGAGGCGAAATGATACAATAAGGAACAAGAGGAGACAGGAAAGAAAAAGAGAGAAAAAGGTGAGAATAAGGACAAGAGTTACAAGAGCTGAGGTTTTTGTAAGGGCAGTAATAGCAGTTATTAGAGATGGGACAAAGGCAGAGAGAAGAAAAAATACGGTAAGGTGAAAAGCAACGAAGAAAAATAAATGAGAAATAGGACAATTATTAAAAAGAGATAAGTGTAAATGAAACTAGCAAAGGCATCAAGATTATCTTCTGTTGGTTTACAAAGTAAAAATGGGCTGGGCAGCAGTTTCAGCATGGAAAATAGGAGCAATCAGGCGGCAGACCCATTTTGCTGGTGCCTGACTGATCTTGTTGAACTGCAGGAAGAATTCTAAACACACTCCATCAAGACCCAACTAACCAAATCTAATCACCACAACAGTGTGACAATCTAATGAGATGGAAAAGTATTTGATGTCAGGACATACTGTACCAATTTGCTTTGTCACAACTAGTGAGGTTATGTTGCAGGATCTGATATCACAGGCTAGCTGGGGTTATAGGAAACGTCTTTACATGATGTCATATGAAAACACTGCAGAATATTTGTTAATGATGGTTGCTCACTCTCTTGTCATTACCACTAATACAACCTGTTAACATCGGGTCTATCTGTTCGATTCTAATCTGTTTATGTCATGCATGTAGACAGTAACAGTGCTGAGGGATAATTCTGGTTGTTTTGTTCATAGTTTATATCTAAATGAAGATTACATTGCCTCTAACTAAATAAAGTTGGTTCAATGCTCAAAAGATGATAAAACTTTAAACCGAATCAGTGCTGTGATTAAAGAAAAAAAATCTATATTATGCAATAATGTGTAACAGTGCATGAATTTTGTAGCTAATAATGTTAACTAATCTAAAATCAAAGGGTTTTTGTGATGAAAGTCCTTTATTTTTGTCACAATTTAAAGATGCAATGTTTTGTTGTACAACAGCAGTTCATACTATGCTGAAAGATTTAGAAGTTAAAGCATTACTAATTATATAATACGAGTTTCATTTTTAAAACCGGGACCACAACTATTTAAAAAAAAAAAAAAAATCTTATTATACTAAGACTGGTATAACAGTACGAAGTAAGTGTAACACAGTAAGATGGTCGGAAGGCTAAAAGCAGAGCAGGTTCAATCTCTGGATGCGGTGTCCGCGTGTGTGAGAGCAGAGCCGAGCAGAAGCTGGCTGTACACGAACAGGGGATGAGGTGTGCTGGCTTTGCTAGGATCAACTGTGGCGCATCACCTGGCAGGGAGATGGTCTAAAGTGAGAACAGCTACCGTATAAATGGTCTCTGGCCAGAAAGGATTTGGTGGGTTGGCTAGCTGGCTTATCAAGCCACAAAAAGCAATTCCACACCATGTGTAGCACTGAGCAGCTGGACAGCTCTCCTATTTAAATCTGTTTGGACAGCTCTACACACACTGAATGCAAACACATGAGGATGAGTATCTGAACATGTGAGTGAACAAGTGAATTAACACACTCAGATCTATGTCAGCTATTCAGTGCATTTCTTACAAAAGCTCCACAAAAATAGAGCACTGGACCTGAAAAAATCTTTCTCTCTGAATGCATTGATGAAGGTTTTCAAATTTCTATTTTTTATTTAACTATTAATAAAGTAATCGCGATCCAAACAATCTTGGATTGAGAAAAGAAAGGAACACATTCATTTTTACTGGGACTAAATGGGATTTTCAGCATTACCTCAACACCAGCGAGATGTAGTAAAACATTGTAGCACAAGAAGAAGAGAAAGAAGCAGAAAATGGGGAGAGCGTCTGCAGAACAGTGAGGGGGAGAGAAAGACACAGAGGACCTTGTACTTTGACACCAGCACATAAATGACACTCAACTTGCAAGCAATTTTCAGATTATTTAAAGCATTTTCTGGGTGGCTGCATTAAAAGTGAGTCAGAATTGTGTTTGTGAGTTTTTGTGTGTATGCATCTGTGTGTGTTTGAAAAAGCACAAAACTGTTCTCATTATTGCCTGTCTTCAGGGCTTCAGCTATACAGCTTCCAAACTCAATCCAGTCAGTGCTATTTATTTGCCCAGCAGACCTCAGGTTCACCTTCAAATCCAACCCAAACACCACCCTAAAGAAATGCAGTAGTAAAATCTCTCTATACTTCTGAAACCAGATGGTTTTGTGAGGCCAAAACAACCCCTGGACATCAGACCAGACATTAGTATTCATGACTACTTCTGCCACATGTTTGAATCACACAGGAATATGTTTCCCCCCTTTTGCAGTCACAGGTATATTACTCATTTCATCCTTTGTGGTACAGGAGAGAACGTGAGGGGTAAAAACAGGGTGTAACAGCATTTAAACTGAGTTGAAAGAGGCTGAGAGCTGTGGGATAAAAACTGAATTCATGGAATATTTGCCATATGAAAATTTAATCACTGACATTTACCCAGTTTAGTTTGAAAGCTTCTGATGGTTAATGGAAAACTGACCTTAGTCAAAGGCTTTGTATGAAAATAACATTGTAAGATGGGGATTGTAAATGGAGTAATGTTAAAATCTGAGTGGAGAGTGAGCACTCCTTGAATCTATTTTCTCATATCCACTTATAAATAAAAATCACATTTCCTATCCCTGAGTTTTACAGGAAAGGCAGGAACAACACTAAAACCACACTGCACACTTAGCTGTTCTAGCTGGCTGCAGCAGCGAGCAGATAAGCACCAGTAAAGCAGCAGGAGCTTCTCATCCAAAGCAGCAGCTAATGCTTCTCATTAGTTAATCTACCCTTCCCCAAACCCAGACCCCAAGGTTTGCTTCTCACACCAAAGATGGAAACAAAGTACCGACATGATGCACACAGACATCCCGTTCTCTGCAGCAGCTGTTTTTCTATTAGTCACTATTAGTGTGAAACCCGCATGGGCCCAGTCACAAGTAGCCACAGCAGAAGCAGTGGAATCTGGGGAGTGATTGATAGCGAAAGGTAGATGATGTGCTGATCACCTAGTATGGTTTGTCAGCTGCAATATTGCTGCCAGTGTCCCAGGAAACCAGCGACCGGAGCGCCAGCATCTGTGTTCTTACGCTCCCAATGAGGGATTAGGTGGTTAGAGTGCACATGCTATGCTAGTCTGCTGTCACCTTTTATAGAAAGGTCACAGACAAAGATCATTACTGATTAATACTGATCAGTTGATGGTACTCATTGTAGCTTCCATTAATACCATGAATTTGTGATTTGGGCACCAGTTTTCTATGCTGAGTTGTCAATTGCTGGTTTGGGGGTTTTTGTATTTTCATCATAACCACAGTTACTTAATGAAACGCCTTTGTTGCCACCATATCAGTCTCCGGTAAGTCATAATAAAAGTCAAACTTTTTAAACTAACTTTATAATGCAATAAGTTATTATATGATAGTTGTGTTTATATTACAGCATTACCTCTATCTTAATACCACAGTTAGTATGGTTAATGTGTCGTGACAGTAGTTTTAGGTACAGCACCCTATCACTAATATAAGGCCATGCTGACGAAGGCCATTAGCCAGGCATCCCCTTCAGAGTAATCATGACAAGGACAATGTGACCTTCTTTGCTAGACACCAAACACACACACACACAAATACAAACACAAACACAAACACACACTCACACACACACACACACCACACACACACCAGCAGCTGACTTCACTGAATTGCACACCTCAAGCTAGAGATGAGGGACCTAATCAGTGAAATCAGCTGCCACAGTGTTTGGTTGGAATAAAAATCCACACACTCTTGGGCCTGTTTTTAATTGTGATTGTCAGGAACCAAAACCCTCCAACTGCCTCTCAACTTCTCTGGTTTCCCAGTTATGCATTCTGTATATGCAGCAGCTAATCTTTACTGAATCTGAATCCAGTTCCAAATCTGCTCATTGAATCTGAATCCTTTTGAATCTCGTATCTGATCCGTTTGTTTGCATTTACATCACTTGGTACAGCAATTTAAATTCTAATTTCATCATTACAAATCCTTTTTTAACCACATAATTGGTCATTTTAATTATGATTCAAAGACCAATTACCAAGCTAGCATGACACTGACACTAAAAGAAACTCCAGTAATTAACTCTCAAACCTAAACCATGGACTTTGTGATGAGCTGAAAGGTTGTAGGGATTTCAGCACAGATTTTCTCACTGCTCTGTGACTTTCATTAACCCTGTCCTCACTCATTTTGCTCCTCGCTTTGAGAGAGTGCTGCAGTTGGGCAAGTGAAAAAAAACAAAAAAAAAACCAAAACAAAAAACGCACAATTTATTCGTGTAGCATTCAGTCAGTATCAGTTCAATAAATATCTCATGTTTTGCTGCATGATGGGGTGGAGGGGGAGGGAGTGCATATGTAATTACCTGCACTTAGAAGTTTGCAATATAGTTCTTACTTTTGAGTGGCATTTTGACTTGTGTTACACTAGGGGTTAAGAGTTTAGTGTGAACATAAGTGTTTTTACTTTTTCGGTGGAACAATATTATCTTCAAATGTGCCAAGAGTGCCATCTAATAGTGACTACTCGACAAAATGACCGTAAATATACACATATAAGTCACTTTGCTATATAAGTCGCACTACAAGCCAGAGAAGTAAAAAAAAAAAAAGTTCGACTTATTGTCCAGAAAATACGGTAGGATATATGAGAGAATGTGTCTGACAAATATGATGAGGAATCATCTAAAGAAAATAGGATGAACTAGAACTATATTATTGTCTATTGTCTATTTTCTAAGTATGTGAACCTTTTGGAATTACCTGCATTTATATAAAAATGTGTATAAATATGGAGAGATCTTCTAAGTAATGGTTATGAGAAAACACAACCTATTTCAACTAATACCATAGCATTCATTACAGTGCTTTTTTCATGCTGACTACATCATTCAAACATTCACAGTGTAGGTTGGTGAACCCCGAGGCTTATGACATCAACAAAAGGTCTCGGCAAACCTGGAGTCCCATCAAAGAAACCAGCTCAAAAATACTGAATTTTGTGTTTGTTATTCACAAGAAGCACATGCAGATGCAAACCATGCTTCAACAAAAAACAGATCTCAGAAGAATTATGGTCAAGAAGTGTTGATTTGCATAAAGCTGGAAAGGGTCACAGAGTAAACTTAGACATTCATCAGTCCACAGTTAGACAAGCTGTGTTCAAACGGAGATGATTTAGTGCTGTGGTTACTCTCCACAGAAATGGAATCGGCTAAGATGACTACAGATAAACAACACAGAAGTCTCAGTGAAGTAAACAAGAAACCCAGACTTACAGCTACAGGCTTTAACAAATCACTGGAGCTGGTCAAAATCCCTCTCCATGGTGCATGGGGGAAACTGAATGGCTGAAGCTCACTAGGAGTTGGATGATGCAGCAGGAAGATGAAGTAAACCTACATTACTACATATCGACTTCAAACAAAGAAGATCCAGATAATTCCAGTGGGTTCAACACAAAATTGATTGTGACATGATTGATGTTTCATGTGTATTTCTATATCCAAATCCCTAAACTCTTCCTGTAAACTAATGTTTTTGATAACTCATCCTGCACTGTGGATGGACACACAATTACATCAAATAACATCTCCCAAGAAAACTGACAACAGCACCAACTCTCTTTTTATATAGGCTTCAGATCTACTAAACAAACATTAGGAGCATTACTATATGTCGGACTGGATTTGGTTGCCAGATTTTTATTAACACTTTCTCAATCACCGTGTGTTATTTCTACTTCCAGTTACAGCAACTTTACCTTCAAATACAGATTTGTCTAGTATTCTTCTATTGACAGAGGGAGCAGTATCTACAAATTACCAAGTTTTTATGCAGTATTGCTTTTTTTTTTTTTTTTTAATAAAACTGATTCTCTGTCAGTTTTCTTCAATTGCAACACTTGAAACACCTTTGAGCACCATTTTGTTTATTGAGTTGCATTCGATCAAAAGCTAAATTCTGGATAATTGCTCTGATAAACTGGAATAATAAGATAACATGAGCTGGAGTGGTACATCACTACAGTAAAATGCTACTGTTAGAACAGAACTGTTATTGTTAAGATTAAAATGCTACTGAAAAAAAACACTGAATTCAGTGGATTAGAGCAGAAGAAGTACAGGAAGAGAGTTGATGAGCTGCACTTGCTCAGCATAAAACACAAGTGTCATACACAAAAAAAAGCCCATAAAATATTGTAGAAAATAATTGACCTAGAGAAAATGTAGAAAAGAGCAAATATGTGAATGTTGTGTTTTATTGGGCACTGGCCTTTCTAAAGCCCTTTAATGTAGCAACATGTATATTTTTTGTACTGGCACTGTGGTAGTACTGAATTATCTGCTAAATTAGGTATTAACCTAAATACTGAATGGAAGTCGGACTATAAGTACTGTTACTGGATAATCCTGATAGAAATTACTGCTTAAGGAGAAGTGTTAAAGGAGGAAAGGTCAAAGATTATTTCAATATGACTACAGAAGATTATAAAATATTACTTTCTGTGGCAAAAATGAACTGGCTTCAAAGTATTCTGGTCATCTAAATAACTGTCTTACCCAGACATCAAGTTATATATAAAGAAGAAAAATCAGGTCCTTAAAGTACTGTATGTCATGACTATGTTGTATGTATCAATTAATAACACATAAAATGACACTTTTTCTTTATGTTGGTCTTTAATATTTATACAGTGGCATTAGCACAGCCAGTGTTTTAAAGCAGTCAGGCCTACCAGTCACTGCCACCAGAGACTTTTAACAGCAGGGAGTCCTGGTCTGTCTACCACTATAACAGACTGATGTCTCATTAGAACTCTACCAGAGGACATTACAGAGACTGGGATGGTAATGGGATGTCTTTTAATAGTCATGCTGATCAAATTCATACAGTTAGAAAGGCAGCTTCTCTGTGGACCAAATCCAATTATGGCAGGGAGCATACCAGACTACGTCAGTGAAAACCAAATGATTGATGACATGTAGCTTTTCAAATCAGTTGTTAGTATACAGTATAGCATATAATAAATATGCAATTAATATTTTAATGTATTCACTTCCACAATCTAAACAGTATTCTACAGATCATGTAAAGCAAATTAGATGCAAAAAGTGCGTCGGTAAAGCATTACAGATAAATCTGTGAATATCCATATAGATCTTTTCATATTTCTAATTAATTTTGATCTAATTTATGGTTTTGTATATTTCAAAAGGACCCGTCTCTTGACATCCGACAGCATAACACACCATGGCAGAGTTCACACAAGCCAATTAGCATCCAACTGAGATGTGTTTGCATACAGTCAATCTCCAAAGCCAAATCCACTCAGTCACGTTTAAATTGTGAAAAACATGTTTTTCTACACTGTTCAAACATGAATATAAAGCTGTTGGCTTGTTTTATAAATAAAATCAATAAGGCGATCATCTGTCATGTCATCTACTTGGAAAGTGTCATGAATTCAAACACCAGATGTACTCTAGGGATAGGAGGAGTTGGCTGTTGTCAACCCACGTAATTCATGGCAAAACAACAGAACTTGTTTTGTATTAGTTTCTATAAATATCTCAAAACAGTGGCTAGTCAGCATCAGTGGGCCAAACTGCTCCAAGCTAATGAGGGGAATGGAGGAAATAAATGTCCAGCAGTGCTTTAATTTGAGAGGGACTGGAATGAAGAGTTATGACACTGTTGAGGTATTTCATCATTTTCACTAACAAGTTGGATTTCATTCCCCACAATTTCTTACAGCAACCACACAGCCTCTAATGAGCATAATTGTTCCAAACTCTGTATTTCTGGTGGCACTGTGTCTAACATAGGCCGTGGATACAGGCCAGCTGGGTGTATAAACTCACCTCCTTCTCTCCACAGATATTGCTGATGATAGAGTTGGAGGCCGGACTGGCAGAGGGACCAAGGACAGCCACCACTCCTTTTGACATGATCTGGCACACTAGGAGAAAAGAGAGAGGAGTTAGAGGGGAAAATAAGAATTCAGGGGTGAGACAAGGGAACAGAGACAGTGAGCGACAGTTGATGCTTCCCACAAAATTTAAGCAAAGGCTCTCTTAAAGAGTCTGAGGCAAGACATTTAAAAAAAGGCTCTCTTCAGCTACGTGGTACAGGAGGTACTACAGTATCTTGGCCTCTAAACACATAGCAGCCTTCTGTTGTCCCAAGGGAATCGGAGCTCACGTCTCTGTGTCCACTGTTAATATGCCAAACATGCACATCCTAAAGAGTCTACCCATGACAGCTGGGTAGAGAAACAGAATTTCACATACAGAGACAGAAAGATATAGAAGTAGGAAGACAGATTAACAGGGTGCCAGACAGTAGGAGAGGGCGAGAGACAGAAATAGTGTCAGCCAGCGATATCTGGAGGCTTAAAACATAAAATCCTATATTTGAACATTTGCACATGAATGCCATGTTATCCTCACAAGTGACATATACTCATCTTGTTTTCCACATTCTGCTATACAAACACTGTTTTAAATACATTATCTTTGGGGATGAAAATCTTATCTTTAGTTGGAAACATTTTATTGAATGTGTGTTTAACTACTCTAATGTACATACGCCCTGCTCTTTATTCATACTGGGAAAACTGAATTCCATTTTTTGTGAGTATATAATCCCTGGCTTCTAATTAAGCTTCTATAATCAATGAGGCAGACACAAGTACAGACCCTATGTACTGTTCATGTGTGTGCATGTGTGCACAAAATGTGTGTGTGATAGTAATTTTGGGGTGGTTATTGGCAAATGCAGAGCATTAACCAGCTATGTGTGTGAAGGAGGCAAAAGGGAACCATTTTTGGTCTCATGCATAGAATCCAGAGGCAGTAAAATGAATTATTAATAAGTAATCCTTTAGTCACCCGTGGAGAGCGGTAACACATGAACACAGACATCTTACACAAACACATGTACAATATGCACGCATTTACCATAAATGCACGCACACACGCACGCACGCGCACACACACACACACACACACACACACACACTGGTTTCACCAAATTATAAAGCTGAATGATCTGACTGCTAGACCAACATGCTCCTAGTGATACTTTTGGTTCCCTTGCTGCACAGCTAATGTTATGTGTGTGTAAGTGTGTGAGTCACAGAATATTCATGCACAGTCCGTATCAAAGCTCTACCTCCTCAGCACAGTTTGTTCTGGGCCCCCTGAACACTGACAATGAGGCACATTGTCCATTTGAGGCAGAAATTGTCAGAATACTATTGTGCTGCTTACGGCAGTCAGAGAATGATCACAAGGGCAGCTGAAGTACATTTCCTCTGCTTAATATTGATTTTCACTGATCACTACAAGTTTTTGGAACCTTGGAATAATTATAGCTGTAATGAGTTGGACCTGGGAAATACTTGACAAGTTTGCTGGTTAAAAGGTGAAGGACAAATGGATAGACATACAGGAGGAAAAAAAAACAACATTATGGGAATAAGGTATGTACATACAAACATGCTAATAACATGACTGCAGGTCATGGTGCTTCTACACAGTTTCCCTTCAGATCTTATGCACTATCATTTCCTCGAATTAAACATTCTCAGGTTCGAGTCAGTCTCCTTGAGTGTGCACATAGTAGCACTAAAGCAAACCATTTATATGCGTTATTTGGCTTTAAACGGAACATATAATTGTGAAAGAATTGCTATTTCTAAACAAGTTCACAAAAATCCTAGGAGGCATCCACTTAGGAACTGTATACAGGCAGGAGTAGGTGTAGGAAAGGTGGGGGTTGGACTCTTCTGAGCAGGCAGTGCTCCCTCTGTGATGTTTCCATCCAACTACGGCTACTGATCCGTCCCTAATCCAATTCCTGCCTCTAATTGCACACACGCTTGCACTTTCACACACAAAACATTTGCACAATATATACACAATTCACCATGCACACACCGAGAAAAACATGTGCGCAGACACACAAATACACACAGGAGGAACCACATTTAGGAAGGGTTTGTAGTAAACCAGGCAGAGAAAGTAATACAGCCTTCTGTTGTTGTGGTAAGTGAAGCAATGTTTCCATAGATTAATCGGCACCACTGGAGCAGCTGGATTTGTGAGTTGTATTGAAAATCAATCCTCACACTTCTTGTCATAGCTCTTTATAGTGGTTGTTTTCTGTATTATTGAATGTGGATAGTTTTCACTAAAAGTTAAGAAAAGAAATCTAACCAGTAAACACTGGGCAGTGAAGCTATGAGTCACCAAATTGTACAATGGTGTTCTGGCTCGCTAAGAAGTAAAAGCATCTGATAAAAGGAGCAATCACTCCAGCTTGTGTTAATGGAGTCATCCTCAATGTATTTGTCACGTGTGTGAAAAATGACTTGAAATCTCTCTGACCTTTCTGTTGGAGGTCATCTCTACTTTGAGACAGAATAAGTCATTTTCACATTGGAGTGCTGATTCCTTTTTACAGAAAAAAGTTATTTTGCTCTGCTCTGTCACAGCAGAACCAAATTTGCCATTATATAAGAGAGCGAAATACAACACACTAAGCAGACATAAACAGTAGACCTGAACTGAAGTGACAGGCTTACGGAAATGAGTCATTTTTTGGTGGTACAGTTGCTGACTTAACCCAGCGGTGCGTCACCTATATTACGTTCCCCCGTCTTTTTCCTCTGACATCACGAAAGATTCACCCTCACATGACGAAATGCACACATAAAGCTGATCTTTTCCTCATCAAATTAACATTTATCCCCTGTGTTACTTACTTGTTTCCCCCATTTCATATTCACTGTCTCTCAGCAGTTCAAAGATGTCCACCTCCAGCTTGCCAGTGGTGGAGCGGTTACTGTTCCTGTTGATGCTGTCTTTGGCCAGCGTGATGGCCAAACGCTCTCCTCTGCTGCACTCCATTGGGTCATCAAGGATGGCAGCTGAGGAGAAGGAAACACAAAAGCGCAAGGAGGGTGAGAGAAAAGAAAAATGAGACAATATACAGTGGTAATGGCTCATTTTCCAAATGAACATTAACCATGGCAGCCCATCAGGCCAACGATCATTTAATCTGACAACGTGTAAACACAGTTCATGTATTTAAAGCCATTTTCCCCTCTTTTACTGAAAAATACACAACAAATGTTCACTTCACCAAAAGCTGCTCCCAATGTGTATACATTTATTAGAAACCATACTTGACATTTTGTGCACACTGCTCCCCATTAATCTAGAGTGCCAAGAGTGGCACAGTATTGTTCCTAATGAATACATACAGCTGCACTGCAGCTTTTAGTGTGTGGAATATACGTGCGTCCTAAAAGGGTGAGTAGTATTTAATGTAAATATCTTTTCCAGATGATAAAAGCTTAGAAGCTTTCAAAGATGCACCTGCTCTAAGACAATTTTCAAGAACACTGCAAAAATACAAAATCATAACACAGTATTTTGTCAAAGAGGCAGACAGAGAGTTAAAACAGCTTTAGGAAAGGCATAGTAGGGACTTGTCAGGAACTGCAGCAAGTCTACCCAGTTAAGTCTGCTCCAAAATGAAATTAATTAATTAATAATTAAGCCTTAAAAAATTATGAGACAACATGTAATACTCAGAAATGATTTATATGGCTTAGCTAAGCCAAATATAAAGGGACTGGATGTAGAAAATCCACTTTTTTTTATTGAGAAAAATATGTGGTTATTGAAATAGATTTGAATCATTCCATATCTCATGATGATTAAAATATGGTATTTTTTTATGCATTCAACAAATATACCTGCAACATTAACACAGTAAGACAATGTGATAGCAGGTTTTACTATTTAACATTCACTTTAAGATACATTCGTTTTTTAAAGGTTTGCAAGTGTATTTTATTCTGAAGGATTTTTAACCTTTAATCCAGAGCTCATTTATCTGTCTGTTTAATCAGACAAAACAAATACAATATGTTTGCTGTGCTATCAAATAGGGCAGAACTGAAATGACACATTATTTATGCATTTCTGATCATCAGTCTAACCATGGATTAACTCAACAACAAGAAGTCAATAATATTTCTAAGCTCACAGGAGAGCCTGGCCATTACTGAATTCCAATTTAATTAATATTTTCCCATCAACTACCTAATCATTTTTCAACTGCATTGATGAGCTGCAGGAAAAAACTATATTAACATAAAGAGGAACATACCCTCAATAGGTCTATGCTGAGGGTGTGTAATAAAATGAGCAGCAGATGTCTAAAAGCAGCCTTTGTTATTAATACAATTATACTGGGTTAGTACAAAGGTTCTCAGGTTAAGCAGATTACATTTACTGCTGAAGCACAGGCAGGAGATAAAAGTAACCTAGCCAGTAAAGTGTGAAATTAATAAGGCAGAAAAAATACAATTAAGTACAACTTGGCTGAAAGGTAAATGTACTGGAGACTATCCATTAAAGAGAAAAATGGCAGGTTGAATGTTGTAACTTCAAGTCTAATCAGAACAGAATTTAGATGTTTACAGCCACATACAGAGCTGGAACATGTTTGAAGTGACCTTTTCTCATGCTGATCACACAGTTCAATAAACAACAACTAGCCCTGACTTGCAAAGATGACACATATCCACTAATCTGGTATCATCCGGTCACAGCAAGCCATTATACAAGCAATTAAAATAATTTGCTAGGAAGCACAGAGTAGCAGTATAATGTCATCCAAGGTTGTACTCTTCTCTATCTGTTCAAAAAGCTGTGGACAAAGGATATATATTTATTTCTTTGTGCACTTAATGAACTCCCTCTTGATCACATACAGCTGACAGCTTAATATGATAATATGGTATATTATTTGGATAATTTTATAAAATCCAAGACACACATTGATTTAAACTTTTATGTGTAGGGGCAAGGACTATCTGCTCACAGCAGTAAACTTGAGTTGCTGTTAATGTGTAAAGAATGTGTGTTAAGGCTGAAAAACAATTTCCTGAGGACAAGAAGACATACCTGATGTAAGCTCTCATGGTCTGACAGTTTAAGAGTACAGCTTTGCTCATGGCTTTACTGTGCAGAAAAAAATGTCTTAATTGTTGACTCTAGCCAAACATCCTAGACCATAAAGAGCTGCTGCCTTGGACTTTAAAGCTGCTATAATCAGTATCTTTACATTCACATCAGATCAAATGAGAACATATATAGTCTATGAAAAGTGTTGCTTGTAGTGATAAACCCACAGAGAATTATCAACCAAGACTGCAGTTCCGTTTAGCTCTGTGGAGCTCTTTATTTTGTCTCTGGTTTGGCTTTCTAACCCACAACCTTACTGTTCTGGTTCTTGCTCCTATTATCAGCATTATTTTCCGAGACGTCAGACACTCAGACTTAAAAGACAGCTTCTTTTCAGTGAAAAGACAAAAAAACGTGGCCCACTACCTGTCGCCATCAAATGATGGTAAGCACAGTGGAGCATTTAGCAGCTGAAGAGTCAGATATTTACAGATATATGGTATGAAAATGCAAAGGGCGCTTTGTGGCAATTTAATTAATTCAACAAATCTACTTCCATATTTCTGAAAACATTGTAAATGAAGTTCATTTCATTTGCAACAAATTTCCTTGACTTTAAACATTATGTAATATGTACTTTTCCAATGCTGCACAAAAAAATCATCAGCTCAGACATCTAAGTACAATTCTGTGAATCCTTTTAGTATGAATTAAATACCTTATTACTCATTACAATCTGTCCACATGAGTAAGTGAATGAATAATTCTGACATGTCTTAGTCTCCTGGGAGTTGACATTTGGGAGTGGTCAATACATGACAGCTGGCAAACAAGCAATGCTGTTTTCACACAGGGAAAACATGAGCTGGGCCTTGATCCATCAAAACCAATCAATGAGCAGCCCGGAGGTATGCTGAGGTATATGCTAAGACTGTGGGAGACAGGCTTGGTGAAAAGTAGGTATTGAAGTGGGAATTCTTTTGAGATAAAGGAACACACCACAGGAAAGTGGCCCCATGAGGTTTTTTAGCATGTCTCAGATCCTGATCCTTTTATAAACATGTAAACCTCTGGTCAGCTTTAATCAGAGCATTACAAATATACAAAGCATAGAAAATAAATGCATTCTCTTATTGTGAAATGCTAAATAAAAATTTAGCACATGATGAAATTACAGCTAACTTAGTGAATGACATACAGTAAGGTATACAAGAATCTAACCACCAATGTTTTTGTTTTTGGAGGATCCCAGTAACCTTTCTGACTACAGCCCAATCTCGTCCTTGGTTTTGATAAAATCTTTAAGAACCTTGTTTATAAGAGATTTCTAAATAAGGATAACATGTCTATGATTGTTAAATCATAAAAATCATTCAACTTTCGCAGCAATATTACAACTTACTAATGACGCCTCAACTGTCCTTAGTGAAAAATACAGTACTCTTAGAATATTTCTTAAAAAACACCTATATATAAAAATCTAAGTTTGTGTTATTCAAAGTGAAATTTGAACTGATTACTCCTAATAGCAATAAATGATCAGCAGGCAATCAAGAAATGTAATTTTACAAAGTCCTTAGGAGTATTGATGACAAACTGTAAACAGAGGCATCACATTGCTATTGTTACTGAGGAAACAATGAGGCCTCTTGGTGTTATTAGAAATATTTTATTTCAAAACAAATCAATCAAAACCTTGTTTTTTCAAAGCTAATGCAGACATTTATTCTTATTCTCCTATCCAATCTTAACATCATCTTCATCCATTATGTTTCATTAATCAGGCACATTTTCAGGTATATTCTCTCTTGTTTCCTCATCTTATTTCTTTTTGTTAGTACTTTCAGTACTTAGTAATAAAACTTGGTACAGTACTCTTAGTAATAATATAATTGTGTTGCTGCTATGTACAGAGGACCAGAAGCATCATGTAAATAATAATAATTACAAGACTTCATTAATGGATATTTAACTGGATAATAAAAATAACAAATTATGTTGTTTGACATTTAGAGAAGTGTTTTGTACAAGATATGAGTACAGCTATGAATAATCCATCATGCACATAATTTAAAAATACTTTGGGCTAAAATAATTTAGATTCATGCCCTTCTCTCTGCTTATTCCTTCTGAAAAGACAAACCACATGAAAGTGGGAGGTATGTGAACTCTATGTGTTTGGTAAAGAACTGAAGAACTGCAGCTAAATCTAAAGTGGACCTCACCCTGTGTCTGGGGTCCTGTTATGTAAAAATAGTAACTGGAACTACCATTGCAGTCCAAAGGCTTGCATTGCCTTGGCTGTAATGCTTTTGTGATGTACTGTAGGCATACAGCAGCTTGAAGTGTCTGTGCAAAGTGCCAGTCAAGGGTAAAAAACTCATTATCCTTTTGAAGGATCTGCTGGCTTCTCTATTAACTAAATGACTGCAACACTCTTTCCTTTGCAGCAAGTGCTAAATGCAGATCAAATGAACTAGATCTTCACCTATTGTATGAAGCAATTAATGGCAATGTGCTCTCCAACGCACAGACTTTGATTGGGGTGAAAAGCTATTACCTGACAGGGAGGGGAAGGAGTTCATAGGGACGTGTCCTCTGATCAAATAAATGCTTTTAAAGAGTATGGATACTGTAAGGTGAATGAACATGGCTTTCAACTGAGATGGAAAATAATGGTTCCCATTTGAAAGGAGGCACTTTGCTGGGATACCACTGCACATATATGTGCTCCTAGTAGTTACTGTCACTTTGGATGACTGCACCTCTCGTTTTGGATAAATGAGAAGCATGAAACAATTTAGAGTGATGAATGAAAAGACTGGTACAAATTATACCAAGTTGTTCAGAAACAAATCTGATGAATTCTTTGAGTATTTGCATAAAGTTATGATTATTTACTGAGCGGGTGAAGAACTTAGGGGAATCAGACTGCTCTTTTACAGCTTAATTCAGATGATGATAATTGTGTGTCACAGACAGGAACCTGCATGATTGTTTCTATTCAACAGGCAGGTTTTAGGTTTTCTATTGTAAAATAACACATCCATCTACAATACTGTATCTACTTGCAATACGCAGTGAGGGTTTTGGCCCTGCCTAAGATTGAGCACATACATTATTCAAGACTTTAGCCTCTTTGTTCTTCTCTTTCATATTTTTGAAAAATCAAGACTCCTACTTTTTGCATCTTCTTGTTCAGATACTGCTCTCAAATATTTTGCAAAACAAATTTGCAGTGGAAAATGGCCAGTGCTTCTATCTAGTAAATTCATATCAAACAATGCGTACTTTAAATTAGACCAAGTGAGTAACCCGCGAGTTACTCATTGTTCAAAATACAGTACTGTTCTGTTACCAATGTCCTATATACAAATAAGCCCAGGATCCACTAAGTGGCCTGTCAAATATGTTTAAGCTCTCTTGGTGCTATTCTTACACTACCATCCTTTCTTTTTTTCTTAGCTGATCAACCCTTAAAAAATGGAATCAAGAGACTAGAAAATCTCTTTCCAGAGTCCCATGATGGACTGAAATATTTACAGTGTGTCCTAATATGATTTTAAGTGACCTGTATCTGTGACATTTTTAGGTCAATAAAGACTGCAACTCAAACTGGACAAGGTGCAGGCAAATGTATATGAGCTTGGATATAGTGATGTGAATGAGGACTGACACTGTTTGCTTTACACATTGAAACACAAAGCAACTTGCACAAAAACGATTATTCATTTCAAACATTCCTTTACCCATATTCTGGCATCGACTACTACTTTAGCAACTTCATTACTGGTCTGCTTGTTTTGTTGTAGCTGGCTGATTAGTCCACCCTATCCTGTGTTCAGGAGGGATCGGATTTGTTTTTCCTGAAAGCGTGCCAACATACAGCAACAGAGCGGTGTGCTAATGCAGGTTTGGAGAGGGCTTAATAACAGCATTAACTAAGAAGCCACTACAGCCAGGCCATGCACTTGGACGCCTTGTAAAAACACAAATAACAAAGCACCTCAATATTGGCTCATAATTTTAGATGCCCTCTTATTGTTGTCACTGCCATCCTTTCCTATTACTTTTGCATTAATACATAGAGATACTCTAGATAGATCCCAAGTTCATTGTGCAGGAAAACAAGCCAATAAAGAACCCACTAGAGTTCATGAAGAACTGTTTTTGGAGGCAAGAACCAGAAGTCCTGTGATCACAGATCACAGAGACATTAGGACAGCCTGAATCTACAGAAGCTGCTGGTATAAGGGCAAAATGCTGCAAATACTGAGTAGATTTAGGTTTTATTCCCCTTAATGCACTTTGTATGAAATTAATTCATGAATAAAAACCAATGTAATTTAAATTAAAAGCATCCCCTGTGTATTTTAAAACTAAAACCCAACCACTAAACCCAAGGGTACAATTCAAATATAGACCTGAATTTATATAAGGCATAAAGAACACTAAATGTGAAGGTCAAATACACAACAACTGGAAAATGCCTTCTCTCGACATCTCCATTCAGCTGCCACTTAGTTAAACAGGTTTATACGTGTACCCTCTATTCACCTTGACAGACTAAAGGAACTGAGCAGAGTGATTCAGCAGAAAGTTTTATTTTTTTTAAATTTGTTTCAATTATGACATGCAAGTAATGTGAAGATCATGCGTGTGCAGACTATACTTTGGACTGTCTATTTTATTTTTAACTAATAGATCACTCTTCACTTTCATCAAACAGCACTTACAATGCCGTAAAAAATGTACAGAATATGAAACTACATCTATCCATTTCATTTCACAGACACTAAAACTTTCTTGTTTTAAAACATGTGTACTAACTAACTCTCATTTATTTGATGGTTGCCTTGACATTAATTAGAGACACTAGACAGCTATCAGCCTTTTCGGTGTCAGACATTTATTTGTGAGTGCATGAGTGCATGAATGTGGGCGCCTGTACCTGTGTGTGCTTCAACACCCAGGCACTTGTGTATGTCAGCAGATGAAAATACTGCGCGTCATGCTTATCTAATAGCTGTTTTATTCACTTGGAGCAGCATGACTGCGAACTATAGCACAGCCAATCTGCCTGCTTGTCTGACTGCATGGCAGATGGAATTGCTAGTTCCACACTTTAATCAATCTCATCCGCAAGCCCTATGGTGTGCACTACTGAAGGAAGCAGAGGTGCTATCTTACATAATTAGAAAACCTCGCTCACGGAAGTCCTGGCGACAAGAAACTGATTTCCTTGTGTCACATAATGTAATTATAGCCCACATACACCTTTCAGAATGTGTGCAAGTGGACTGATGTGTTAAGTCTCATTAATCTGAGGCTGAATGCTAAGGCTGATTCTACTGGCCTGTGAAAAGTTGGCAGTCATTTTAGTTAATGTGTATTTAGTCTGCAGGTTCTGCATCTTCTGTTGTCCCTGGTGGTCAGTGGGAAAATAGTTAGAACATTAAACATAGCTATCAATGTGAAGCAGCCAATAATTATGATAATTGGTGCTGAAATTCCCTTTTCTGTGATTAAAAAGGAAGCCTTTAATAGAGTCCCATTGGGGCTGCACATATAAAAGCCATTGACGATGCAACCAAGAGAACATTGCTTTTGTTTCCTAACTTCCTAGTACAAAGACCCTGCAAGGCTGATGGCAAAGAGTGAATGGCAACACTGAGATAAAGAGATGATGATTGGAAAGCTGTAATCTTCCAGTTGTTCTCGATCGTTTCTGACAGTATTTCTCTGTAGACAGCCCCCTTAGAGGGACATCAGAGAACAAAGCTTCTTATGTTTTTTCACAGAAGCCAGGTCAAGTAAATATCACATACTGTAACAATACCATTGGTAATAATGATTGATAATAACATTAGAGTACATGTTTTTTTAAAATACTAATGCACCAATTTCACTGTATGAAATGTGACCACACAATATTGGTGTAAAACATACCGCAAAATAAAGCAGGGCTGAATATGTTCTATAGAAGAACTTATTAACTTCAGTAGAAGAGTGGTCTATTTACTTTTTCTCAGAAAACAAGGCCATATTACTGCGAATAAGGGAGGGGTGCGGAAGAGAGAATACACTGTAAGACTGTGCCCCAGAATACACTGCACTGTGTTTGTGGATGAGAGAGCCAGGGTGATGACAGCTGTCTCAGATAATCATCTGTGGTTGTATGTGCAATACAAAAATACAATACAGAACAATGAAAATACAAGTCATATCATGTATTCTCTTGTGTTTTCTCTATATATTGTCTTTCATGTGTTTACTCTGTATGTCAAGTGAAGATATATGCAGTATATTTATGACCTGTGTAATTACTGGAAGCTCATGTCACTCAGGGGAATAATGAGCTGTGTCATCTCGTATGTTTGTGAGACAGGACTCATGGGAAAAGAGTGTGAGTGTGTGTGTGTGTGTGTGTGTGTGTGTGTGTGTGTGTGTGTGTGTGTGCTGTAGGTGTGTGTGTGTGTTGTGTGCACACTGTATGGTGTCTAGGGAATAATTGTTTATATAATAGCACTCTATTTAATTTCTGCTCCACTTCAGCTTATTACCTGGCACCACTGCAGAGACACACAGCTTTAAAACAACAGCTAGCAAAGTACAAATTCATAACTAGTACATGCAGTACAACAGAGGCTTTAGGAGCTGCACAAACTGGTCAGCAGCAGCAGCTGTAACTTTTAACTACCTCTTTTACCGACACAATATTAAAAACAAAATCCAATTAAACTCCACATCACACAACAGTTAGTCAAAATACTTTATATTAAACAAAAAGTTTTTATGTTTAAAGAGGCCGTCTCTCATTTTTCTGGACTGCAATAAAAACAGCAGCAAAAGCAGAACTAAGTTGAAAAGCTGCAATACCTAATATAGAAGAAGATGCAATTATAAGGTGTGACAGGACTGAGCTCATACACTAACAGATATTTGATATTTGGCAAATGTTATATTTGGCACAAAAACATAGCAATTGTAGTTGGTTGAAATGCTGCCGTTGTTCACATGAAGCACTAAAGATCCTGCCCATTATTGCTAATACGCTCGCACCAACAGAGTGCTGCCAGTGGCTGCACAGTGACATCAGACAGAAAGCACAGAAGTTGTTTACAGAACAGTTTCACCTACGGGACCCTGCCAATGTCAGCATGATTACAGGACATCCACAAAGCTGAAAATCGAGTCAGTGGAGAACCTGTAACCAAAACACTCAGATTGATGAAAACAGACATGGTGGGTTAGGAAGTGGCAGGTGCCAAAACAAAAAAAAAAAAAAAAAAACAACAACATGGTGGATAACCAGTATAAGTAGTGTCAATGGCTGGCTTTGCATTAACATGTTGGACCATAAGTTTATCTTCCCATTTGTATACCAAACAGTCTCATCTTTTATTTCATCCAGTGACAGTCTGATGCTGCTATTTGCTCAGTTTCACTCCCACTGGGTTGGAAAAGTCTGATAGCAATTCATCAGTGTAAAGCAGCCTGAGCATGCCTGCTTCTCTTTCTTTTGAATCAGCTGAGCCAAGAACAACGCTCCAAATCCTGATGTCTTCATGCCGACTAATGGCCATCCATTCTCAGGAGCTGTTGGCAAGCATTTTAACTTTAGAAAGAATGGGCTATTTTTGACAGCGTGGTGATAGAGAATGAGCAATGGTTGTCATGGAAAGACAGCAGGGAGTTATGATTCATTGTACCCAGGCCACACTGGCGTGGGCTTGCCTCCAGCAGCACAGGCACACTGGGTGTCTATTCCTCGCACCAAGAATGTGAAGTTCATGAAGGGTAGCTGCTGCCACAAAGCCATATTGTTGGCACTTGTAAACGTGTGGTAAGACAGGCAGAGGAAATTTGCAACTTTAACACATTCTTTTGTGTTAATTGAAATTGAAACACACTGGATACTTGAAGCCACTCAGCAAAAATGACTTTACAATCATTATTTCATTTAGATAGACTTTGTCTTTCTGCTTGACCCGCACAGCACTTTACATGTTCACTGAATGCCATGGGAAAATGCTTATGTTAAAAAGATGCTTAAGAATATAAAGTGTTTGGATTGACTAGATGCAAAAACACTACAATCCATATTGTAATACATCATGTGAAAATTTCTCAGGAAAAGTCTCACAGTCACACTCGTTTTATGTTCTGTTGCAACAACAGCCAGATATATAAAAGAATCAGACATGTTTTTACAAAGTAATCCCGCAGGAAAAGTGCACTTGCACGTATTGATTGGCCCACACAGCACCTTGCTGGATGATATAGCATAGACCACCCTACCTATTTCTGAGTCTGCCTCCTCACCGTACAGTGTAACAGTGGCCTCACTGAAATGAATGAGGCAGCTCAGCCTGTGGCACAGCACTGACTTTGGTCTGAAAATAGTGTTACAGTGTAGTGCACTAACAACACCCAAAACATACTTTATCCCAATACAATCAGTGCCTGTGCTGCTAATTGTAAATGTGACATGGTAGAATTTTAACTAATGATAGCCAATCATTCAATGGGTATGATGCACACTATCTTGTTTGTTTAGAGTGATCATAAGCTGGCTGACAGTGCTGTCATTGTCACTGCCACAACTGTGACATTCAATTTTTTTTTCAGGAGTTAGGGTTTAAGGAAAATGGAAGTGGTGGGAGCAAAGGAAAGCTATGATAAAAAGGGAAAAGAACATTCATGGAAGGATGAATCCCTTAGGGTCAAACATGACGACAGAAATAGAAATATGCATTATGGTGGGTTGCCAGCTCCTGTCAAAGCTGGACATGACAGGGGAGATCATGGTTGCAGAGTCTCTGGAGGGCCCTGACAACAATCTGACAACATGGACAGACAACACAGACAGATCTGTCCGTAGCCACTCTACAGGTTTTTATACCGTTTGAATATCTAGATTAAAGTAATAAATGTGACTGAAATTAAGGAATGTCTTATTTTCTTTTCATTACAGGTGATTACATTTTTATGGACACCATAAAAAAATGTATAGAGGGCAGTAGTTCTGTAAGTCACAGACCAATTAAAGGAAAAACAAATATTCACACTGAGCCTTGACAGAGCTGGTTACATTTGATAAATGTTAAAGAACTAAAGCACTGACTCAAAGTCTCAAAAGTGAAAAGAGGATATTTCTTTGTTGGTGGGGGTGTTAATGACTCGCTTCTTCATCTCCAGTGCAGTACATCAGTAAACCTGTGTACTCCAGCTCATATTAGAGCCTGCTCAGAGTAGCTGAGTGGCTGTGTGGATCTCTGAAGGGGGCAGAGGAAAACTTAAAGTCTATCACCTGAGAGAAAATGGCAGCACCTGGTGCACAGCCGGTGGTTCTACTTCACATCAGTTCTCAGGTCAATGGATTATGACACAGCTTCCTTTCCCATCTCTGACACACTACAGCCACACAGACATTTACTTTCTATTCTCTTCAAGCACCGCCGCCTCCTCAGTTGAGGTGCCACAGTTGGAATTAAAGTCAAAATAGCAGGCCATTTTTACTAAAATGGAAGAGATGGGGGGAGGAAAGCTGGAAATAAATGCCAAACACTCATTTTCATTCGGTCTAAATGGATGAAAATGAATGATAGCTTAGACATAGTCTGAAAAAAAACTTGAGTGACAGATGAGGGAGGTGAAAAGAGGTTTAAAGGGAAAGTAAAATATATATATATATATATATATATATATATATATAAAGAAAATAAGAAAGTGACTGGAAGAGATGGTGACAGAGTGAAAACCCCGGGCAGACCTGTTGCAATGAGCAACAGACTGACAGACTGCGACATAGAAAGACAGTGAAACGACAGACATGCTGTTTGAATGTGATGTTTGTGGCACGATAATCTCAACGATGACAATGATGAAAAGGAGGAGGATGATGATGATTGCTATTACGATGAAAACAGCATTGATATGCTGCTTGTAGTTTGACTTCTGGACCCAGGGGATTGGAGACAGGCAGGCAGGACAGCTGACAGGCAAGCAGACAGTGGGTCCTGTGGGAATTCCAGCTCTCAGTGGGTGTCATTACCTGCCAGCCAGGATACCTACTACAACAGGCCTGGCCTACAGATAGATCCACTGGTATGTAATAGTCTGGAAGGTCAAGGGATATCAGAGGACAGTTTGATGAGGGGAAAGATGGGGAAAGATTAAATGGGAGGAAAAAACGAACAGTGCAATGCTGACTGAAATAAAGAAGGAAGCTTTTATAAAAGACATCAGCTAGTAATGGCGAGGAAACTACTGACAGACTGCACAGTACATAGAGTAATAGCCCGAAGTACCACAGTACCCTATTGTGTATGTACTGTAATAGCATTTAATAGCTGATGTAACCTCAGAGACACACTGAAACAGACTGCTGACCATAAACAACCATGCACAGGCTGAGTGGAGCCTTTAGCATTTTGACATGGTAGTTAAACCTGCAGTAAACTGACCTTTATTATTCAAGAAGATGCCTGATGGTAGCTAACAGAAGCACATCTTTCATAACCCTTCTGATGGACAGACCTCCACAAAAACCTCATTCAAGCAAAGGTCAACGCAGATTTCAGTCTTGCACAGTACTGATGCATTTAGAGCTGCAATGCTTGGTCGATTTGCTGACCAAGAATATTCATCTTTAACTACTAGTCAAATTATTCTTTAAATCCTTCTCTAAAGCACAGAAATGGTCCCAGTGGCACACAGATACACATGCAAATGATGTCAATGTTGACACCTGGACACTGCAGTAAAAGTGGGCAACAATTACACAACGATAAAAAAATAAAATTAAAAAAAGTGGTTTGTAGGTTTGACTCCATTTAGGACTTGCCAAGAGTGGTTTGAGAGTAGAGAGGTGTCTATAGAATGGAAAGACATGACAAATGCAGAGACACACAACTTCAGGTTTCAAAGGGAAAGATGGCAGCAATGCTGGACTTTTCTCCTGTTATCCAGTATTACCACATAGCTGCTTCTTGTATCTGTGACAGCCTTTGATGTGATAGACTGGGGAAATAGACAGACATTCAGCCACTCCGATGGGTTAAGAGCACCCAAAGGAGTCAGTGCTCATCCTGTCTCTTAAGAGCAGAGCTACAGTACACTGTATGTAATCCACCACATGAAAAGGACATTACTTTCATTGCTCTCAATCACTCATCTCTCTCTCACTTTTGCAATGCCTCGTTCTCTTCCTCTTTATTTCTTTTTTTCCTGCACACAGAAATCTAGTCATATGCTCACACTCTGAGTGATGGCCTCTGCACATGACGTATTGACTGTTCGTCACCATTTCAAACTAGGCAAGAATGCAGTTAAAGTCATGGTCTTTGTCAGTATCCATCACCCAAAAAGACAAAAACCAAAGTCCTTCAACAGTATCAGTGCAGGTATCCTCTGATATTTCTCTTCCTCTTCCCCTGTCTCTTCTGTCTTTTACAAATTTAAGGAGACACAATAAGACAAGACAGAATACTGCATGAGCATGGCTTGCTCCTAATCATGACCAGTACGCATTAAGTGATTAAGTTAAAAGATCTTGGATCAAAAAGGTACAGATATAGGTCACAATACTGATGGCACTTAAAGATTTTAATGAAGAGACCAGGTTCACTGACAGGATCATCTGTCTTTGTCTAGCGTGAATAAAATAAGACAGATACATTTACATAGATCAGCATAAAGTAATTTAATCAGCTGAAACCCAATTCAACGGAAACCCAAAACTGAATAAAAATTACAAAGAGTAGAAAAAAATATTATAGCCTAAGGTTCAACTACCCATACATGGCATTAGAAAGCATCAAATAAAAATCTGGGCAAACCTGTAAAAGACAAAAAAAAAACCAAAAAAAAACATGCCTATGTTTGTTGTGCTTTTTAAAGTTTTAGTTTTCCATGATCCTGCTCTCCCATATCAACAAGAAGCTTAAAGATTTCTCAATTATCAATATAACTACAAGATCATTAGCCTTGAACTAACAGGCTCTTGGCAGGAATAAGTGAGAAAAGCCCCCCCAAGTAAAAAATGTCAGCCAAGATACAAACCCTACATAACAAAGCCAAATGAAAACCAACCAGACTTCTACCAAAACTCTACCATTAATCAGTTTCACATCCTCATATGAGCAGGACATTATTTGTTAAACCACTTGAGTTCCAAAGTCAGCAACTTGTAAGCAAATTAGTTTCATTAACACAGTGACAAACAACGCAACAATCTTAAAAACTCCAGGGCACTTTCAGTCACTGATGACCAGAAAAGCTTCTGTTAAGCTTTCCAAATCCTTTGATTTGTTTTGACATGTTAGAACCATCTGCATTTTATTTTATTTCACTGCAAAATCAGATAAAGGCACTTAGTGATCGTACAATTAATACAAACAAGCAACTGTCAAACATCAACCTTGTGGACAGTCGTACTCCAGACTTTTAATGGGCCATGTAATGTGGTAATGCAATCATTCAAAATCAGAACAAAACAAAATGTCCTTGTTTATTTATTGGTTGATCTGTGGTCAATCTAACTATGGCTAAGCTTATTCAGGCCTACCACTGGCTTTGCGCCCGCACTGACCAGGATGGTGTGAGAGATTCAAACTAGGCTTCAGCATAACTCTGCTCCCAACAGAATTAAAGCACTTTGGAAAAGACTACAAAGATAAGAAAAAGGAAAGGAGCATAGAGATGAACCGAGAAAAGGTGTGGACAGATTTCCAGAGGGAGGAAAAGCAAGGCAATTCATTTGTTGGGGTTTGAACAGAGGCAAAATGTATCTGAGGGCATCCAAGGTTCCCATAGCCGAGCCTAATAAAGCTCCAGAGAGAACAACCGTGGACTCTGTGCCTGCAAATGTGTGTCGTCATCATCCTCTCACAGCCACGGCTGTGCCTCTAGGGAACTCATGCCCTCTGCTTCTGCAGCCACTGTACCCTAGACAATGTTTCTCCTGTCTGGTGTTTCTACTGAGGGCCACTTCTGCCTCATTATTCCTGCACCTGAACAACACGTGGGACCCAGAAGGCTGGTTGGGGCCCTGGAGGCCAACTAATGCCACCACAGTACCTCTAGACTATTCACACATACAGGCATGCTGATCCATAAACGAGGCCTGAATGCTGAATAGATGTGGAATGTTACCATGCAGGCACCAACTACAGAGGTTTCCCATGTGAACAAAGCAGGAGGGCTAACAATGTAACTGGTGGATCCCGAGGGATTGCCAGGGTAAACACTGTATGATGAACACTTAGGTTTGTGAGTGTCTGTATGTATCTAAATGTACCATTGAGGAAGAAACAAAAAGGACAATATGCCTTGTCACTGGAGTTGAAAGAGGACTAGTGGATGGAATATCCACAGGGGAGTCTCTACTGGAGCGTGTATGCAGCTGATAAGTTGAGGCATCCAGGGACAACACAAGGCGGGACACAGGTGAGCCAAAGTGGATAGTAATCCACGGCACTTCCCTACAGGACTACAGTCTTTGTAATCTCAGGTAAAGAGACAGGAGAATACAAGAGGTACAATCATCACTGACCCCAAACAGCCCGGGAGCTGCTGATGGAGACTGGAGAGGCAAAGGAGGAAAGGAGAAACGCCACGCAAACACGAACACACACACACACACGAACACACACACACACACACACACGAACACACACACACACACGAACACACACACACACACACACACACACACACACACACACACACGCGCGCGCGCGTACGCGAAACCTGGAGACCTGTCAATTGATTTAGTGCAGAGCGAGTTAATAATACAGCTGGCTGCACAGTGAAAATAGCCTTCCTGTCTGTACACAGTTAATAGACCGCCGCACTGCCCTAGAGACCTAGTCGCCTGTGTGCTTAATTGTGCTGGTGCTTATCTTATCAACAGGGCCCTTGATGTCCTGCAATGATTTTTTTTTTTTTTTTAATTTCTTACTACCTGTACTTGTTAATCCATCTGATTCTATAGCTGCCTACTTCCACTTCTATTCTTGTTACACTTACAATGACTAAAAGTTTTATGCAACAGCCCATTTAAAATCTTGGACACAGCAAAAAGATAGTTTTATGATAAAAATCATCAGCCTAAAGCGTAAAATATTACAATTAACATCATTCTACAAAAGATTTTCTTTCTGACTTAATTTTTATGTAATTACACTATCATGTTAACTTGATTTACTGTCAGTGAAGTTTTCCACCACATATTCTTTGGTAGCAACGTGTGGTTTGATGTTGCATTAGGATTAAGTTATTGCTCTGAGCCTAAATAATCAGATGTAATTAAGACAGATGTGACTCACTAAATAGTTTTTAGCGTTTTGGAAGACTAAGCCTACGAAAGCACTTCTGTTTGTCAGTGGAATATATCAAAAATGAAAGTACTGATACTGGAAACACAATCACACAGTTTGAATATGGCGTTCTGTGGTCACCATCTGACTGTTTGCATTGTAATCTCTTTATCTGTTTTTTTTTTTTTTTTGTTTGTACTTTAGCCACCGTACCTTTCACAAGACAATGTCAACATAGTGTATTTTGCATCATGTATTCCTTGCTTTCTAGTTCTAGTTATTTTTCTTTTTTTTTTCTCTGACTGCTTTCAAACCATTTACATATCCACTCACATTTTTGTTTGCTATATTTTATGAAGTCTGTTTTACATAAAACCAGCCTACTCCTTTTTATTACTTCCTTTTCATTATCCATATCTCCGTCTTTCCTTTCCTTTAAGCTTCAGCTCTTATTTCAGCCTCTGTGTTTTAAAGTATTACTTCTTTCATTATTATTCAGTTAGTCTGGTTTCAGGTTGACCTTTTTCATGTAAATGTAAAATGTAAACACTAAACAGACTCGAGACGGCCACAGCATATCTGGTAAACTCTGCTGTTGCTTGTGTCCTCGCAACCAGGCACATATCTGGTATGGAGCTGGGAACAAGCCAACTACAAGTCCCTCCTAGGGTTAGTTAGCCATTAGGCAAGCAGCCGTCCCTCGTCTTCTGGAGAAGGACCTGGTAAATTAACCATTAACACATGGCAGTGAATTTCAAATGCAACAGCAGGCAATGCCACAGATGTGCACACAAAGAAGATAGATGAGGGCATGTGTGTAGGTGAGTGCACTCATATGTGTTAACACACAGTCACAGGTCGGTCCAGAAGTGTGCACAAACACACACACACACACATACACACGCACACACGCACACACACACAGAATCGGGCATCTGTGTAGCCAGAGGTGGTGCTAAAGGCAAGGGTTGCAGCTGCTGATGGCTGTGCCAACCGATTGTAATGGCAGAGGGCCTGGCAACAGCTGGGGAGGGAGGCTCTGAGGACTCGCCAAACTCTTCACTGTGAGCCATGATCAAAGATGTGGCATAATGGCGTAGGACTGGCAGAATGGAGTTTCAATGGAGGAGTGTATATCTGCTTTGGGAAAGGGGTTTCCATATGTGCATGTGTGTGTGTGGATAATTTGCTCATTCATGCAGGTATAAAATGGATGGATGGGATAAGAAAGACATTTGACACTGTGGCACAGGAACCAAATCAGCTTGCAAACTCACCACATGTTATTTTCTGGTCATCTTTAAATCATGGCATGTTTGTGACAGCACTACCAACAAATACCGGACATTGGCCCAAATGGTCTACAGTATGCAGGACACCCACGTGGCCTGGGGATTACAACATTCTCCCATCTTTCCAAGACCCAGAGAGGGATTATGTCCTTGTTGTTGCACTACTGATTTCTACTAATTGGTCAGAAGTATGGATGGGACTTGGACCCAAGGGGATAAAGCAAACCTCTGTAAAACTCTTGTCAGGTGAAAAGCAGAAGCTGGAGAATCTATTGTGCTGGAGTAGACCCTTAACTGTCTCTACCCTTTACAGCTGTATAGTGACAAGCATTACAGTGTAAGATGAACTGTCTAATCCAAATTGGGAGAAAAAAAGGACAACATTTTTAAAAATGCTGTATAAAAATGGTAAACATTTAAACTTCATAGAGTAAGAATACAATTCCCTGCTGAACCTTTTCAAAGCCTCAGAGGCTAAAGGGAGAGAGAGAAAACCAGAGAGGAATAAACAACACTATGATAGGTCAATGAAACTGCCTGGTTTTAGCACTGGGCTATATCTCATTGGTCTTGTAATCTCAGTTATTACCAGTGTTTTTCTGAAGTAATCAAGCAAATCCCATTCAAACTGTCTAAGATGATCCAAGCCCACGCCCATTAGCTTCAGCAGCACTGCCATTAGTTTGAACTACTGGCCCATACATGCTTCTCTACAGACCCACACCCTCTACAGACTTGCTCCTCTCTTAAACTTCCCGGACAATGTGGATGATAGGCTGCCAGAGTGTGTGTGTGTGTGTGTGTGTGTGTGTGTGTGTGTGTGTGTGTGTGAGAGTGAGTGAGTGAGGTATCTTATATGAAATGAATTGGACAGGGAAAGTTCACTCTTTTGTCTTGCCCCTTACCAGTGTGAAGGGTGATAAGCAAACATGAAAGATTTATATTCACCCATGACCTCTTGTTCATCTTTAACTGGCCTGGAGATACAAGGAAGTTTGAACTTTTCTGGCTCTGTGATGTTTTTATAACCGTGATAGTTTACACCAAGACTGACTTTGTCAAACAAAAGTAACTGCTGCCAAACATGATCTCGTATCATATAACAGGTCGATCTTATCACTAGGAAATAACCTTAACTCATGGCTAACCATAGGAAGCATGTACATTTAAAATCTTCTATCTCAGTCTCCTCAGACAGTGATGTGCCATGTTTTTAAAACAAATTTCAAGTTTCAGTAGGTTTAGCATTCCTATTTTCTGGCTCAAGACTAAAGATGACCAGGCCGACAAGCTCTGAAACTCCTTCCCCAGGATCCGCAATTAATAACATCTTTTAAATCACATCTTAAAATGTATTTCTTCAAGCAAGTCTCTTAGAAATCTTTGCTCAATGTTTCGGTTTTAGTCCCATTCTAGTATCTTATTCCTCGTATTCCTTATACAGAACAACTGCAGTATTTCATTTCAACATGGTGCTGAATTATTAGTTTGTGTCTGTTGTGAAGCACTTTGTAATTATGTTGTGAAAGGTGCAATCTAAATGAAGCTTAATGTTACGATAGTCACTCCATATTTAATGGCTGTCATTAAAAAGATGTAAAAGTACAGTAAAACAAAAATATTTTAAACCTGGTTGTTTATTATGTCCTGGGTGGCCAGGAAACACTGGCCAGGAAATTTATGGTAAATGTAATGTGGGCATTTTAAAATGACTTTTGGTTCAGTTGCTGTAGCTCCTGCAATTTCATATTACCAGAAAACTTCACAGGCTTTCCAATAGTGTAAACTCAAGACACATTGCAAACAGTGAGTCCCAGTTAAAACACAGGAATGATTACCAATAAATCTAAACAGAAAATATTCTAACAGCCAGCACTGCTCTAGCCATCACAGCACTGAGAGCTTAACAGTGCAACACGCAGATAAAGTAAATGAGAGGACATTGAGAAAGTTAGAAGTTATAGCACAGTTAGAAATATCCAAATAGAAAGAGCCAGAGGGAGGGACAGGAAATGCCTGTTGATACCTAATGTACTGTATATGCATCGGCCAGTATATGCATGCATGTATACCTGGCATTGATGGTGTGTTGTTTTGCTCTAATCAAAACCCAGTGAACAAAAGCTGTTTCACTGCTAGCTGCTAGGAGGTAATAGCTCTCCACAGGAGGAAAGCATTTTCAGTATTTATAGCCATGTGAATCAAGGGATATGCACAAGCATTAGCTTAAGTTCATGGAGCTTGAACAGTTGTGGTAATACATATTTAGTCATTTTGAGACCATAGGCGTTAGCATGGCAGTGGTCCGCACGTGCTGCAGGTGTAAAATGGATTAGAACAAGGGGGATAAATTACACTAAGTGTTTGGTTGGCATCAATCAGGGCTAATCAAATCATCTCCTCTAATTCCCTTTAAAAGCAGGGCTCTCTCCACAATGCACCGACTGTAATGGATGAGGAGTCAAGACCCACTGCACAAAAACAGCTACTGCTAAGAGGAAACTGATGTCCTTGTCTTGGAGATGCAGCATTGTGCAAATATGGGATGAATAAAAACAAAGAGGATAAATTTCCCTCTTCCTGTAGAAGATGCAGGGAAAATATTATGTGCTAGTTTTGCTTTATAGGCTGACATAAAGATTTTGTCCAGTGTAAGGAGCACCATGCAAGATTTGGTTCAGGTCGATGAGGTTAAATTTAGTCTTTATATAATGTTTTGTGATGCCTGTTAAAATGGATATTACTGTTTTTGCCTAAAACTATGTATAACTATAAAAATAAAATGTAAAACACTGTTTGTTATATCGTAACCTTCACAAACACTATGTCTTATAATGCTGTTATATTGTGCACGTATTTATCACATGACACAGCTACTGTGCTTGTAACACTGACATTATAATAAACTGGTCCTTACTGGTCCACACTTAAAAGTGTGTCACAATGATGAAGTGATGAAGTAGTAATTATCGTAACATATGATGAGGGTGTTTAAGGGTGCAATAAGGATCAATGTACTTTCTATATGACATTACTCCAACCATTCACCATCGTGAATTCAGCTGTAGATAAACATGATGTTTCATGGATGATTCATTACGGTACGGAAAGCAACCAAAGTTTTGGCGATCCATTTTCTAAGTTGATGTAATTATTTTTCTCCCCTGTTTATTGCCTACGAATCTATTAAAAGGTGGGAAAAAGTATGAGATTTACTGTAGCTATGAGATTATAGCTACAGTAAATTAAAGTCAGCTATGCAGTAGACTTTCGATTTTCGATACCTGCTTATTCCATAACCAGGGTCACAGGGATCTGCTGGAGCCTACCCCCGCTCTCTTTGGGTGAAAGGCAGGGGTACACCCTGGACAGGTCACCAGTCCATCACAGGGCCACATAGAGACACACAGAGACAAACAAGCACACACTCACACTTTTAGAGTCACCAAGAACCCATGACCTTCTTGCTGTGAGGCAAGGGGGTTTAGTGCTAACCACTCAGCCACCATGCTGCCTGGCTTCAGGTTCATGAAATGAAATATTTTTTCAGCTGTTTCAAAAAATCATATCACAGAAAACTGATCCTGGAAAAACATTTTTCATCAGAAAAAAAGCAGGCTACATGATATCGCTACATGAGCATTCACCTTACTTCACCTCATTCATGGTTCTGCAGTAGAGTGACCTGCTTATGACCTTCATCCTATAATACCATGGAACCATAGTGCATATAGTAATAAAGTTCATGTTCGCACAATATTTTATATGAACAAAAGTTCATGCCTTCCCTGAGTGAGCATGTGGCAACATCACCCTACAGCTATAATTGGTTAGTTAATAATTTAAGAACCAATGCCTCCATGTTTTTGTGTGGCTTACAATGGCGGAAGCATTTTCTCAATGCATAGACTATTTGCATACTCACAAAAGCCAATGAGCAAACATTAATTTGAATCTGTCCTTGTGGATCCCAGTGATGATCCATAAATTCAGGAAGGTGTGTTGTGTGTGTGTGTGTGTGTGTGTGAGTGTGTGTGTGTGATTGAAACCGAGTCCACACACAATCTACATGCCTGTGTGCCATGCCTTTTTCAGATTTACTGAATAATTTATATGGCAAGCTCAGGAGCAAAGTAGTGTGCATAATTGCGTAACATCACTCCTATCTGCCATTGCTGCCATTAACTAAACGATTGGTCCCAGCACCTGCCCTGGTAATTAAAACCTTAGAGATTAATCATGCACCCTCTCTTTCAGTCAGTGCCTGAGGTTTAGATGTAACTCTGCATGTACACAGGCTCAGTTCTCCTTAATTCATGAACACATACTTTGAATTAGGTGACTGACTTTTAAGGAAACATATTCTTTAACAAAGAACACTGCTGCCTCCAGGCACACACACACTGTTCTGTAATTAAACTCGCCTTTCTGTTTGATACGTCCTTATTACCTTTGCTGGCATCTGAGTGGCTCTTGTAACAGGTGGCCACCTAAAAAGGGGTTTAGCTCAGATGTGCCCTGTGGCTTCAGGTCTGTGAGTACATATGTCTGCGGGTCATTAACTTAATGGCACTGCACATGGTTGAGTAATTAAAATCAATTAGATTAATCATGAAGTCTTCTCACAATGCTCCTCAGCTGGACATTGTTTTTTTCTTTAGCCTCTGTTCCTAAAAAACATACTAAAGTTTCATTACAGAGAAACTAAGACTACAACTCTGAGGATATTTTAAATCAATGCAGAATACTTCCCTCGCAGTTATTTACCCTCCTTCTCTCCCAAATTGTTATCTTCTCTGCTCCTCCAGTAACAGTGAGTTAAATGAGTTCATAGATGCCAACTGGAGTCAGTATGTATGAGGGCAGAATGAACCTGACTGGAGGCAAGGGCACAATGACTCAGCCATGGTTCTGGCAGCAAGCCTTAATAAGTCACTGAGTGGAGATGCGACTGAACCAAGGGAATTGACAGTATGGTGCTGCTGACTTGTGGGTATTAGCTCAGCAGGGTTAATTATGCTATTAGACTCTACCTGTGGGCTTCAATTTCACTAATCCACCCTACATGGCCTCAGGGCCCAGAAACACAGTACAGTACATGTGTGCGCACATGAACAACACAAGTGTACACACAACAACACAATGTTCCCAGAAAATTGTTCATATCGAATGATTCTGCAGCACACGGTGTATGTCCACAATATATGATTGAACTGATGTTGGAAATGTCAAAATGATCAAGAAAACAGGCTGAAATGTAGAGTAAGAGATGGAGACAACACAGAAAACTGATTTTATATATTAATGAAGCAGATGTAAGTGTCATGACTCTCTTTTTGGACTTCCTGCTGAGGACTTTTATTTTGTTTCCAGTTCCTCTTTTCTCCCTCTTGTGTTCCTCAGTAGCTTTTCGTTAATTTACCTGATTAGTTTCACCTGTGTTCAATTTACCTTTGGTTTGCTCCCTACAAATACGTCCCTGTTTCTTTTGTGTGTTGTGGGAGCATTGTTAGTATGATGACCTTGTGTCTGGGCCATCTTACATTGTTAGTATGATATGTGACTGTGAGACTAGTGACACTGGTGACATTATGCGTGGTGTTTATTTATGTGTTTTTGCCTGCCTGTCCTCGCCTGAGTGGCATTTTGTTCTCGGACAGGGAATCTTGTGTTTGTGTCTGAGCTGCGGGTAATCCCAGGAGAGAATAAAGCCTTTTCTTCATCCTGCATTTGGGTCCTGCGCCTGTTCCTCTCTGACTCATCACCCACACTTAACAGTAAGAGTAATCATCTTAATCATTGAACAGATATATTCATCCATCCATCCATCCATTAGCTATGCCCGCTTATTGCTATTTAGGGTCACAGGGATCTGCTGGAGTTTTTTTTTTTTTTCCATCTACTTGGGGAATTTGGGGCAACCATGCAAAACATGCAAAACAACATGCTTGGTATGGTTTGCCTTCCTTACTTCTGCATGCCACCCAGTTTACTAGTTCCAGTGATGCCGGTCATGGGGGGCTGGGTGTTCTGTAGATGGTGCAGGCTCAGCTTGTGCAGCTGAGAAAGTGGAGCCAATTGAATTTAGCCCAGTGCAAATCTTCTATCGTGTTCTCCTGTTGGGTGCGGAAAAGAGAGCAGACAGGCAAGGAAAGATTTGTCTGACTTCTTCCTGTGGAGTTAGACTGGCTGCTGCTCCCTTAGTAGGGGCTCTGCAAGTCTTTTTAGAGTCATGTAAAGAAATCTGAAAATGTGTTTTTAATAAGCCTCAGGCTGTAACTCTGTGTGTGTTTGTGAGTACAGCAGCAGGTTTCATATGGCATGTAGTTATAATAGAATGATTTCAGCACCTTTTGAAAAAGATTACATTTAAAAACAAATGTAAAAACTACTTCATATTATCTGGTTATAGAAAATACTAATGAATAAATAAGTATTAATAAACCATTTTACCAGAAATAATACACTATGTTCTTATATTGAAACCAGTGTACCCATTTGTGTCTCACACTAAAATATTACTTGATTGTTATTTTTACATCTAAAAACATCCTAAAAAAATATATTATTACATGTTTAATCAAGACTGTCTTCCTGTATAATTGTGTTCCCTGCTGGTAAAGAAGCCATTATCCAGCTTCTGTGTTTTTTTGACAACTGTTGAGCCTGTTTTTCCCATTTGTTCCACTCTGCAGTGTACTGCTAGATAATAGTGACAAAAAAGAATTCAAAAATCACTCAAAAATCATGGGTTTTCATCTATACTTAAAAAGATTCAATTGCCAGCATTGCACAGTACATTTCTATTCCATGCAGACAAACAGAAGACCACATGATAGAGGCAAACAATATGTGTGATATCACACAAAGACAAAAATGTAGCAAGGATGCTGCAGGTCGCTACGGCCATGTGTCTACCAGAGCATCACACTGTCACATTATCATATCATTTCGTCAAAACAGATTTAACAATTCAAGATGGCAACACAAGAAACTGAATGGCCCTGTTTTACTTCTTAAGACCGATTTTTCCCTTGCTCATGCACCTTGGCAGTGGGGGAAGTTGAACCAGAAATCCCCCATTCAGTTTTTCTTAACTGAATTGTGCTCAACGTGCTGGATGGATTACACCTCACTGTTCAGGATCACTGAGAGCTGGAGGAAGTTCAACTCATGCATACATTTTTCTAGCCACTGAGGCCTTCACGAGAATAATAAAATAAATAAATGAAACCAACAAACAGAGACAGCCTGACTTTTGAGTTATCCCTGAAGACCTAATAATAATAATGTCAGTGGCACCAAAATATCAGTTTTTTTAATATATTCATTCCAAAACTCACTCCAAATAAGCAGTTGTATATTGACAGTGAATACACTGAAGCTAGATTAGTGATAATACAGCAAACTATATGTTGATAAACTCAATGGTGGATGCAGTTAAAATAGACATTATATATGAATAGTACATGTGTACTATATAAGCTACAGCTGTCTCTGATATCAATGAGGCATGCATAACACTGTACTTCATTGAAGCAGGGCCTTTGAGCATGTTATCACTCTATGAAAACTAATGTAAAGTCATTTGCATTATTAAGATGGTTTTTCCAGAGCTACTGTGAAACAGCAGAAACATTTGCCATTCATGTGGAAGCAACACAAATCAATTAAACCACATTTGATTTGTCTATTTAAGGGCATTGTAATGAAATACAAAACACGACCATAGAAGAATTTGGCTTCTCAAATCCATTATGAACACGAAAAAATGCTGGAAATGCGGCGCACAGCTTACAACAGATTTCCATAACAATCAGTATTAATCCCCACTCTGGTTAAAGAGGGACCACACATGATCTAAAAAATTAAATCCAAAGCCTGCTCTCTTGCAGTATCACAGTCAGCACATTTAAGGTGAATGAAAGGATATCTGTGGAGGGAATTTCAGAGCACTCGACTGAGCCGACACCCAGTGATTGCCAACAGCTAAATTTAGTGTTGGTCTCACAGGGGAAGGCCTTCCCTATGGTGAAGCCTAATGCCAAGACACATTCTGTGGGCTTCAGAGAGATAAAAGAACCCAATAGGAGACATGTCTGTTTTTCAATAAAGAGTGGGCACATCTTCTACCTGTCTCTCAAAAGCAACACTGATCAGAACAGTATATTAGGAATCACTTATTTGGACTCTTTTAAGAAATAGCAATTGATAATAATGAGGAGGAAATGAAACGTAACAACACTAAAATGCAAAAAATGCACTGGCTCTTCCAGTGAAAGCCAAAGTTTGCTGTGATGGTATGTTTAGGTCTTATGAAGGAGCATGTGGTTCTGAATATTTTCAAAATGTTCACTCCATGTATTAACAAAAATCAGCTTGCAGTAAGGATTGTGTTTGTGTGTGTGTGTATATATGTGTATGTGTGGGTATGTGTGTGTTTAGGATAAACAGTGGATTATTGGATGCATAATAGCAGACTCTTTCACTTAAATAATGTGGGAATATCACACACAACAACATGTACACCATTTGGTTGTGAATGGGGATTTTCCTGTAAATGCATGCAGCATATTATGTTTGCTGCTGATAATGATGATAGTATTTTGTAAATTGATACATACTGTTGTGAAAAAAGGCCATAAAAATCACGTTTTATTTGGATCTGTACATGCTATTATCTAACCAAACTAATTTCTTATGAAAGTCCATTTCATTGCTTGGCTTTTCCAACTACACCGCAGAGAGACAGAGAAGTTCCTTAGTTCACCTACACTGGGCTTGCTGCTGGCTGGTCTTGGCGGGGAATGTGGCAGGGGCAGGAGCTTGTTTTCGGCCCTGATACATTCAGAGAAGGCCAGACAGTGACATTATGCCAGCCAGGCTGGACTCGAGGGACAGCCATGTTAAATACCATCTCCTGGAGCGCAAATGGCAGGGAGTTTGTGGTGTTGTTTGGGGGTATGTGTTTGTTTGTGTGCCTTAGTGCTTTGAAATGTCTGTGTCTGTCTGTGCCTGTGCTCATACTTACATTGCCTCATGCATAAAAATGCACGCACAGAGGTCGTGCACACATAAACACATATTGACAGTGCACTCAAAGAGACTGGTGCTCTGCACAGATGAGATGACATTAGAGGAAAAGGAAAAACAAGCCTATCGCCTAATTACCCATCAACAATGCAACATGACTGAAATAAACATAAACCACCGTCACTGCAGAGGTGCTTAGGTCCATTCACGTTGAATAGGTAGAGAATGCAGAGAGACATGGCTGCTGTCATTTATCCAACAATATTCACAAAGAAAGAATGATTTGTTCATGGTTGTGTTTTATATAGGAAACCATGTTGTTTTCCAAATATGAAGGCTGATCTGGGGCATCATATGCCAAACCACCAAAGAAATTCTGCAAACTGCAGCTGTCCTGTGTAGCCGAGAGACAGAGACAACCTAGTGAATGATACAAAAAATGCCTTGTTTCAAAAATATTGATAGTGTTTAAAGATGAAAGTTTGAACTGACTGTGTTTTATCAAGATAAAAAATATTGGGATGTTTCGCAGAAAGAAAAGGAGAAACAGGGAGGAGGTAAAGATCAGAAGGAGGATGTGTTAAAGTTTCATTATGGTTTTATGAGCCAGTAAAACTGGGACTTTTTCCTCAGTTAACCTAAACTATTTTTTCATCATTACTGAAATTCATTTTCCAGAAAATATGCAAAGCAATGTAGTTTTATCATGTTAAGAAATGAATCCATAATGCCAGCAAGAGACTACAGCACTTTTCACAAAGCTAAAATATTTGTTTTTTAATAGTTTTAACATCCACTTTCTACAAATAAATTTACATTATCTCAAGGAACTTTCACATTTTAATGCACCATTTGGCTTTGCTTGATGTTTTAATAGCTTTACAATAACTGCATGATTTGTTTACAGCTTCTGTGTTATTAACTTCCACCCTTTTCCCCTGGCAGCAAATCTCACTCTCAGCTGTTCCTGAAAGTTGACAACCGTGCTGTAAATTTAAGGCCAGCCACCACGATGAGAGCACAGTCTCTGAGCTGTAGAATCTCCTTCTCAGTCTCTATCTTTACCTCTACTTCCTATCTGTTTCTATATACAGTCTACATATATACACACACACACACTCACACACACACAGATGGTTCCCCGCCTAAGACAAGAGGTCTATACATAAATAAAGAGACAGTCAGTCAGACTTTTGGCAGATGGGGAGCTTGTGACAGGGTGTCAGAGACCTGCTGACTGTGGGAGAATAATAAGAAGGAACAACTCCCATTGGTTATCAACAGACTCTGGCAGGTTATGGGACATCTGAACCATGCCCTCTCAGATGCCTTGGTCCACCAATCTGCCACTATTTTCCAGAAACAGAATATAATGGATTCTGCTCAACCTCGTGTCTGGGCCGTCATAAAATGTTCAAGCTGTTGCCATAACAAAGCCACCGATTTCGTCAGACATTACACTACTGGAGCTACTACTACTACACTACTGTAGCTGTAAAAGGTAAATAAGTCCACTGGTAACGCTTAGTTACAATTGATGGTCCTGTAATGTGTTGGTAAAATGTTTTCTGGGTTTAGGGTAATATTAAGGGTTTAAAAAGGATGAGGTCACGCAGTGGTGTTAGATTAAGGTCGTGGTTATAATTAAGTATTAAAGAGATTTTTTAACAAACACACTAATTAAACTGATGGCACTGCTAGTACAATCTATTAATCCCTATTAAACTTTTTGAGAAATAATAAGTGCTCTAATAGGTGTACAGTCTGGGTAAAACAAAGGGAGGAACTTTAATTAAATGAGAATGAAACAAACAGAGATAATTAATGGAAAACTGATTTACACAGTACTTCACTTATCAGCTGAATGAACACATCCAAGTCACAGTCTTCCATTTAAAACTTGTAATTTTTTTTAAATATATATATATATATATATATATATATATATATATATATATATATATATATATATATATATATATTGATTAAAGTTCAGTGGGTCTGTAAGACACCAGGATGTTCGCGGCTAATTACAGCATCATTTTCTGTCACAGTTGAATCATTGTGCATGAATGAAAACACAATAAAAAAAAAATATATAAAACTTCACCATCCAGCTTAATTATTCAAAAAAAAAAAAAAACTGGCTGGGTGTATTTTGGTACAAACTGAACTTTTGTACACAGATACTCCATGGATTTTGTTCTGCAACTCTTTGTAGAGCATGTTTTTTGTAATTTCAGAGCCAATTAGGACTGCGTCAAAGCCACACATGACTTTTTAGCGTGTTGATACCTCAAGCTATGTGTGACTGGGGGAACATGGGTGTTTCTCATCATGATCCATTTTTGCCATAAGGGCGAAAGATAAGTTAGACTGAACTAACAATTTGAGCTGACATTTATTCCAACAGTAAATTCATTTAAGCTCAAACTCAATAGTTAACTTCATGCAAGAGAAGGAGCATGAATTTGGATTTACTTATTTCAATTAAATATGAAAAAGAAAATCCTTTTATGCAAGTGTAAACAAAAGTTTTTCCAATGTTGCTATGCGGATTTGTGATTTGCTCTTACAACTTACCTATTCTGAAGGAGAGCGGGCCACCAGAGGTGCTTCTCACCCACATGGCTAAGAAGAGCAGAAGCGCCCAGGCTGTGAGCATCTTCTATGACTCCTCATGGGTCCTGCCCCGGGGGTGCCCCTGTCACAGCCACCTGAAAAATATACGAAGGAGAGCACACCATTTATGCATCAACCAACATCAAGGAGAACACACATAAGCCAAAGCTGTGCAGCATACTGATAAACCTGCAGACCTGCAGTGCTCCCTGCCTCCCTCTTTTTTGCTGTCTATCGCCCTGGTTGCATGCTGGGAACCTCTTAATGTGAGTGTGCACTTGTTGCTAAGTGAATTTGAGTCCCCCTGGGAGTTTTGACAACTTTTCCTCCTGCATTTTTTTGTGAAAAAAAAAAACAAAAACTTAAGAGCATTTATTTGACTTTTTTCTTAAATTCTTGCGTTGAAATTGTGCGTACAGAGCTTTCTCTTATCTTAACAACACCTCAGAAGTCGTTATTTCTGAACATTGCTCTTTCACTTCCTCTCCCCAGATGCACACTGTTAGTACAGGAGTTTTAATGGCAAGCTTCTTCTCCAACCTTTATGGCTTCATTGACCTAATGCATATATCAAGTTAGGAAAATAAAATCCTTTCATGAGTGTGCTTTCCACAAGCTTTTGAGCTTTAATGTCTCTCTTAAATTATTACTAATATCATTGGCTCTATTTACTGTATTCATAGTCTGAAACATGGCGTCCTCTTTGCCCTCTGTCCCCCCTCCCTCGAGTACTTCTCTGTTTGGCAGCATCAGCTTCTGATTTACTGATGTGGGTTATTCAGCAGTGTCAATAGGTCATTGTTTGGCTGTTGTTATTCCACACCATTTCAGTTGTTTCATTGTTTCCATCTGAGTGAATCAACGTGACAGCAGGCTGTCATTCACACATGCAGAGTGCAGAGAACACCTTTTTCTCTTTTTTTCTGCAGTACTGTACAGCTGGATGACCAACAGACTGTACATACACTTAATAGCATTTGTGCTAGTAAGCACGATGAGCTCTGTTTTTAAATGTAAGAAACGTACCAAGAAACGTGCTGCTTTGTACTTCATGCTCTTCTAAGCAAAAAGGGGTAAATAAAATGTCACTTTTAAAAGACATCCAAGGCTTAAAAGAGTAGGTGAAGAGAATGTATAGTAAAATGCTAGTGTGTCCTGTTTGTCAGTTCATTACTTTTTCTCACTGATTCGTTCTGTTTATGTGCATCATACAAGCACAAGGTTTTTAAACATTAATAGAAGAGAGGGAAACAAAAAGAGCTGAAAGAAAGCTGCAGCAGCGAGTATACCAAGGTACGCTGGGGCATTTGAAGTGGGGTATATTATGTTTATGTCAGTGGAGTAATTTAAGTGCAGGAGAAGCTGGGTCTGTGTTTATCAAAGATTTCAGTGTGGAAAATCAGTCCTAATGGATCCCCAATTCCAACCATGACGGATACAAATATTTGGTTCAGGTTTAAAAGTAAAAAGCATTCAGCTTACTAGAGCAAAGAGATGACACCAGTCCCCTCAAGGATTCAGAGGAACTGCAGAGCTATTATTTTTAGTTAGCACATATTATTAGTGCTCAGCAGGTGTACAGTGATAGGACAACCTAAACACATACACCAGGTGTGAAATATGAAGAGTGTTTAATTTGTAGGAACAAGCTTCTTCAAACACAGTGATTGGATTGAAATGTCTTTTGACTGATTTAGTCCATGTTCAGGATAATTGCTTCAACTGCAGCAAACCTGAGCCCACACTTCCTTCATTTCATGCTTTACTGAAAACAAGGAAATGGAGCTAAGACATCACTGATTTTTTACTATCACCTACACCTCAAAACCTCTAACACACATATTCCCTAATTTTTCCACCACTAAAATAAGTCTGATTAAGAACCACAGAAAATGAATAAAAAGACACACTCTATATATTGTGGCTTTGCATACATTATCCACCAAACTGTGGTCAAATATTAGCATGACACAGAGACGTGCTGCCCCCTTAGAGCAGATCAACAGCAGTGTCAGCAACTCACCTTAATTAATAGTGTATCTATAACATATTCACTTTTATGCAGCAACCAAGAAAATTTAAGGTTTATCAGGGTTTATTATCAAAGTAATCACTCAAAGTAATAAAAGTGCAGAGAATTACCATCCAAATATGCAAATACCATGAACTTTACAGAGCTTTATAGTAAGTTCCAACTCATTTTTCGGATGACCACAACTTTCCTGTTTTGATTCACTCTCACTACTTTTATAGCGTAATTTTCAGCTATAGTAGGCAGCTGTTTTCTACACTACTCACTCAGCACCAGCAGACAGACATAGGTAGAGATTAACAGGTGAACATGCTGGAACATTTAGCAGATATTTGTCTCAGGAGAGATCAAAAAGAAGGCTAAAAGGAAACAGGTATGTTCACAACCTGATTTGCACTGCCCCGAGGTGGCCAAAAAAAAAAAAAAAATCTGTTACAATAGGTAAAATATGAAACTTCATGTCACTTTATTAGTAACATTAGCTTTTTTTAGCTTCTTTCTGTGTGCAGTAACAGTTCATTCTCATAGATGTAACACATCTGTGTGTTTATTAGTTCATTTTACTGTATCACATTATGGGCTGTTCAGACTGGCTGTCTTCATGCACTGACTGCACTCAAATCAAATAAACCACGTGACACCAACATTCATTTCACAACCCGATGCTGAGTGTGCAGCGGTGTACAGCAGTTTTAGCTCTATTTTAGCTCATCACAAATTCTTGAAGTGATTTTGAAAAAGCAATACCTGTTTTCTTTTCCTCAAGGTTAGGCCTCATTATTTAATACACCAACGGAGTAGGTTGTCACGTTAAGTTAATCCAAAGCACGGTGTTGTCATTGTTTTTGTTTGTTAATCGTGTTACAGAGCCTCTACACTTCTTTAAAGAAGCTGAGATGGGTCAGCAACAAGGTCAGTGCAACTAGTGTGAGCGTGTGCTACTAAGTAAGTATACTTTACTTTAGACAGAACAAACTAAGAGCCACTTTAGAATCATTCTACCGATTACAGAGAGCCAGCATAGTCTGTGAGGTACGTGGAGGACAAAGCATCCAAATGTCAGACAGTACACCTGTGAAGATGGCAAACAACAAGATTAGCACAGGCAGACTGAACAGACAGAGTGAAGGGCTTCTATTTTTGTACAGTAACAATGCCAGCAGAGGTGCAGATGTAGCCACAGTGTTAGCCACAGGAGGAAGTCCTCTGTTTAATGCATGCACCTGTTTGTTTATTTCAGAAAAATTTGGCACATTTGTCTTTTGAGGTGGTATGTGGTTTCTGTATTTGGGGGAGTGTTTTCCTGGAGAGCCTCAGCTGGCCAGCTGGACAAAAAAAAAAAAAAAAATCAACAAGAACCTGTGAAAGCCTTATGAAAACTAGTGGCAGGTCAGTGCAGTGTTGGGGAGAGTTTATTACAAGCCAGTGAACATAGTGAAAGAAATCAGCTTGTTATGGGCTGTAGAAAGAATTCCGTGGGGAACTGTTCGCTTTTGTTTCATTTAATTTCATAAGTCCTCTCACATTTTAGTCAGTGCTTTTGCTGACTTGAACTCTGTGTAGTATAACACTGAGGCGAATCTCAGCAGCACATCAGTAAAACAGATGTTGATATCCTCAGCAGAAAACCTTTTATGTTTTGATGAACAGCGTGACCGTGCACCTCTCTGTGCCTCTTGAAACCCTTGTCTATCAGGGCAAAATATGTTCCATGTCAGTCAAGTTCACTGAAGATACAATCCATGTAATACAGAGACAAAACGCTTTATCAGAGAATAGATCTATAGCTACAGGAGTACACCATGTGATGGATAGGTCTGGATGATGTCTGCTTTGCAGTCTAGCTGTGTATGAAAAGTGGTTCATTTTTACTGTAACATCTCATCATCACCATGATGCCTTTTGGTTCTTAACTACCAATTTAATTTAGATTGGGACTTGAAGAAGTGCACTCAACCCTTTTCAGCAACACCCAAGAAAGTGTGAAACCATATAAGCCTTTGGCAACAGTTTGAGTCTATGATTACTATGCTATGCACCTCTGTGGGTGTGTGTTGTTGTCTGTAACCCTCCTTCCACCCTGAACAGACTCACACAGGCTGCTACTGCATGGGTTATTATAGCATTTCTTTAACAAAGGAATAAAATAAAGCACTAACAAAACAGTCTCGCATACAAAACATCTGACAATTTTTTTTCTTCCAATGGAAATTATTTCTGCATTAATATTGCATGTTGGTAGGAGGAAATAAACCTCTGCAATGTGAAATCAGTGTCGACATCAGGTTTACTTCATTCTCATCTGCCTACAGTTAATTTTGTTGGTATTTAGGCAATATTCAGTGGCTCACTGGGTGTGATGGGCAATAAGATAGATCAGACTACCTTACTGTGTTATTGCTCAGGAGAGCCCTGGGGAACAGTTGGATAGGACTGTCAACACATCAAGATTATTTTGCAGACGTCACCGAGGAAAACTATCCAAATAACAGCTGTCAAAAGTCTTCACAGAAGATGAGAAAAACTTAAAAACAGAAAAAATAGCATCATATGAGAAGCCTGAAATTAACCAAGTACTGAAAATTCCCTGCAGCTTATATTGTTATGCACACAGGGGGATTATTGCACTTTATTTTTTCAATTAGCTTGACCCTACAGCAGCATGTTTTAAACAGTGTAAAATGTTTGTTATAGAAGTATCAAATAATAACCCAGAGTACATGTTGTAGTGCAGCATCATGGGAGCTTGAGCAGACAGATTTCTTGAATGATTTCTAGCCCGACTGCCAACACACAGAACTGCATCGTGTTTGACGCAGATCTCCGAGATAGAAATATGACAATATTAGCTTTCATGCAATGGCAAGTGAAACAACCACACACACACACACACACGCACACACACACACGCACACACACACACACACACACACACACACACACACACACACACACACGCACGCACACAAAGCTTATTCGATAACGTTGAAAGTAAATATGGCAAATCAATGTCAACCTGACAACAGCAGATATGTAACAGGAGCCTTCACGGGTTAAATCACCTTAATTCTTGGCAGGCTTTAGGCTGGTAGTCAATGCAGTTTGTAACATTAACGGCTCTAAAGTCAGCTTGTTCATGTTAAGAGTTGAACACGAATTTAAACACAATCAATACAGGGGTAAGATGAAAAAGGAGTTAATTTCCCTTGTACTTCAACACTCCTGAATCTCTAAGATTAATTTGGGTTCAGCTTTTGATATGGAACACAAACAACAGTATACTTTGAATAACACATTTTTCCAAAACTGTACCAGTATGGCCTAAATTGCATATTGCCCCTTTAAAACAACTTTGTGAGACAAATTTGTAAAAACTGAAAGAATGACAAGGAAAAAAACATAAGTGGTGCAATGGGTGAAAGGTGAGGGCATTCAGAAAAAGATGATTAAATTATTTAGTTCCTTAGTCTCCCCAGGCTTATGTTTCACTTCTGTAAATTTCAAACCTGTGTTGCCATAGCACATATACCAGCTGCAACCAGCAGACTACCGCCTCGAGGAGTGTGTAAGATTTATTTTTTTAATTCATTTTTTCTTTAAAATGCTCACCTTCAAGTTCTATTTACCATGAGTGTATAGAAACAAAACTTTTGTGAGTTTTCAGATCTTTCTACTGGTATTCTTCAGAATTTCTTATTAGCAATCTTCTTATTTAAACTACTCCTTAAAGTTTGAAGTCCTTACATCCTGTATACTGATTTATTTAACCATTTTATGTCCCCTGAAGTCAAGCTTTGTTTTCCACACTGTCCTTCCACAAACTTAAAGATAATTGTTAAATGTGAAGTAGAAATTGAAGCAGTATTTTGAAAGTTTAGTCCTTACAACACTAACACATGGGACAGAAGCTTTGTGACAATATAAAGCTGTGATGCTTCTTCCTGAGTGTCACAATCTACAACTTTAGACTGGATTGAAGAGGAACGAAGAGAACAATAGCACAGATTCATTTTACTGTGGGTTGGGATGAAAACGTAGATAGACAGGTAATCATGCAGTATAGACTTGTACACATTGCACTTTCAGTATAAGCCTTCCCTGAATACTGAATAGGGTGAGGATTGTGAAATAAAACACCTGCTATTGTAACTCTCCTTTTGTTTCTTTGGTCACAGAAAAGCCGACAAAGGATGAGACGGAGAGATAAAATCTGTGAAAAAGGGACTGCAGTGTAATCAAAGCTGTTCTGAAGAAGTAAAAAAGGTTTCAGATTTACTATACAGTATAATAAAGACTGCATACTGTAATTTCTTTATTCAAAGGAAGGAAAGCAAGTCAACCCATTAAAGATTTTATTGGACTTTGACAAATACGATGGAGGGCGTTAAGAGCTGAAGGAATGGAAACCGAAAAAAAAAAAAAAAATCAATGAAGCTGTGTTCTGCAAATCTGGTAAAGAACCACGACAGTATTTACTGAAAAATCAGAAAATGTTTGCCAACACATAAGCCGTTGCTTCTTTTTCTCTTTTTTCTTTGTCCTGGTAGCCAGAAATAAATGATTATACATCCTTAAAGAACTCGCAATAATGACAACATGTAATTAGTCGTACTGACGGACAAAAGGTGTGTTCAAAATGAATGTTTCAGTGGAGCTAGCATCATAAATAAATAACAGTAACAATATGCACAAAACTCATAAATAGGTTGGAGATGGCAATAATTATGTGGGAATGAAGTGGGAATTGGCCTATTTGAATAAATTCTCTCAGCTGAAAGAAAAGGAAAATGTTGAAGGGACTGATAAAGATGGTTTTCCATTTGGAAAAAAACAACACATTTAAACTGTATTTAAGAATGGCATGGTAATTCTTCCTTTTGACAAATTGTTAACAGGTTTTCTCAGCCAGCCAATCCATGGCTGTCCAATAAAAAAAAAAAAAAAAAAAAAAAAAAATGGAGAAACTTTTGTGTGCATGAATACACACAGACCTCCAGAATCATTTTTTTTAAAATCCCATTTTTACAAACACCACAGGGTGACACCGACAGCCCTGCTGTTAAGTATCAGTGTCATACTTGACAAATAGGCCTTTGTATTTACGCAGCATATAAAGGAACACAGACACTGAAGCAATAGAACAATTCTCCTCAATCTTAACCTGCTTCCCTCTGTGTCGTGTGTCAAAGGATTTGTATCAGAAGTGTTCCTGTACAGTATATATTTGCATGTCTAGACAGAAAAAACACACACATTAAAACCTTACAAACTCATTGTTAGAAAGCACATGGTTTTCATAATGATGACACACATGACAAAGTGAAAAGAGAATTTTAGGAATGTTTGTAAATTTCTTAAAAAGAAAAAAAAAACTGAAATATCCCAGTAGTCAGATCCTTTACTCAGTACATAGTTGAAGCACTTTTGGCAGTAACTACAGCCTCAGGTCTTCTCCAGTATGATGCAACAAGCTTTGCACACCTGGATTGGAGGATTTTCTGCCATTCTTCTTTGCAAATCCTTTCAAGCTCAGTCAGGCTGGATGGGGACTGTCAGTGGACAGACATTTTCAGGTCTCCACAGAGATGTTCTACAGGGTTCAAATCAGGGCTCTGGCTGGGCCACTTTAGAACATTCACAGAGTTGTTCCTTATCCACTCCTGTGTTGTCTTGGCTGTGTTCTTAGGGTCGTTGTCATGTTAGAAGGTTTTCATTGAGGATATTTTTGCACTTTGCTCCATTCAGCTTTGCCTAAACCCTGACCAGTCTCCCAGTCCCTGCTGCTGAAAAACACCCCCACAGCTTGATGCTGACACCACCGTGCTTCACTGTTGAGATGGTATCGAGCAGCTGATGAGAGGTGCCTCGTTTTTTCCAGACATAATGTTTAGAATTGAGGCCAAGCAGTTCAATCTTGGTTTCATCAGAGCACAGAATCTTGTTCTTCAGTCTGAGAGTCCTTCAGGTGATTTTTTGCAAACTCCAAGCAGCTTTCATGTGTTTTGCACTGAGGAAAGGCTTCTGTCTATCCACTCTGCCATAAAGCCCAGATCAGTGGAGGGCTGCAGTGATGGTTGTCCTTCTGCAACTTTGTCCCACCTCCTCTCAGTCAGAGAGACCATCAGGTTCTTGGTCACCTCTCTTACTAGGGCCCTTCTCCCATGATTGCTCAGTTTTTCCTTTTCATACATTTACAAACATTCCTAAAATTCTGTTTTCACTTTGTCATTGTGTGGTACTGAGTGTAGATTGATGAGAAAGAAAATTAATTTAAACAATTGTAGTATCAGGCTGCAATATATCAAAACTGAAAAAAGTGAAGGGGCTCTATATACTTTCTGAATGCACTGCAAATACTGCGGCTGGAGTAAAGTAACAGAGGGAAAGGAACCAAAGGGAAAGGATGTGTAGAGCACTAAAAATACAGCCATTTCTACTGTGACCTTCACCTCACACATACTGATTGGGGGTAATGGCTTACTGAGTGAGTAGCTGGCACCAGTGCTGACCTCAGATATTAATCATGTTGACTGTCCAGCAACAGTACCAATTTGTTGTGCATCCCATGATACCACTCTAGTATTAATGCCAATTCTCTTCTCAAACATTTATAGAAACTAAATTCTGGGAAACTACTGGCAGAATTCAGGCGGGAAAAAAGGACTGAAATTGCAAACCTGATCAATCTGATATAACAACAGAATCAATAATCTCTGCTTCTTTTGTTATCCAGTATAACAACAAAGGGCAGCAAGTAAAATATTAAAGTTAGTTAGCTGAATGACTGACATTATTCAGCTTGCAAACTACAGTGTTATTATAAAAGGGTTATTTGCACACATGTCCATATGTTGTTTTTTTTTTTAACTCTGTGTTGGTGCATACAGTAGTAGTTAACCTATCCCAAACTCCTGTTTAGCCCACTCAACAAACCCCAAAATCAAGCACTCCACATCTAAGAAGAACTCCAGCCAGACAGTACAATAAAAGGTCTCAACTTGGTTTGACAATTAAGATTGTGAAGTTGTCTGCGCTGTGTCAATGGGGCAAGATGAGGAAGATCAGTGACTGACAGAACAATATGATCTGACAGCTGTTTGCTGTGCCTGTCAGAGCAACAGTTTACACAGCCCAAATATCAAAACTGTCAATCATACATCAAACATGTGTAATTCAATTGCAAATGGCCCATTAAAACTGACAGTTTGAGCCAAAGGCAAGTTAGATGCATAAAGAGACCCCGATATTTGCATATATTCATGTTGTGCTGCATTGGGAGTCTCAGCCCAGGCACAAAAGCAACTTGTAGATGGAAATAAGTGATGTGAGACCGATGTTCAAGGAGGTTTGAGAGACTGTCACAGGCTGCAAAAAATTAATATGCAAGTGGTATGTATATTCCATTGGGTGAATGTTTGCAGTGAGTTCAAAGCAATTGTGTGCCTGTTTGAAATGTTGAGAACAAAAACAATGAACTCAACAAAGGAGAAGGTAGAGGTATTTGTATATGGAAAGTATCACTTACAGCTTCACTGTTCGCTTGTCTGAAAGTGCGTAAGAGTTTCTACTTTGGAACGGACTGGCCTGTCATAGCCAGCATGATGCTTTTCATTAACACCAAATCTCAGCAGTCTCCCTGTCAGGGGCAGTACAAGCTTGATGGAAACTAGTCTGTTGTTGCAGCAGCTCATAAAATAGAATCATGATATTTAGGAGAAACAAGTCTAAGAAAACCAGGCTTTCTGTACACCAGTCTAAGACGCTACATCAAATCTGCTGCTTCAGAGTCGAGTGCATTTGTAGACTTTTCAGAAGTTGCATATTTAGCAATATTTAGTGACTTGAAATGTGTGATTTTTTTTCTCCACAGTTTTAAAGGTACTCTACTAAGCAACGATGTGATCCATGAATGCCTGGTTGAGACAAGTCAAAAGTTAATGTTACTTTGCTAACAAATAAATTACACAATCAAACAGAACATTTTGGTTACTGATGACTGAAAATGCCAATGTTACAAAAAAGTCAAGGGTTACTGGGAAATAAAAAAAAAAAAAAACTCAAATTCTAACCATGCTATGCTGCTAATGTTACTGAAACAGACACTTTAGCTACAAATACATCCAGAAGAAAGCATACCATATCCGGGGGTTGTACAATAATAAGTGTGCAAGTGTCCCCAGGGTGTCCATCTGAATCACAGAGACCCATTGTTCTGCCTGTCACTATTCTTGCTATCTTTGCAGGTCTGGCTTGCAAACCTCCTGCAGTCACATCAGCACTTTCAATTTACCAAGGGAGAGAAAGATGCTAATACAGTAGCAAAGCAACTGACTGACCAATCCATAAACATGATTAATTCATTTTCCACACTAGCTACTCAACATCATGAAAGAAGTGGAGTCTAGCATAGTATGCATCTGTTTAAAGCAGGGTTGACAGAGTCTAATACAGTATTAACACAAACACAGCCATATTCACTGCTACCACAATTTATAAGCTCCATCATCACCTCATTTCCATGCTTTTAAACTGTGGGAGGAAAACAGGAGGAGTCCCTGACTTTTGTTCAACAGATCAAAACCATGGCAGGCTTTTAATGTGTAATTGACATACACACATTCAAATGTACAATTATTAACTTGTCTACAACTTCCATCGACAGCGTTGAATGCCACAATACCTCAACAAAACATTATGATTGTTGCACTACTGCAGCAATTACAAGTTAAAGAGTAGCTGGCATTAAACTTATTTTCACCCAAGTTTAAACCTCAGCATGTGTGTCATTACACAAAGTAAAAGCAGAAAGAACTGTGTGTAACAAAATAACGAGATCAGCCTGAAAAGGAAAACTAAGCAGCACGTAGTCAGTGACATAGAGGAGCAAACTTGCAATGAAAGATAGATAAGCTGAGAATATAACCAAAACTGATGCAACTACCCTTTAAAGATTAAGGAGCAAGGAAACTCATGTTCAAGGACAATCTAACATGAGCCCAATCCAATAAAATAACAATAAACAATTTCTAACTTTCTAACAATAAATAACATTTTGACAGCAGATAGTAAACTTTTTTTTTACTGACTAATTTGGAAGTTAAGGTAGGTGGTAGCAAAAAGCTGTTAACTTTATGATAACAGAAGAATAAAGTGAAATCACCCCCAAAAGGATGGAAATTTAACGTTATAATTAAATGATTATCTGACACGTTTCTGTTAAGTGCAGACTAAAAAGTACAGTATCCTCCTCTCATAAATAAATAAAGTGTCAAAATGAGCATTGGCTTCAGGCTATTTAAACATTACCACTGTGTGCAGACCAATTACTGCAAACTCAGCTTTGCCATCATTTTCTTTGAGTTCATTGCTATCATGCTCAGCTCATGTGTTATTCAGTTATAAGTATATGGTGTCTGTACGTGCAACATACTATATGATTAACACATCAGCCCTGTCCATCCGTTCTGTAAAAATGTTCCATGTAATGCAGTAAGATGACAAATTTACAAGAGGACAGGAGACAAAATGAGATGAGACAAAATATGACAAAGATCAGGAGTAGGATATCAAGAGTTTCCTCCCTCTTTCCCTTGCTACAGTAGTTTATTGCAGTCACACCAAAAAACTGATGGGAATGACTTGGGCAGGTAACAAATTGCTAATCGATAGCTATGACAACATGGGGAAATGTAAGACGAAAGACTCACCAGCATCCACAAACATTCTACTTCTATCAGCACAAAAAACAGGAATATTCTGTACAAAACAGATTCAGTATAGTAGGGATGCTGTCAAAAAGTCTGGCTAAAAGCTAAAATCCTAATGTTAATGCTGCCTACTGTACCATTCACTATGATTTAAAGTCTATACAAGGCATGCCTGCCTTAAGGAAAGAGATGAGAAAATATCACATACTTTTGAACACACATTTAAATTAGATCGTGTTGATACAGATCAATGCACTTTTATGTTTATTGTTCACAGACTTTTTAGTTGCATTTCCATGCAAAGCATACAAGAAATGCTATACTGTCCATATTTCTCCACATACAGTAGCAGCTTGTAATGAATTTTGTGTTGTCACTTTGACAAATAACACCTCAGATTATTTTTTGTAACCACTGAGTATAAAGTCAAAGAGGCTAGACACCTTCTTTATACTTTAATCTAAACATTTCTGACAAAGGTACTGTATGTTTTTACAAAGTCTTCATTAACTTCAACACTAGGTACAGTATCAACAGTATTACTAACGCTCGAAAAGAAAGTGAGATTGGTCAAATGACAGAATCGATCTTTAAATAACACAGTGACGATGACTTATATCACTTCTATAGTCTATGCAGATTTAACTGCATCATTAGTATGCATTTAAGCCTTTGAAGACACTAAGAGAGCAGCTATAATGAATTCTTGCGATCACACCTACAATTGTGCCTGATTGGGGCAGTGTTTGCACTGTTTTGCATTTTCTGGAGGTGCCCGGTGAAATTACTGAGGCAGGGTAACCTCACAAGTGGCCTGTGAAGAGGCAGAAATCAGTGTTATTTCATGAAGCGGAAGAGGAGAAATGAAAATAGTGAATGAGAGGAAAAGGGCAGGGCTGAATCAAAGATGAATAGATGTGGAACAAATGCTCATTTGATCTGTCTCTTCTCAAGTGGCTCCTACTTTCACAATGCTCTACCCACAAAGAGACTTTGTGGGTAGAGCCATTGCTTATATGGTGAGTACACAGGCCGAACTGGTGTGTGTTTGACCTTAACCTGTGAGTGTATTGTCTGTTGGTGTGCATGATGCCCTTCATACTAATATACTAAATGACTCAGATCTACAGAATGCTCCAGGGGAATATACCACTCTCCATCATACTGTAAGGCAAGGGCACCAGAAAGAGAAGTCAGCACAAGTCAGCAGGCAGGCAGTGTAGCCTGAAAATCAGTTCCTTGGCAGACTCAAGTAGCTACAGCTCCCAGTTGGCAAAACGCACTGGAGGGAAACAAACTTGATTTCAAAGTCAATGTCCCTCCAAATCGTAACAGCTTGTCACTGTGGTTAAACAGCTGTAAGGATCAAAATGCAAAGTAATGGGTGTTACATATGTGTTTTATGTATGTGATTAGTTTGCATTCACAGATGTAGCACACAACAGTAGTGTACAGAAACATGCAGGATACTTTGCCTTGTGATGACTGGTGAATTCATTGTTGTTTTAAAGTAAATAAGATAAGTAAAATAAATAAATAAGAAGATCGAGTAAGTGAAATGATGGGCAGTTTTGACTATTTTGACTTCTCGTAATCCATTACTCATTCTAATTGTTGTACATTTCACTCATTAGGCTGATGACCTTCTTCAGGATATAAATGGTACACAGGCAGTTTGTTCAGTGTTCCTCATAGAAATTATAAGCACACACAAGCATAATCATCTTTGGAAAGCAAGTCAACCTGTAGCTTTACAGACGTCGCAAGTCTCAGTGGCCATTCAGCAAGTCATGTTTCAGTTAGCCCTTAAGAAAATGATATTTCAAATCAGCACCATCATTTGTACCACATCCATCCATCATCTATACCTGCTTATTCCTCAACCTGGGTCATGGGGATCTGCTGGAGCCCATCCCAGCTCTCTTTGGGTGAAAGACAGGGGTACACCCTGGACAGGTCACCAGTCCATCACGGGGCCCATTTGTACCACAGATGAAGTTAAATGCCTTGCTCAAGGACACACTCTGTGGTCAAAATAAGTGAGGGAGTAAGTCGTGCTCATTAACACACCCTAGAATAATAAAGATTTAAAAAGAGGCTATATTAATATTAGTCCCCTTTCCCAGCAGAAAGTGAAGTGACAGGAGCGAGGCATAATGAAAGGTACTGATACAGAGAGTAACTTCTGAAAGGCTCTTTTGTTTCTATTAAAAAATGAACATTAAAGATAAAGAAGAATTGTATGATCTTGCATGAATTTTGATTAAATACAGAAAAGTATATATATATAAAGTAAAATGTAATATATATATATATATATATATATATATATATATATACATATATATATACATATATAAAATGCCAATAATAAACACCCCCTCTACAATATACTGACTAAACTGATTAGGATGCTCATCTCACTGCGCTGCAGAACTGAGAGGATGAGGAGATCCTTTGTCCCCACAGCCATTAGACTGTTTAATAGTAATTGATGTTGATATGTTATTTATGCTATTTATGTTATATGTTATCTGTTAATTATATTTCAAATTTTATATTTTATAGTGAAATTTCTATGTAAAAGTTCATACAAGAGCTGCAGGACAATCTGAATTTCCCCCATTGGGGATGAATAAAGTATCTATCTATCTATGAAATTTAAACAATGAACAGCACCTGAAGTGTGTAATTACAACTGATTAAATCAATGTTTTTCACAATCTAAAAATCAGAGCATGAATTAGGTTTGCATGCACTCAAGTGTGATTTCTAAATAATGGCACTATATATTAAAAGAGTAAGTGGCACCAGCACTAGTCAATCACAGTATCTACTGTACATGAAGTTATTATACTAATGAGCCTCAAAAACCAAGTTTCATTAGATGTAGTGATGTCTGAAATTAAAAATCAAATAGCAATGTCTTAATTATGTTTCATAGACCTATAGTGGAGTTTAAGAAAGTTATATATTTGACCAAACACGATTTAGATCTGCAAACAGCGTTTTCATTGCTTACATATACTATGAGACAATAGTGTCCATTAATGCTGCAAAACAAGCGCTGACTGTTGTGACTATACTTAATTTAGATTTCCACTGTGAACACACATACAAAGTCAGCCATTATCAGCATGAATCAGGACACAGCTACTGTTGGATAAATAGAAGGTCCATTAACTAAATAGCATCACAACTGACCATAAATACAATCAGAGCACACACATACAGAACAGACACATATGTTTCCCCTGCATTTCTGTGCATTGGTATGTTTGTGTGTAAATATGGGTTCAACCCCAGTGCACCTAAGCAATCTCTCATTGTCTGTCTCTTTCTGTATGTCTGTCTGTCTGTGTGTCTGTCTCACCTGTGTCTATCCTGATAGGACCCAGACCTTCTATAATCTTCTCCTAATAAGCTGCAACCCAGACCTCCTTCTAATGCCACAATTACAGGCATTTCTATGGGCTCTTTGGTTGTTTCTTTTGCAGAGTAAAGCCACAGCCATAAAGGACACACTACTCGTACCCTGTCACTTTCCCATAGCACATCAAAATTACACCCATAAATATCAGACAGCTGACAGGCCACTGGCTGGCTAAACCACTGCTCATTTATAGTACACGTGGGGCTTCTGTTGGTCATTGATAGACTCTCAGATATTCTTATGCATTACAAAATGACCTAAAGACTCACAATATTTTTATCTATCCTATCATTATGAACAAAATAATCCAGCTCTCATCAAACATGTATATATTGCTGAACAGTGCATGTGATGGAGAGCACCATAAAATACTATTATCATTACAGCCACATAAACTTCAGCAACATTTCCTCTCGTTCAGTGTTGATGTTTAATGTTTGTAATACGCAACAGAGTCAACCAACCTTGAAATGATGTACAGAGATGCATGAATCCCATTTACTAACTCTTCCATGAAAACAATGAAGGATGTTGGTCATTGCTACATTCAGTTAGCTTATGGGATCAAGAATGTTGTGAATCTAGTTGTGGTTGTCCTTTAAATAATTCAACAGGTTTAAACCATGATGTCGATGTGGGTCAAGTATCATTTGTAATTACCTACAGGCTGTTTGCTTGGCACTTGGAGCCACAAATAATTACTCTCTAGCTGCAGCCGAAACTGTAACGACATAAGTCGGTGGCAGAATGCCTGATTTTTCTTTCACTGTAACATAATGTACTGGTACACTAATGTATTGCCTACTGTGAATTCATGTTTTAAGTTGTGGTTTCTGCAGTGTTGAAAAACACGGCATTCTTATTTACTTAAAATCCCTCATATGATGCCTTACTTAGCCCAATTAATCAATTTGGATTTGATCTGAGGAGCTGATGAAATGCACAATGATGTGCGTGTTGGCTGAAAGGACAACACCAAAAAGGAATATGAGATAGCAACAGAGGCTCATGCAGCCAGTTTGGCTGAATGTTCCTTAAGAGCCATTATCTGACAGATTCCAGACATAGACATGTTTTGTGACTATATACCATACATGTCTCCTGCAATATCAGTCAATTTAATGGCCAACAATAAACTGAGCCCACCCAATACCAAGCTTAATGGAAGATGGAAACTGGCCTGAGCTGTAAGTACAAGGTATTCACAGAGTTCTTGGAGGTTTCTATGGTATATAGGTGCAAGCATCATATTAAGCGACCATGCTAGTCATCCATCATTGAAGCCTGGCTGGAAAACAATCACAGATTTAACCTGCTTCTGTGGCAGAGCACAGCCGGTGAGAGAAATGGCTTGTACCTTCAGGGTGGTGGATAATGGGGGTGAGCATCAAACAGTGCTTCAGCAGCAGCTTAGTGTATGTCCTAAACCCAACCAACTCTGAAATTATTCAGGAACCCAGTACAAACCAACACACCAGCTTTTTGATTCAGATACAAAGGGAGGTCAAGTGGTTAAGGGTGCTGTTTTACATTCAAACAAAAGTGCTCTATTTCTACAACGACAGGCAATAAGCACTAGGTTGTGTGCACAACAATAAGGTCTAATCAGCACGTTTAAATTTCTTTAAATATCCACATGACACTCTCCCAAAATGATTGAGTGAAGTGGAAAATAAATGGCTGGTCTGGCTACTAATTATTTTCACAGCCTGCCAGAATACCAACTTCCTAAACCAGCCATGCCATCATGATCTGATGACAAGAAAAGGTAAAAATGGCATCACCGAAAGACTTCAGAAAAAGAGCATTTCCAAATGTAGTTTCTAATAATGAAATAAACATCTTGCAGTACTCATAAACAGCACTTAAATTCAACTGATGGATGCATTTCCTGAATGAGGACTGAATTAACCATGAGATTTTGAGAAAATAATTTGAGTAATCGCTTACGTCAACAAGAAAATGTGGATGTGAATGTTTCTACTTTAAATTAATCTGAAAATCCTCTTATTCTATGTGCCTTTCAAAGTGGGCTGAGACCTCAGTAAGACATGACTCGAATATTAAAAACAGCCTGAGTTTGATAGAAAGAGCTGCTCAGCTAAAAGATCGCTCTATATAGTAACAGGTCTAAACAAATATGGCCTTAAGGTAGAAAACCCATTAAACAAAAGGACATAGTAATGTGCACATAGCTCAATATACAAAAACAAGCACGCAATCATGTTAGCATCTCAACGAACAATATGCCCAAAACAGTTAAACTTCTAGTTTCCTTCAGTTATTAAACTTTTTTTACTGAAAATACCACTGAGGTACTGTTATGCTACAGCAACTAAAATATTTGCCTAAGGTTAGAGAGTCACGCTTTTTGTGATTAAAAGAAACCAACTTTCACTGCTGGTACAAAATGAAACATGCAATTGTCAGGAGTTACAGTCTTTGTATTCCCTGGCCTGCACCCTGAACATTTTTGTGCAATAAAGCAAGAGGTTGTTTCTCAGGAAACATAAACGCACGTAAAGTATTTGAACAAGAAACCAATGCTGCTTGTTTTACCACTTCTTCAATCCCCGGTATACACCTTTTGGGGCAGTTTAGCAGTTGCGACTAAAGCCAGGTGACATTCACATGAAAACAGAGTGCCTTCCAAAACAAAATTACTACTCACAGTATCAACTTTTAGGCATGCTGCCATAGTGTGTCAGGAAGACTAAATCTGTAAAGAGAGCAAAAATGTGACGATGAGATAAAGACACAAAAGAGGGGAAATACCTGGAAATTGTGGATTTTTCAATGAGGGTGAAGGAGGAGAACTGCTTTTTGAGAATTTCTAACTAGATAACTGAAACATGTTTATTTTCGTCATCAAAAAGATTTTTTTTTTTTGATTAATGAAGTCTGCCTCTCTAAATATTTACATAGTTTACATCAACCACAGATTCTGGACTGTGTAATCTTTATGTAGCTACAGTGTACTGCTCCTCTACAAAGCCTCTAGCAATAGTGCAATAATTTTCACAGTGATTCATTTCATGAGAATATGTGATATATGGTTGCTATAGTTTATTGTCACTACAACAGGATTACTCTGCTTAATTACTGCTCTTTGTGTGGTGTAGTCCATGATGCTGTGTTGGTGCAGTGCCAAAAAAGAAAAAAAAAAGCAAAAGCGAAAGACAATTTTAAGGTTGCTGCTGTTTAACACATTTTAAAAGATATACAGTCCTGTTTGAGAGACTAAAACACATAAGAAGCGTCTTGCCACAAAGGTATACTGAAGGACTGCAGATAAAAATAATCAGAAACCACTGTCAGTTCATGTTTTATGACTGTTCAATGTCTTATGCCTTGACCTTGGAATATAACAACATTGTTTTTATGAGATTACCACTGTCTCTGAAAAAAATTATTCTTGTCTCACATACATCTGTTTTGTATTATATACGACATAAATAAGACCTTGATCCAGCTCCTGGCTTATTTTTACTTACTGGAACTGTTTTGGAGGTCTTTTGGTCTTTGTCAGCCCCTCCATCAATAATATTTCAGTGCTTAGTCCTAGTCAAGTAATATAAAGTAAGTGTTTCCTTTATAGTCAGTGACACCAAAAAGTGCTTTAATCTAATTAACAGCAGCGTTTTTCCAGGTCTGTGCCCTCAAGCTGTGTTTTTGCTGCCTTCACATTTGAATCCACTGCCTGTTCCATGAATTGGAAAAACTCCAGTGGTATCAAAAGGAGTCAAATTTAAAATGAATTTGTCTGGATTCATGTAAAAACAAATATAGACACAACTTAACAACTCAACCCATGTGTATACATACAAACACATAAGTTATGGAAAAAAGTAAAAAAAAAAATTGTCCTGAAAATTGGTATTATGTACGTATGTCTGAAAACAGTCCTGTCAGAGGACAAATATGCATTAAATGGGAAGCACTGCCCTGGAACCAATATGTCTTTTAGTGCTATGTCTGACACAGTTGATCTTCATGTTTACAAGCCTGGACTATGCTTGAAAAAAACATGCTTGAAAAAGAAAGTTCAAATCTTTTTCGTATAAAGTGCAGTTGCTGTTGGGTAGGTAACTGCAGGGCAGAGGCATCTTAAATCAGCACTGAGGGTGTTAGGGCGTAAGCATGGGGAAATACTGTGGAGCTGAGCAGGGTTCAGGCAAGTTGAAAAGTTTCAAAGAGGAAAAGAAAGAGAGCTGAGCAAAGAGGTGATTGAGAGGTGAGAAAACTGTGGAGTGTGTGAGTAAATGAGACTCGTGAAAAGATCAGGGTGATCAGCCCAAAGCTGTGTGTGTGGGTGGCAAGACAGAACAGGAAGGAAAGAGGTAGGAAGACATGGATCAAAGAAAGGAGAAGAGAGGCAAAGATAAAGGTGGAGAAGATGTTGAGGGAAATACAGGAGAAGGAGAGGATGAGGGTCAGAGGGGGGAGAGGTTCTAACATGGCCTAAAGGGATGAGATGACGTCTTGGTGACCACAGGAAGATGTTGCCATATCACACACGCACACACACACACACACACACACACACACACGCACACACACACACACACACACACACACACACACACACACACACACACACACACACACACACAAAAAGGCCTGCCCAGATCCTGTCAAAAGACAAAATCTGTGATGGGCACCTCCTCGGCTCTCTTCCAGCTCTTTCTCTGCTGTACACTCATCATTGTCACATCCTCACATCTAAGTGAGCTAAACTACACAGTCTAGCTCAGGTGACAGGTGACCCATTACAAGTTAATCTGTGAAGGTGCTTTTAAAAAGTGAAGTGTGAAAAATTGGCAAGTGGAGTGATGGTAGCTCATGTGAGTACATTGGGTATTTGTTACTGTTGCATGAACGGAGAATTTTCAAATTACCCACAGAGTCAAAATGTGATGTTAGCACCATGTTTTAACAGTCTATTTGGCAAAGCTGATTGAACAAGCTGACATTATCAATTAAGAACTAACAATTAGCAGCTCCTGTTGGCCGTGTAACCAGTGACATAACAGGCAACTATCACCAGATTAATACTAAAGGAAACTTAAAAATGTGATGATTCCCAGGGAAGTTCTGAAGTTATACATTTTCTCTGGATATTTATTTGCACTGAATAAACCTGAACATGTAAGTCACACCAAATCTAAAATACATACATCATGTCTGTGTTCAGAGTTGACTAAGTTGCAGGTTGAAGTGCTATTTTTGAGGAAATCAGGTCAAAGTGTTTTAGGAACCATAATTGCCTGTCTGAGCTGTGTGTCATATCATTGCTGCTGATGACCATGTTGATAAATGGGTGAAATTATTGGGCCAAACTGTAACATCTGAAACAGTCATTTTGTTCTCACGTGTCTGTAAGCCCTTTGAAAGCCTGGAAATCCTTAGTAAACCAAGCCCCCAGTGTGCCATGGCATCCACAAAAGCCACACAAGGGGGAGCAACGACCGAGCACGTTTGGTGTCTGGGTGCTCTGAGTTATAATGAAAAATAATGGGTGTAAAACCAAAAACAGCCTCTGGATTTCCTAGCGTGAGTCAAAGAACAATGTTTTTGATGTTATCTAGAGAAACCTGATATTTACTCACCTATTAAAAATAAGACACTGATGCAGTCTGGTATTTTATTGTGATGGGAGCTGTGAATACTGTGTTACTTGCTATTACATCTCAGGCAATCTGACACACTGACACTGGGGAGAGGAAATAGAAGTAACCATCTGCTGTAAGTGGCTCAGTATGGCGTCCGCTCAGGTCTACATGCAGGTTTAAAGTCTATTAGAATATAAACTGAAAGATAAATATCCAAGTGTACAGTTGCCAGCCTAGAGACAGATCAGTTGCTCTGGCCTGACATGTGTTTGACTAGTGACTCTTCATAAGTTGGGCTTGTGAAACATCACATTTTGTATAACTTGTCAGTAATGTCGTGTAGTAAGTGTAAATCTCCAAAAAAAAAAACAGCACATTGCTGTCAGAATCAGAAGGATTCAAACAAATGTGCACTGCTACGCCTGGAGCACTTGTTTATAGATGCAAGAGAAACATCTACATGCACCACAGTGTTACACTACTCATGCATTTGAGGCAAACAAGACCATTAACATGGAAAGTACAAACACTTCCTAACCAATCCTGGCCCTTTATTAAAAAAAATGACGATAAGGCAGTTGGCTCTACAGCAGTTCTCGCCCTGTGCATTTATCTTTTTCTGAGTAACACCATATTCACCCAAACCATGCTATGGTTTTCATTAACACGCCAGGTCATATTCTCTTCAACCCCTAAGCACAGCAGTAAATTGTGGTAAGTTTGGCCTCCCAGTGCCCACAGGGGAAGCATGGATATCAAATCCAAGAAAGCCAAGTTGATGTGTGTGTCCTTGTGACCACAGTGTTCCTGATCTTCTGAACAGTTCTCCATTGAAATTAGTAAACACCACCTTTTTGAAGATAGATTCCTTTGAGTAGTGTTAATTTTGCCTATGGAAAAAACTATGACAAAAATTGCTGTGTAACGTTACTTTTAGGTGGATCTCTTTATTGTGGCTATTTAAAGGACCTAGCGAGTTTGAGGATTAATGCTGGCTGTCAGCGATCTAAATCTTCCTCTAGATTCTCCCCTAACTAATGAATTAAAGATTTAGCTTCTTTCAGGGTATTTTGCATATTTCATGTCCTAGCCTGAAATGCTTAGAAGATACAATAATCAAACATACAAGACAAAAATTGGTTCAGTTTTGGGTGAATAAAACTAAATCAAATGACAAAAAATTTACTAAAACTAATATACATTTTCATCAAAAGACAAAAAAACAATCATATATCAAAAGTATTTCTGGGTTTGTACCACAAACTTGAGGATTATACAGTATTCTGATTGATTGACATCAAGGTTGATATGTTTAAGGAGAGTTAAAGGTGCAATGTGTAAAATGTGAAAGATCCAACAGCAACACACGGTGGCCATCACCTTTAAAACAAAACATGAGTAGATTCTAATGACAACATATTTTTTTGAATACTTTATTCCATTTATGCTAATAAATCACTATATGTTGCACAATAAACCTTCGCCCCACTCAAAACTAGATCTGTATCCTTTACGCACTCTGCTCCATGGTACACACCCGAACTCCGCCTCCTCAAAACCCAAGCCCGTCGCCTTGAACGTCTCTTCAAAAAAACCGGTTCATCCACCCACAAGGACTTATACCTAAACCACATACTGAAGTACAAGCAAACCATTACTCAAACAAAATCTGACTTCTATGCCTCGCTTATTGTATCCGCCTCTGGCTCCACGCGTTCCCTCTTCTCCACTGTCAAAAATTTATTGGGCCCTCCCGATACTCCTCTCTTCCCTTCACTCTCCACCACCTTGTGCAATAACTTCCTGGATTTCTTCTCATCAAAAATCGAAAATATACACCAGCAATTTCCCCCCATCTGTGACACTGCGAACTGCCTCCACTGTACCCTTCCCTCTCTACCAGTATCCTCCCTGCTTTCGAGTTTTATCATTCCACCCACCACGGTTATCTCTTCCCTGATCCTCAAATCCAAACCCTCAACCTGCAAACTTGACCCCCTACCAACCAACCTCGTCAAGCTCTGTCTCCCCTCTCTCCTTCCTCATCTTACCCACATTATTCACACTTCCCTCAGTTCTGGCATCGTACCCCCATCACTCAAGACAGCCATCATCTCACCAATTCTAAAAAAACCTGGTCTCGATCCTGCCGACCTAAACAACTTCCGCCCTATCTCCAATCTCCCGTTCCTCTCCAAAATCCTGGAAAAAGTTGTTCACCACCAGGTCCATACCCACCTTTCCGCCAATAGCCTATACGAACACTTTCAATCTGGTTTCCGCCAACTTCACAGCACTGAAACTGCCCTGGTCAAAATCACCAACGACCTCCTAGTAGCCGCAGACTCTGGCCTTGTCTCCATCCTCATCCTCCTTGACCTAACTGCAGCTTTTGACACCATCTCACACAATATTCTCCTCCATCGCCTTGCTTCCATCGGCATAGCCGGCTCGGTCCTCTCATGGTTCACCTCCTACCTATCTGACCGCACCCAGTCCGTCCATCTCCAGAACTTCCACTCCCAGCCCTCTACTGTCAGTTGTGGCGTGCCTCAGGGCTCTGTCCTGGGGCCCCTCCTCTTTATTATTTATCTCCTTCCTCTCGGAAATATCCTTAGGCAACATAACATCAATTTCCACTGTTATGCAGACGACACCCAGCTCTACCTCTCTGCTGCTCCATCTTCTACCCTCCCCCCTCCCTCCCTCCTTACCTGCTTACATAATATCAAATCCTGGTTCACCCATAACTTTTTGAAACTCAACCCTGACAAAACTGAAATTCTCCTCGTGGGCACCAGATCCACCCTTTCTAAAACCAGCACCTTCTCCATTCAAATTGACAACAATACTGTCCTCCCCTCCCCCCAAGTTAAAAGCCTGGGTGTCATCCTAGACGGTACTCTCTCCTTCACTCAGCATATCAATACCACTACCCGGTCGGCCTACTCCCATCTCCGTAACATAAACCGCATCCGTTCCTCACTCACCACCGATAGCACGGCAATACTCATTAACGCCTTTGTCACCTCTCGTTTGGATTACTGTAACTCACTCCTCACTGGTCTACCTCTCAAATCACTTCGCAAACTTCAACTTGTCCAGAACTCTGCTGCCCGAATCATCACCAGAACTCCATCCTCACATCATATCACCCCTGTCCTTAAACAACTTCACTGGCTCCCTGTGTCCTTCCGTATAAACTATAAAATCCTCCTTCTCACCTACAAAGCCCTCCACTCTATTGCCCCACCATACATCACTGAACTACTTCATATCTATTCTCCGCCTCGTCCTCTCCGCTCCTCCAGTTCCACTCTCCTCTGCACCCCTACAGCGTGCCTGGCCACCATGGGCGCTAGATCCTTCAGCCACACTGCGCCCCGCCTTTGGAACATTCTCCCTCATCGCATCCGGTCGTCTCCGGACCTATCAACTTTTAAATCATCACTCAAAACATATCTGTTCCGTATAGCGTTTTCCACCTAACTCTCTTAACTTCTCAAAGCAGCCCATGATGTCCTACCACCCTCTGCCTATTTCATATTGTCTCATACTGTTTCATATTTGTTGTTCTGTCATCTGGGTTTCTGTATTTCAATTTACTTTTACTGTACTTCGCCCACTTCCTAGATAATCCACCCTTTTGCCTTTACATTCTCTCCCGCCGTTTATGTATTCTTGTTACTGTTGTTTTAATGCACTCTATGTATATCATGCTGTATGCTTCCTTTTCTATCTGTAAGGTGACCTTGAGACTTTGAAAGGCGCCATGAAATAAAATGTATTATTATTATTATTATTATTATTTAAGTCATCTGAACTCGATACAGAAACTCCAGAGTGCAGGTATATCCATTTGTTGAGCACATGAACCCCTAGAGAGACAGTACTTTCAAAGAACTCATGGTTTTCTAATGGTAATGAGTTTCTCTAAATATATGTGAAGTGATTACATTTAATTACACAGAGATATAAATCAGACAAATGCAGACATGCTGTACCTGCCAACATTAAATCTATCATAGGGAGGTATAATATCCACCTGTTAGTACTACAAAATGTGAACAAGGTATTTGTGAAGAACCATTTAAGCAACAAATAACTGGAAATGCTTGATTTCGTACATTTATAACACAAATATAAATTGGTCCTGCTCTTGACTTTTGAACCAGGGAAATAAATGAAAATGCACGCGTTGGGCCTGTTGACACTGTGCTATTCAACACAACCAATAATCTAAGACTGTTACCTAAACAGCAAGCTGTATCACTGAATACTGCAGATATATTACTTGAATGCTAAGTAACACCACTCTCCAACGATGTCAAATCCCAATTCAACATTTTCCAGAACATTTTAACATTTTATCAACAATCTGTCAACTGTCCAAAACCTCTCACGCAAAAATAGATAAATAAATAAACCTTCCCTGCAGGTGACAAGAGTGTGAAATTAAAGCCTGTCAAAGGTACAGCTATAAAATGAAATTCTAATTATCCAATAAGATTTGAAAAAATGGTTAAACACACATAATAGTGGCTTGTAAATGGTTTCAGCCGTGATGGCTTAACACTGAAGCTGCAAAGCCACAGTTACTTTGCATATTATCAGTGACTGGAACCTAAGATTGTATCAGTTTTCCATATGTGCATTCATGTGCATGCAAAGACAAAAGCAAATGCTCTCTCACACACACACACACACACACACACACACGCACACAACATGCATGCTTTTCCATGTGCAAGACTTATGAAATTTCACAGATCGTCTGTGGAAATTTTTTCTGATTAAATTTCATTTACTGCAACCAGAGTTTCATCACCCAATAACTGTCAGGGAAGCTGAGGCATTGGTAGATGCTTAGTTCCACCAGACACCGGGGAAGTATCAAACCATGCTGCCCGTCCTCTTTTATTTCTACTCCTCCATGTCTTACTTCTGGGCTTTCTCCTTTTGTCCCTTTCATGCACCTCCGTCCTCACCCTTGACCTCGCCCCATATCTCTTTTTATTCCCCCAAATCCCTCCCTCTCCTCTTGTTCAGCATAACAGTGTCAAGTAAGACACACTGCATGGCCTAACAGAAGAACAGCCCAGAGAGGAGGCTACAACATCCTCGACAATCTACAATGACACATCCTCACTGACCAATAGCCTCCTATGGGCTATAGAGCACTTTTGCAACTGACTGAAAACAGTCTAACAGATGCTGCCTCTGTATGTTTTCACAGAGAATTAGACAATTGCTTGGAAAATTCCTGTAGTCACTTTCTTTGACTGCACATACAGCAATTCATCTAATTTCTTTGATGAATAAATAGAAGTAATCCAAAAACTGGCCTGCAGTTAGCAACTATTTTGATTATGGACTAATCAGACAATTATTTTCTGTTTCAGTTAAAGGTCAGATTAGGAATTGCCTTCATACGCGTTTTTTGTTTCGTTCCAATGGCAATGAATTAATTAAATGCATTGAAAACATAAAGAAAAAACATTTCATCTGTGGCAGCAGCCTGACTAAACATTTTACTTAACCCGAACACAACCATTGGAGGACCACCCTTTCTGTCAAATTACTTCATACTTGTGCTCTCGCACTCAGTGTGCAAGCCAAAAGTCTCCCACAAGGCAATGCAGGCAGAACTGCTCTGTTTCTATAGCTACAGCTAGCAAGCTGTGGCAAAGAAAGTACCCACAGCAGAATCAATATAGGTTGTGGTTTTTCAACAATAGTGGCAGCTGAGAGAGCTAAAAAGCTAAAAAGTGACACCATGGTGGCCATATTTCTGCAGGACAGAGGTTTCAGTCTCTCATGGTTAAAAAAAAAAAAAAGAATGCTCAGGCAGTTCACATGTTCTGGAGGACTGGCTTTGGAGTGAAGCCAGGACCTAAGGCCAGGATTTCTTCAATTGTCTACCTTCACAATCTTTAACCTTTAATCAGGAAATAGTGAACGATGCCCACCACAATATCATTAAGCCCAGTGACATCAATAAATTGCATGTTTTGTCTGACCAATAGCCTGAAAACCTGCAGGTAATGCGTTTACTATTACATCTGACAAAAAAATTCATAAAGTTGACATATTCATCAATTGACTGTCAGATTTGCAGCCTTTATCCCTGTAAATGAAATATTTCAGTAATTTGTTAATGTCACCTTAGGCTGTGAAATTCTGATCTACATTTTTTAATGTTTTCTGACACTTTGCTTCAAAAGAACTGGTCTTCACTAACATGAGCTACTGGGGATACAGACACAAGACAGCTGGCGGGCTGCAGAGAATCCTGTGACTGGTTTTGTGAAGAACAGTGATGGACAATGAAACATCATCATCAACCATGAAGAAATGTGGTTTGGTCTACATGTGTCTGGTAACCTAACATTAAGAAGAGGCACATTGGCAATACAAAAAGAGGTCTGGAGTGGGCTGTGTATGAAACTGCGCTGTCTGAGATAAGTGGAATGATTGCTGAAGGTGAGATGAGCTCACCCAGACTTCAGGTAAATCTTAAAACTAAAGGAATTCGGTGCATGTTTTGAACTCTTAGGAGATGGTACAGCTGTAAAAATTTTTGGTAACTAATCCTGCTAGACCTGACAACCAATCACTTCAGCAACAGTACTTCTGGCATGTAGTTCTGAATGAAAATAATGAATAGTTTCACCTCTATCATGCCCCACTGCAAAATACAGCATATATAATTTCCATTAGCCAAGACAGGACAGCATGAATTGTGTGTGTTATTTAATTTGAAATGCTACATTATTAATAACACGACTGAGCTGACCTGTGACCCACGACCACTTTATGAACCAGCGACAGCATTTCAGTCAGGGGTTACGCAGTATATCTGGGAAATATGTATTTCATGTTCTCAGCCCTTTTGTTTCAGACGCCATAAATGTAAAGAAGATTCACTGACTTGTCTGAGCACTGCTGTCCACCTACAGTCTGGAGTTTCTCATATCGACAGCCCACAAATAACTGAATTTTCCAAGCCGTTAGGATAACACTGGTCAGTGGCCATGTGCCAGTCTGGAAGCTGATCTTGACCACAGCTTGTAAACATGAGACCGTCGAACACAAGCTGATAAATGAGAAAACACAGCATGAAAAAACAAACAAACAAAACAAAAAAAAAAAAACAATGGCCCCCACACTGAGCTGATGTGATGGTTCAATATTTTTTCTTACAGTTTTTTTCACAATCTTGCCTAAACCTTAACACAGTGCTTTCCTGCACCTCTTCTCTTCCCTGTATGGTCTATATTGTAAACTTAATATTTTTCCTCTTTATGTCTGTCCATCCTGGAAAAGGGAGCCCCTCTGTGTGACTATTCCAGAGGTTTCTTGCAGACCTTTTTGTGGGCATTAAGGGTCTAAGGACAAAGGTTGATGTGTGCTCTGCAGAATTCCCCCATGGCAAATTTGTGATTTTAAGTTTTATAATAGATTTTGAGTATGATGAGTTTGATGTATGTATATTTGACTCAACTTGAATGTTACTGTTTACCGGGCAGGCAGGTTATTGTGCAGCACTGATTGGCTTTATAAGCTTCTTAACACAATCATAACAGGGACATTTCTCAGTGCTTCAGTTTAGGTTTGAGTGCAGTGTGCAAGGAGATTTCAACAGTTCATAATGGAGGTTAGGGACCATTTGTGTACTTAACCTGCAGAAACCTTCCCTGCCCCTAGCAGGATTTGAACAGTCAACCAGACAAGAGTTAAGATAACCCCAACAACTATAAAAGGAGAAGCGAACATGAAAGCTTAGACTGGATTTTGGTTCATTTAAGCCTCTTGACTTACATCAGTGGATCCTGGTATTGCACGTCTGGTACTGCATCGCTTTTTTAAGTATTAATAAATTTCATTTAAGGATAAAATGATACTAGAAGTAAAAACAGCATTTTTATTTATGATTTCCAAAAAAAAAAACCTTCCATTATTTACAATAGGCAGAAAACAGTTTACCACTCTTACTAAGTAGTGTCCAAACTGTGTAAAGTAGGTGTGAATTTTAAATGTATATATATTTTTATATTTATATGTGAACTTCCCATTCTCCTGCAGCTTAGAAGATACCAGGCTGCTGCTCTGAGCATTTGATTGAAAGTGACTAGCATCATTGAGTGAAAGTATATGCATATACAGCAACAGACAAACCTGCTGGAAAATATCAAGATGGCATTCAGACTGTAGATTGCCTTGTCTAAAAACAGACAAAACATGATGTCTGAGCATCAGAAATGCTTTTTGTGGCACTGCAGCACAAATAATTGATTTTTCTTGTGCTTCTAGATTTGTACTGTGCATATAATGCCAGCCTACTCTAAAGCCCCCTCATTTCTTTTTCAGAGTAATAAAAGGCCACATCTATCTTAGCTATATCCTCCACCATATGACAGAGGGGCTGTTACAGTGGTAAAAGTGTGAGTATTAAAGTAATTGGAGGTTACACTATTTTCTCAGGGACAACGTTGGAAAGCAAAAGCAGTTGCTAGGCAACTGCTCATGGCTTATATTGTGTGACCACAATGTGAAGGTAAAGTATTTACATAACAAATAAGTTAATGAAAATTTGAAAAAAAAATCTTGAAAACGTTTTTAATCAAGCCTGTGTAAGCAATGGCACTTTTTTTTTTACATTATAAGCTCTGAAAGCTGCTTAAGAGTTTTGAATAAAATATCCAAAAGAAAGAGATTAATACAAAAATCACCTTCAAAACAAATGGCAAGATACCAAATAAAACAAAACTAAAAGGCATACAAGCTTATAAAATGTAATTAACATCATCGATTGTTGTTACAAAGAGTATGAGACTACAAACTGCCCAGGCTAGAACCTCATACCTGTAACCATTACACTTGCAAAAAAAGCTTTTAAAGTTAAACTCAGCTAATGCTAGTGTAACAAAAACTCATTCATATTAAAAAATCACTCCTATCAGTACAAAAGCAGCAACACTATCTATGCCATTCTGCCTTTAGTACAGTAAAAAAAACCTATTACAATATCGACTGTAAGGAATGGTTGTTTTCCTTTAATACATTTAAATGTCAGTGTATCCTGTGCTGAATGTGACCCTGAAGGAGGTTTGAGTGATGGGTCCCTGTGCCCTTTTTTCCTAAAGGCACACACATTCCTTCTCACATTCTCTCTGGGTCAATTTGCTTTTCATCCTGTGTCCAGAAAATCATATTGTATTTGACTGATGGACATTTTAGAGTACTTAAATGACAGGACTCAAACCCGCACACGCCCTACACATGAACACAGATGTGTACACATACACCAGCCAGACACAAGACAGAGACTGATTAGTGACAAGATGGACAGAGTGAGAAAGATGGAGAGGAAAAATATTAATCATAAGACCTGACATGTTTTGCCACCATCTGTCAGCCTTGTGTTTGTTAGGGTTTGAAAGAGATGACAAGGCAGGGAGGGTCACGGAGGAGGCATGCTGCCTCATTACATGTGACACAGGTAGGTGGGTGGACACGTGCACACACAAACAAATAGAAACATCATGTTAACTGCCATTCATACAGCAATATGATTAGAGATGAATACATGCCCCAGTCTCTTATGCACAAACAAACACTAAATGATAATATAGTATGTGCATGTGATAAAAATAAATCCTCCTGAGATAAAAGCCCATTCAAATTGCACAATGAGTCTCTTTGAGTCATTGCTCAGACTCAATAGCATAGTCCTTGACCCCAGCCATCAAAGTACAACACCGAGAGTGCAGTGCTTATGAAAATACAGACAAAAAGCCATAGAGACAAAAAACTGTTTTGATAATACCATAAACAAATCAAGCAGTCAACATTTATGCATACATGGAAACAAAGGGTGATCCTGCAGATGACACAATAAGATGTGGAAGATGTGTTACAGTGTGACATAACATGTTATGCATACAATGGTTTCCCCAAAAGCCTTAATCAGCTCTAAGTGTCTACAGCAACTCTGACAGCTCCATGAGGGTGCAATGGTTAGTACATAAAAGAAAGTATTGGGAATATTGAAATTGTGACCTGATGATGGAGCTGGATGAAAGGTCAGGGAATCACCAGTGTCACTTGACTTTATCCACTGGGGACCATGAATGTCAGAACTAAGTTTCACACCAATCCATCTAGTACTTGTCGGAGAATGACCGAGAGCAAAGTTTCAGTAAGCAGATTGCACAGCGCACTTGTCAGGTTTGTTAAATGGAAACAGAAGTAGGAGCATGTTTCTTTAAACTTAAGGAGCAGTGCTGAATAACAGGTAGGAGAAATAAACATGCACTGGTGTCTTCAATCATTGATAGCTGGTCACAAGTAAGTGTAAGCCCAGTAGTCATCTTTTTTTAAGAAAAATCTAAGCTCATAATGTGGCCATTCAACCATGCTATATTCTCTATACAGACTTGCCTTTGTTATAAAAGCCTCTACACTGTCTTGTTGCTTATTGTGCATAACATTTGGCTGCAGGCTGTAGTTGACTTTTCCACTGCTAAATACTTTGCCAGCGTAGCCTTTATTGTGGGGACTCTGAAACTGAAGGAAGAGGGGAGAGACATAGAACACAATCAATAGCAAACAAGGGAGCAAGTGTGTTCTGTGTTTCCTTGTGTTTGCACATACAGTATAATTGTACATGAGTGCTGCTGCATCACTAAGTATGTAAGCTGTCTGCTGGCCCCTCACCCTGCCTTTGATCTGTCCCTTCCTTAGAGATTTCAGACAAACAGGCCCTAGCCTTCTGATACAGGACCCGCTAAGCCAAGCCAAGCTGTGTGGGTGCCACCTACACACTGCAGCTTTCTGTCTCTACTTCTTTCAGCCTCGCTTCCACACCTCCTCACAGTGCTCACCCTCAATTCAGAATATGCAACTATTCCTACCTTGCTTGCATATTAAGCCACCAAGGAATTAAATGTTTTTTTTATGTTAGATACTAAATCAGTTTCACAGCAGACCAAAGGTTCCCTGACATTAAATATCTGAGCAGATTCAGGATATCTTTTAGGTGGTTGGCTGTAGACTCCAGGGGTTGGTTAAAATGACTGCGCATTGAGTCAGTGGATCATTTTTTCTGGTGTGAAGTACAAGTCTCCTCCAGGTTTTTTGGCATGACAGTCCCCACGAGATCAACCGCAGTTACGGGCATGGGTTATTTTTCCAAGGCTGCGGGCAAGCACGAGCGGTCACTTTGTAATGAGCGATCACACCATGGCTGGATAACCTTCGGATTTTATTCTGCAGCCTACAGCACACAGTGAGTGGCAACACACAACAAATATATATCGCATCTAATGACTTCATCACAGTGGAACAATGTTAAAGGCAATCTTTGGTGAAGTTTGTCAGTCAGGACTGAAAACTCATTTGATGAAATGAAATCCTGATTGGCACAGATGCTAAAAAACAGGCTGGTGGAAAAGTGTATGGCATATGAACGGTCGGAGTGTGCTGGTCCTCCAGTATGTCCATGTAGTCGATAAAACTAAGTAGGGTGAAAGACAGATAACATACTAAAGCACAACGGTGCCACAAAAGGAGACAGAAGGTTGAAGCTTGCTGTGCTCTACATTTTAATTGAGAAAAAGTTAAGCTACTAATTTAATCTGTGTCCCCTATCTGCACTGAGAGGTAGCCATGTGGAAAAAGTCTATACTGTTACCATTACCGTTACTCTGTGTCTTTGTAGGGTTTGTGTCGCTGTGTATGTGTGTGTGTATACTGTTCATGTCTCCAGGGGTGAGCTTGCACTGTCAACCAGCAACTCTTCCTTAAGAGATACAATCATGTTGTATCGTAGGAAGAAACAGGGGAATTCACAGCAGCTGCAGCCCCTTTACTAGATACTAAGCCGCATAAGAAATGAGGAGTAACTTGACATAACTGTTTCCTGCAAGAGACTTTCTTTCTTCCAAAGAACAAAAGTCATTTTTTCAAGTGTGATGCTATTGGTGGATATAGGGTATTATAATTTCTTTGGGACTTTGGATATTTTGGCACATTGTAAAGACCAAGTATAGGAGGAAAATATGGGTTCACACAGACCACAGTATTTGTGCTGTAGCATCTGCAGTAAAATAAATTTCCATCGGAGAGTGTGGGCTGGGGCTCCATGTGCTATACTGTATGTCATCAAAAATACCAACTTTTGGTAATTAAAATCCAATTCATCATTATGAGTAGGCAAGCTCATTCATAACTAAATCTTTGGCAACAGGATCCACTGTGTGTATTTCATTTGTTAGTTATTTTGACAAAATCAAATTTGTACCCAAAAAGGGATAAAGCTTGGGTAATGAGACCTCAATGTCTAGGCCAACTGGCTTGTCCAACAGCCCTGGCTGTCACTCAGCTTCAGAAACAGCCTCTAAATGTTCAGAAAGTGTGTGTGCAAGAGAGATAGTGATAGAAAAACAGAGTTGTGAGTTTCTGAGAATACATCTGTGCAGCTGTCTGTGTTATAAAGAGAAATGGCCAAGTTTTGCACAGAGGGGGGAAACCAGACCCAATCATGGCTCGGTTACAAATTGTCTCAATATGAAAATCAGTGAGCTGCTGAGAAAAGGCTGCCCTGTTAATATTCTTTTCATCCAACTGAAAAAAATGCAGCTGTGGCATTTTCTGAACCAAAGCTTCTTTACACCAGGATCCAGCACATTCATAGCACACGTCAACCATTGATGGGACTGGTGATGGCAAAGCCTTCACCACAGTCACAATAACTTTGTATAACTTTGTGGCATGAAGACAAATGTGATCTAATCAAGATCATAAGAAAAGCAACACCTCACCATTTCACTATAACTCTATCCATAAAATGTGACAGTGGAAGCTTCAGCATCTTTTCAAGGAAATCCCTCTAAAGAAAGGTTGAAGGAACTGTGGTACACCACAGTACTGTTTGATTTTGGACCTTGATTTCATTCTTCTTTTGTGGTGGTTTACCCCCTTAAGGCCAAACTTCTTACTGAATACTGGAGTATTCGCCCAAAACCTCCACATCAAAACAAAGCTCTCATTTCTAGGTGTGAAAGCATCTGCAAAATTATGTGTGTGTGTATACTATAGGCTCTCATTATAAAAGACAGGCATCTAGAATATCCCATGGGGCAGCACACCACAAAGAGGTGAGAGAATCATCCTCCTAGTGATCTTGCCATCTGTTACACTGGGATTGATTTCTGCAGCATCTGGCTGAATGCTTGTCTACATTTCAATGACCTGCATCACTCCCTGCTACTCTATTTCTGTCTGTCTCACTGGGACACACACTGGGACATGCACAAACACACATTCTTGTACCTCTATCATTATGACATCTCTATATGACTCTGTAATGATGTATAATATACAGGCTCTAATAATGACCTGATCTCATTTTCACTCCAACTGCAGATACAGATTCTTTGCCAATTTTTTTCTTTTTTATTCCCCCATCCCCCACGCCTACTTATAACTCACTACCCTGCCATGCACTGAACTGAACACACCCACACAACACACAAATCACATGTAATACCACCAGTACACTCATTATTGTTTTGTAAATATCTCATATCCACTGTTTTGTCTTCCCAGTCCTGTTTTGTATATTCAGCTGTAATTCTGCAAGAGCCCTAAACCCCACACCTTTCAACTTCAGCCACAACCACCACACACAAACCAAGTGCAGAACACCATCCGCACGTCATCCTGCCAGCTGTGTTTGGTCACAGACTGGTAACAATACTGGGTCACACACGTTAACGACTGAGGACAAAGTGATTTGTAAAAAATCCATTTTGAATAGTATTAGTCTAAGTAAAAAAATACCTCACTAAGTAGCCTCTTAGCAAAAAGCTTTCAAAAAATAGTCTTGACACTGAAAATGAGCGTGTTCCGTTAGCTCTTTTGTCAGACAAGTTAATTAAAAAAAATATGGGTTATATGGTCAGTAGTTGAAGTCATATTAGTAGACTTCCTGTCACCCCTTTCTCAGGGAGCACTAATAGAGCTGTGGCCATGGGCTGACAGCCTACCCTCTGACATGTCAAGGAAATGATCAGCTTGATCCAGATCTTTTCTGGTAGTCTATGGGTTATTATTAAAGGCATCTTAGGCTATTTCCTCTGGGTCTGCTAGGAAATGTACAAATATGTCATTTCTGCACTGTGTATGTTTTCTTTAATTTAGTTTCAGCACCTGGCCCTTCCAAAATGTCTTTTTACCTTCCTGTTGTTTATATGTCTGCCCCGTCATTCCTCCACAACACCTCCCATCTAAAATATGTCTGATATTAACTGAACACCCAGACATTCTCTTCAGCTGAGAAGAAAAGAGCCTTTGAAGACCTACAAATCCTCTCAGTTTATCAAACTGAAGCCAATTTCATCAATTTCCTAGTTCCCGTCCTTTCATCTTGAGATATTATAGTTCAGAAAACAAACGTCACTGTGAGGTTTTTGTATTTCTGTTGGCTTTAAAAACTACATATTTGTAGTCCATTAAGTTTCAGTCTGAGTTGATGAATTGTGAGTGGAAAATTATTTTTTTCAAACTATAACTCAACATAGCTACGGTTTATAGTATATAGAAATAAGGAGTCAATACAAGGAAAAAACTAAGAATGTAGTGTTAAAATTCCAAGGAAATGCCAAGGATTTACAAATAGCAAGGGACTAAACACATTTTGCTCTCTGAAATCATTATGTTGTGACAACCAAACGTTAGCCTTGCCCCTCTCTACTTGGATACAGAAATGTTCTGCATTCCTTCCAAGCTTTGGCCACATGGGAGAACGGTTGAGAGCTGATCTGAGGGAGCAGGGATTGTGCTGTGTGTGGGATACCGAGTTGCACGCTGTTCTGGGGTGTCCAATTGAAGTCCTACTTCAAACACCATGTTACCACATTATGTGGGAGTGTTTGCACATGTACTCCTCTGCATGTAGAGCTATTTGTTTGCTCCATTTTCTATTTCATCTAAAGGAATACAATACCAGTGCAAGACAAACAATGACTGCTTTCAAAGTGGGATTTGGTTGAGGAAGAGAAAGTTAGCTGAAAGCAGTAAACAATCCCTGTCCTGACATTATCTAGAAGTGAATGACAGGGGTGGTGCGGCCTAGAGAAAGTTGTACAGGATATTTCACAATAGACCATGCTTGAAAAATCGTAAATAAAAAAGAGGCAAAAACATCATCATATGAACATACAGAGCATTAAAATAGCTTGCAGGTGTGATATTTCATTAAAACACCAATATGAACCTACTAGGGCAGTCTCATGACACTTTAGATTGTCCTTCTATATTTTACTCTCTCCTTGACCTTTTGTAGTAGTACAATAAAAAAACAGGGATTGTGAAAAAACAGACTACATTCACAGTGTCAGCAGAGAGCCATGGCATTTTGCCTGAGTCAACACTGCCCAAGTGTGGCATTTAGACATCCGGAGAGCATTCTTACCCATTCTGGCCTTCTCATCATCTGCACCATTATTACCTCGCATAAGGTAAAAATACACTGGTTGCACAGAGGTATTTCTTTTTTTACCTTTTGGATGCTGATCTATTTTTAATGACTAATGCTCAGTACCCGCTCCGAACCACAGACATTATTAATATGAGATCCACCCGCATAGGCATGCTCAAAACAGCAAGGATTAAGACACATTCAATATTGATGTTTGAATTGGAGCTGAGATGAGTAAAGTCACTGCTGCTGCAAAGGTTGACACTCTTTCACACGTTCACTGAAACATATTAGCAAAATAAGCTGAAGTGTTCAGGGCATGATATCAATATAATCCCACATAAATATCAAGCACTGACTTGTAAGCTGTGTATAACAACATGGTGCTGCCTTTCTACTCAAATGGTTGCTTATTCAGTCATGCCACGTGACACAGAGGATGGATTAGAAAGGAAACTGAATTTCCAGTCCAGAGTCGCTGCAGCATATGTATGGTAAGAGCAGAGGAACCACTGAGATGCTGCCATGAGGGGTTATTATAAATGTCACTACTTATTTTCAAGCAGCTGTTGAAGATTCTGCCATCAAATGTGAGTAAGCTAACATCTCTAATTTACACCTTTAATATTTAGGTTTGTGCTGTTAAAACAAATATATGGAGATTTTTTAAAAATTTACACAATGACACATAAACAGAAATAACTCAAAGTTGCACTGCTTTAACATTAAACATCTGCATTAACTATGACTCCACACAATGATGATGTGTGTGCACAGCATGTATACAGTCTCACAACATCCAGCTAAACAAAAAATTGATGCGACACAATGAAAAGCCTAAAAAGGTAAGTACTATTTGACACTAACATACTAGAAATTATACATTGACGGGTATAGATATTAACATAGTATAGAGAGAAGATAAGTTTCAAATATGCTGCATTTGTGTTGCATTAAAAAATAAAACTGAAATCTGGAAAAGAGTGGAGAGGAGGTCTCAGTGGACTAGCTGCTACTTTGGCCTGATACATGGGGTGCACTTGGCCTTGATGTGTCCCATTGCACTGATTGGCCTGCCAGCACGTCGAGATCCTGCAGACAAGAACTCAGAACAGCAAACGGGCATGCAAAGCAGAAAGGCCATTAAAGTAACAGCAATCACACTTGAACCAAACTATTATCAGATGTAACCTACACCCTCTGGCTGGTTAGAAAAGGGTATTCATTCAGAAAATATGTTTAAAACTACAAAATAATATGGGAGAAGAAACATCAATACTTCACAAAGCAATCAGAAAACCCATGAAAAGAAAAACGTTTTTTTGGGGAAATCGGGTATTGAAATTGAATAAAAGAATGCCACTATGGTAAAATCACTATAGACACAGTACAGTAGAGTCAGTGCTACTAAATTTCAAGTCACTATGGCTTTCAGACCAATACCAGTAAAAAAAAAAAATGCTTGACTGGTAAAATAACACTCATTCAGTGTTGGACTCTGACAGGCGGACAAACCAACTCATTAAAGCTGTGCTCTCATCTTATAGTGTGCACTACCTATCCTTTTGTTTCACTCAGCATAAGAAACACACTTTTGCTACATTGCCAATAGGAAACTTCATGCTTTGACATATCCATTAAAATGCAGCAGTGCACCACAGCTAATAAAAGGAGACAGGGGACAACAGCATGACCACCTAACGGCATCATAAAGTTAGTGAGGGAAGCATAAATAATGGAACACTAATTTTCTCTAAACCGCCTTGGTCTTGCTGCTAGTGCTTTGTCTGTAGCACAGGTTATGCTGGGTGGCATGGAAATCAGTTTGGGATACTGATAGAGACTTGAATGGAAAATGTATGAATGCCACACCAATAACTATATAAATTAGATGCATTGGAGCTTTAAAGTAGTTCTGTCAGAAAGGCAGCTGAAGTATAAATCCAAAAGGTAAAGAAATGTGGGAAATGACTACAATAATGGCATAATCCAAGCTGGTTTCTACCCAAGAGCATTCAGACTGATGAAATACATTTTATAAGCTAGACAACAGTAGTTGGTCTTGCTAACAAATAACTCACAGAAGCCAACAAACAAGCAAATACAGCATCTTCCAAAAGTGATGTACGTATTTTATATTATCAATATACTTTTATGTTCCTACTTTGTGTTTTGATTAGTTTCTAATAATGGATCACAATGTTGTGTTTTAATGTCTATTTTAACATAAATATTGCCCATTTTGTTACATTGTCATTTTGTATTATGTCCTTGTGTATATATATTAAATTGTGCTGTACATTGCTGTACAATATAGTGGAATAGTGTCATGTATGTACCTGTACTATATTCATATTTCTTTTTTTGTTATTGCTTTGCATGCTTATAAATTATGTCACTAAGTTTGCAATGCTAATCATTTATTCTTATTGGAAGATACTTTAGGATAATCATTATAACATCTTTCCAAGAACTGCACATGGAAAAAGCCTCTTGGTAACCTGTTAAATAAACCATCCATCCATTATCTATACCACTTATCCTGTAGTGTATTGTGGGAGGGCTGGAGCCAATACCAACTGACAGTGGAAAAGAGGCGGTTTAAATTAATTAAATAATTAATAAGTAAGGATTTGTATTATGAGTTGAGCCCAGAATTTAAGCATGGTAGTAAATCGCTGAGGCTGTACTTAGGCACAACCTTGGGGGGCAGTGGTAGACTATAAGTCAAAATCACTGGGACTCAGCAATACATTGAGTGGATGTCGCAGCATTTTGCTGGATAAGTGTAAATTTTGATCTGCTGGTGGTGCTATAGAAGATGATCAATAAAGGGACCCATGATTGTCTCATGACGATCCACCTAATAGTTCCTGAGAAATTTAAGTCAGGAAAGTGATGGACTGAACAACATATAGACATTCAGCCATGCTGCTAGTATGGCCAAAAACTAAACACTAGGTCAGTTTAAATAAAGTCTTTTACATAAAGTCAAGATTTAAATAAGATAATTTAAAACATGTGCATCACCTGTCAATGCACTACTGTAATGCAGAGGCTGCTGGGATCCCAAAGTGCTAACTGAGGCATGACTGACTGTCAACCAGCACTCCATCATTTCCCTCAATTATTCAACAGAACAGCCAAGTAAACAAACACAGTGCAGGGACCCAACACATCTTCTCACTACAGCCTCGCCCCAACACGCTCATACCATCTGCACCTCCAGCCATTGATCCCACCCTATGTAAATCTCAGGGAACTGCTTTGCAACTGAACCACATCGTTACTCAGTCAGCATCAGACCAATCTACAGTCCTAACATCCTGCACAGAACAGCAACTCAATAATAGTCCTGAATGCCCCTCCATATTCACATATTCATATGTGAGCCAAAGATGGCATTAAGCAGCACTTACAATTAATGTAGCTCCCACCTACTGTACCAAAGGAAGTACCTGTGTGTGTGTGTGTGTGTGTGTGTGTGTGTGTGTGTGTGTGTGTGTGTGTGTGTGTGTGTGTGTGTGTGTAAACATTCATTTCTACGTGTGTAGGAACTCAGGTAGTTCACCCACTGTGGACTGGCACTGAACGAGTCATGCCAGGGAACCAGGTGAGGCTCACGGATAGTGCTGCATTGGTGAGACTTGCAGCCAGGATAAATTCAGCCTCGGCGAAAAAGAGGCAAGGGTGCAATTACACACAGACAGAGGGAAAAAGAGATGCCAGTTTGTCTGGCACAGCAAATACACTACCGCTCTGTGAGAGCAAGAGTGGAGTCTAGCTGGCACAAAGAAAAGTGTCCGTTCTCCCTTTTTTGTCCTTTTGTCTCTCATCGTGTCCTCTTGCTGTCCCACTCCACGTTTCAACACTCCAGTGTAAAGGCCTCTTTTTTTTTTGGACATGTCTTTTCTCCTATTAATGGCAATGCTGCTGTCCAATCTTTCATACAGTTCTACATGTCTGAAGGTCAGTGGCAGCGTGACACGCTCTCAGAGGAGAGATAACCTGGCTGAAATGCATGACAAACGCTGACTCACATATAAAGGAAGAGAAAGTAAATCAATTTTTAAATTGGCTTTAGATTGTACAGGTCAAATCAATGTCATCAGATCTGAAGCTGAACACTGATCATGGTACCATGTTAACTATGGATGCCAACCTTTAGATGCTCGGATTTATCCCACTAAGCAAAACTCATCATGCAGTTTGATGAGGTTTTCTTGAAAATCTCATCAGTTCTGAGTCAACAAAAGTTGCACAGGGTTTAATTTTAAACAAACAAACAAACAAAAAATACACAAAAGGGATGTGGGAATGAATATATACAGCACAAATAAATTTAGAGCTAAATAGCACATGACATATGAATTGGTGCAGGCAGAGGGTATCTGTTGGCGTGAGACCAGCTCTGCCAGAGGTGATTTTATTGAGATATGGCACTCTACCACTTTTATTACAGATTTAGCACGATGACATTTGGTGAAGTCTATTTACTATTATAGTTTGTTTTTTTTCATATGATTTAAACTTCCGGTTTATTTGTATAGACAAGTAACATTTCCATTGCAGTCTCACTACACACATCATTAGGGAAAGATGCCCAGAAGCAGGCAGCTGAAAGCAGTCCATATTTTAACCACTTTATATGATCATATGAGATTATATAATTATAGAAGACCAAGCAACAATTTACTTTGCACATCTAGCTGCTGTCTTAAAGTTTAAGTCGTTGATGTAGTAATGCATGCATGTAATTTTATAATGTAATTGCTGAATCTGATTAGTCACACTTTTCTATTTACAGCTAAGCCATTGTGATAATTAGGTTGAACAGGAAATCTGTTTAAAACCTGTCTGGTTGTCTGGCTCAGCGTGTGGCTGTGTCTAGTGTCACCACATTCTCAGATCTCTGCAATAATATTTGATGGGTGACATTTTATCATAACCAATAGAAATGACTGCCAAAAACAAAATAATGAAAAAAGACCAAGGTTGTACAAACATTTTCTCTTGACGTCTAAGGTCAGAGGAACATGATGTTGTAGCTAACGATCAGAGCCCTCATTTCGTTTGATATATGAAGGAAGATACTATATTTAGGCAAAAAAGATCACTAATATTATAGGTATCTCTAAAATTGGAAAAAGCCATTTTGCAGTGTAACTGTTAGTGCAATCACATTTTGTCATGATTATACAGTAAACAGAGCCAGATTAATGCAGGTATCTTAATATATTCTTATGCATGTTAATTTAGTGGTGAGGTTGTAAGATAAACATGCATTTCTGGTGTTTTATTATGAAAAACTGTAGTTTAGACAACATTCTTATCACATGTTGTAAAAGTACGATACTAAAAAAATAAATGAAGTATAAATAAATGGAGATACTCAATAAAGGATTAGAAATCCTCTTAATGCTCTGAATTAATGGTAAGTCTTTGTGCCAATGTATTGTGGTGGTTAGAGTGCCAATTTCGTAATGTTTAGATACTCAACACTAAAGAAACACTGCGTCAGATGTTATGGTCTTAATCCATTCTGTCAGCTTAATACTGTAAACAAAGTACAGTGCAGATAGTGCTAAAAGGCACTTTATAACCTCATGTTACCAGGACTGGAGTGGAACAAAAAAATTGGCCCTGGCATTTTTTTGTCCCCTACAGCCCACACCAATCGGTCAGATGCCTCCTAAGCTGGAGTAATAAATGCTATGGACAAATATAACAGTGTAAGTGGACCAGTGTACTCTTGACTGACTCAAAGTACAGAAAATGAAGCAATGGGCAGCTGTTCTTGCTTTATGTGGTTCTAAAACAATTTTTATATTAAAAACAATAAATTAAACTGTCGGCCCACTGGGAAAATTACGTGGCCAACAAGGGCAAACGCGCCGCAACGGCCAAAACACATGCAAGAGAGAAAACACACGCAAGAGTGAAAACACATGCAAGAGAGAAACGCTGCAACAATGAAAACATATGCAAGAGAGAAAGCACACACACAAGAGAGAAACGCTGCAACGGAAGTGCGCTAGGCCTGTAGGGGGACACTGAACTGAGGGATTCTATGAACAAAGTTTGGCTAAGTTTCGTGTGTTTTCTCTCTTTCGTGTGTTTTTTCTCCTGGTGTGTGTTTTCACTCTTGCGTGTGTTTTCTCTCTCGTGTGTGTTTTCACTCTAGCGTGTGTTTTCTCTCTAGCCTGTGTTTTCTCTCTTGCGGCACGTTTGCCCTTGTCGGCCAAAAAAATGCCTGAAATGCCAGATTATTTGTCAGCCACTGCCTGTCACCGAAGGTAGACTGAAAATTTACAGTTATCTTATTGATGACTATGTAGACGACCTTGGCTTCAGTAAACAAATTCAACAAATTGGAGCTAAAGACATAGTTTATAATTAGCTTTCTGTATTATCTTCAAAGTGACTGAAACCTCTAAACACTGTTTAGCATACTGGAGAAACCTTTTGGGAACACATATTGTCTAAAAATAGCAGTGGAATTTGAAAGCAGAGTCTATGTGTTTGTGTAGGAGAACCAAACAAAAAAAGAGAGCCAAAGTGTCAGAGAGAGAGAAAGGCAACAAGACTCAGAAAGAGAGTGAAGAGCGGATATAAAGGCTAATGTATCAGAGAGATCTCACTTGCCTTTGTTCACCTGAGAAACTTTGGCTCTCAAGGACATTGTGTCGGTGTTGTTTGGCAGGAAACACACTGAAGGGGATGAAAAACTACTTTTGAGAGATGACTTGTCTTGCTTCAGAAAACAGTAAAATCTGAACAGAAAAACATCAAATGGGCTCCAATGCTAATCTGCCTATCACTGCCTGTGTCACTGTCACAGCATCTCTGACTCATTTAATTTGAGAAGTGATGGCTACAGTCCTCTGTTATGTTTAAAACATGCAGCTGATGGAAGCCATAGAAATTTAGTGCACTTCATTCCTGGATAAGCAGCAGAATATTTAGAAATACTATGCAGAAAATCAATTATTTCATCCACTGTGCTAGCTGCTCTGTAAGGCTGTGGTCATTCAATACAGCACACAGGAATGCAGCATGGACATCAGGAAAATGCTAACAATCAGCAATTGGCACTAAACACAACACACAGCTGAAATGGATGAAAATAATATTTGTTTTGCAAATATTTAGTAACAAACCTACAGTGGGGTCACGGAGAAAAACAAAATCCTCTGTGGTTTTTAATTGAAAAACCACAGGCATGGATTAGTTAATTAAGTGTTATTCCTACACTTAACACAACTTGTCACCTTCATGCCATTCACACTATGCACCACTTGGTTTTAATATGGTTTAATTTTGGTCTTGATATACCTTGGGTTTTGCTTGTGAAATGCAACCTTGTGCTATTTCTGAGATCCTTTAAACATACTTTATGAAACAACAGGGTTTCACCGTAAAAACGATGATACTGCAGATGATACTGCTGATGGGTGCTTCATGGATATGGATTGCTAGCAAACCTTGAGGAATTCAAACAGGTTTTACAGCTTCTCGTTTACTGTACTTCAACAAAGTACTGCTTACTTGTTTTTTGAATAGATGATGGCAGTAGACAGTTGTAAAGAGGTGACCGCCAAAATGATCCTGAAGGAATGTCTGTAGCAAATGATAATCCACCCAATAATTATTGCAAATTTTCATTTAAAATCACAAATACCAACCTCATCATTACACTAGATGAAAGGTCAGAAGCCCAAAGTCATGAATGTTTGTACAAAATCTCATGGTATGAAGGAAGATACTATACTGATAGAGACACTTCAGTCAGAATCAGTGGTGGATGGACCAACCAACCAAATGACCAACAGTCCAACCATCGGTCAGACAGATGTAACCATCTACTGAGCTATGTCACTAGCATGGTTAAAAGATACATTATATCTATTATCTCAATACTGAATAATTCTAAATTGAGAGGAAACTGCAGTTCTAAGGATGGATAAACCCTTATTAGACATTCTGTATAATGCAGAGTTGGTTCTGCTGGAGGTTTTTTCTCCCCACTATCACCAAGTGTTTGGCATTTGTTGGGTTTTTTTTGTTGTTTTTTTTGTAGAGTGCCTTGAGATGATTTGTATTGTGATTTGGCACTATACAAATACATTGAGTTGAATTTAATTAAATTGAATTGAATTGTGTTTTTAACCTAGTGTGCATGTTAAGCTTCAGTATGACTGGTGATCTTTGAATTTGGATTTTGACATTCCCAAAACAAATGTCACACTACCTAGGTCAAAGAATTACTTTTTAAAAAGTCACAGCAAGTAAAACTGTTATCAAATATGAGATACTGTAGAAACCTGAAAAGATAAGGCACATTCGGAGGATTAGTTCACCACTGATCTCATTTGGATATGCAGAAAGAAGATTGTGGCTCATACATTAGCACATATTTTTTGATAAAGATGTCAGTGCATAAACACCTTAAGCAGAATATTTCAAAACATATACAGTACTGCACGAAGTATCAGTAAAGAGTGGAAGAGAGAAGGTGAAGCATTAAATCCCAGAGTTAAGTCTTAGCCTCACAGTATTGCTTCCTCTCTCCCCAAGGATCCACTCCAGAGCTGGATCAGCATGCTAAGTGAGAGCCTGTACACTCAGCCGCTAATGGGGCAGACAATAGACAAACAATCTAGGTCAGTCAAACTTTTTTGACCATGTAAACGAGGTATGCTGTACATTGTTAATGAAAACGAGTCATATAGCTTTTGACGTGAAAACATCTAAGGGCTTTCCTTGTTGTTTATCTATGTATGAATGCATACACTGTATAAATTGTTTGTAAAGCTATGCAACAGCCATTTTATTACCATGAAGCAATCTACTTAATAAATTGCCAAGACAGGGGCATTTTGCTCATCAGTAACAGATGTGTATGGCGTTGTTGATAACACCTAGTAAATGGAAGAAAGTTCAGTCAGGAAGCTGACTTCATTCACTCTCCTCTGCACCTTTATTCATTACTTCCTCTCAGTTGCACCCCTTGGCTCTCATCCATTCGTATAACGCTACTTCCCTGCTTCTCTCTATCTGATCACTTTAAAATCTAAAAGGCAGCTCCATACAGCTTCACTTCACACCACTAGTTAAGCCTAAAAGTACTGCAAAGCACCAGGTAAGACAGATACAGTGGTGTGAAAAGGTGTTGGCCCCCTTCCTGATTTCTTATTTTTTTTAAATGTTTGTCACACTTTAATGTTTCAGATCATCAAACAAATTTAAATATTAGTCAAACATAACACAAATAAACACATCATGCAGTTTGAAGGTAAATGAAGGTTTTTATTATTAACAAACAACCTGTGTGAAAAAGTGTTTGGTCCCTAAACCTAATAACTGGTTGGGCCACCCTTAGCAGCAACAACTGCAATCAAGCATTTGCAATAACTTGCAATGAGTCTGTTACAGCGCTGTGGAGGAATTTTGGCCCACTCATCTTTGCAGAATTGTTGTAATTCAGCCACACTGGAGGGTTTTCGAGCATGAACCGCCTTTTTGAGGTCATGCCACAGCATCTCAATCGGATTCAGGTCAGGACTTTGACTAGGCCACTCCAAAGTCTTCATTTTGTTTTTCTTCAGCCATTCAGAGGTGGAATTGCTGGTGTGTTTTGGATCATTGTCCTGCTGCAGAACCCAAGTTCGCTTCACAAACCGATGGCTGGACATTCTCCTTCAGGATATTTTGGTAGACAGCAGAATTCATGGTTCCATTTATCACAGCAAGTCTTCCAGGTCCTGAAGCAGCAAAACATCCCCAGACCATCACACTACCACCACCATATTTTACTGTTGATATGATATTCTTTTTCTGAAATGCAGTGTTACTTTTACACCAGATGTAATGGGACACACACCTTCCAAAAAGTTCAACTTTTGTCTCGTCAGTCCACAGAGTATTTTCCCAAAAGTCTTCGGGATCATCAAGATGTTTTCAGGTAAAACTGAGACGAGCCTTTATGTTCTTTTTGCTCAGCAGCGGTTTTCGTCTTGGAACTCCGCTATGCAGACCATTCTCATTCTTATGGTGGAGTCATGAACAGTGACCTTAACTGAGGCAAGTGAGGCCTGCAGTTCTTTGGATGTTGTTGTGGGTTCTTTTGTGACCCTCTTGGATGAGTCGTCACTGCGCTCTTGGGGTAATTTTGGTCATCCAGCCACTCCTGGGAAGGTTCTCCACTGCTCCATGTTTTTGCCATTTGTAGATAATGACTCTCACTGTGGTTCGCTGCAGTCCCAAAGCTTTAGAAATGGCTTTATAGCCTTTTCCAGACTGATAGAGCTCAATTACTTTCTTTCTCATTTGTTTTTGAATTTCTTTGGATCTCGTCATGATGTCTAGCTTTCGAGGATCTTTTGGTCCACTTCACTTTGTCAGGCAGGTCCTATTTAAGTGATTTATTGATTGCGAACAGGTGTGGCAGTGATCAGGCCTGGGTGGGGCTAGAGGAATTGAGCTCAGGTGTGATAAACCACAGTTATGTTTTAACGGGGGGGGGGCAAACACTTTTTCACACAGGGCCATGTAGTTCTGGATTTTGTTTTCCCTTAACAATAAAAACCTTCCTTTAAAAACTGCATGATGTGTTTACTTGTGTTATCTTTGACTAATATTTAAATTTGTTTGATAATGTGAAACAAAGTGTGATAAACATGCAAAAAAAATAAGAAATCAGGAAGAGGGCCAACACGTTTTCACACCACTGTATGTACTACACCTGTGTCCCACCTATGGACAGGTCAGCAGCCACAGCAGGGGGTTTCAATTATATACATTAAATACACTTTGTCACAGGTCACTCACAAGAACTTTACCCTTCAGGCTGCCTGTTCAATCCCACACAGGCGATTCACTTGAAACAGAAAATGACAGGCAGTCAGCAGCTTTGCCTTGCTTGCTATGTTTGGTCTAGTTGCACCCTAAAGCTACCACTTCTCTCAATCACTAACCACAATCCCCTAATATCAATTGACTTTCCTGCTTGTGTTGTGCTCATCTTTCAGCTCCTGAAAGGGTCTTATGGGCGATGTTATTGACAATAATCAGGCTCATTCCTATAATCAATCTAATTGATTATACATTGATAAAATTGATACACCAAAAAAAAAAAGTAAATCTACATTTTTGTTTCATTGTTTAATGGCCTCTCTTGATCATAAACCCGATACAAAAGCAAGATGGGTTCCAGAATAATCAGTTTAGAAATGGATGGATGCACTGAAACACAACGAGATCACAAATGTCACAGTCTGAACACATTGACTGCATTTTGATAAGTAATCCAGAATTGTGCACAACTAGTGCTGTTGCTCTGGTAATCTGCCGTCTTCATGGCGTGTCCACTGCAAGCTATTAAATGGCTGCTGCATTCACCAGGAGCTTCACCGTCACATCACTGCTGACCTGAGCAGCAATCAACCACATCCTGATTAATGGGTCTCTAAGGCTCCTTGGAAGCAATCACAGCCAGAAGGTTTTGGCCAAACAGTAAACAATTGAGACATTCAGCAATCATCCTTTACAGCATAATTAACCTTAGTTATTGATTGATCAGCGTAAAAATGTTACGGCAGAAACACACCATTATTGGCAGTTTGTGACACATCTTTATTGGAACATCTAAAATTTGTTCCTTGCATTTTCACAGAGTTCTTTTAATCCATTTTAGACATCTGAGCTCAGAGAGTAACATCAGGTTACCACAGTAATAAGTATGTGCAGAGGCAAGCTGTGAATGATGACATGAAGAATTTGAACTTCTACAAAGGCAGCACAATACTTAAATTGATTTTGTCACTTAAAGCTGAGGTGATAGGACATGCTTTCCACCCACCCATTCTTTAAATGTCCAAGGAAAGGTTGGGGGTGATATGGGCTGAGAGGGAATGAGTCGTCTCTGTCTAAACACTATGGTCGTGGTGGTGGTGGACACACTGGTGCGTTTCAGGGACAGAGGCAAAGATTGCCCTCATCAATCTAATGCCTCTCCTCCTGAGGTAATCATTTCCACAGAGCAACATGGCATCTCATTAGGCTGATTCACTCTCTGTCAGTCAGCTTCAGGCACCTTCACAACAAAAAGTTTGGTGTGAAAGTACATGCACACTTAAGACTATTAGACAAGCTGATGGCACAGGCTCTCACACTTATAGTACATAAATGCAGACTGTTATTTTCTTTTATTTGAGCAGCATTTCATGGCAGTTTGACAAAGCGAATATAATCCTCTTTTTTAGTAGAGATGTATTTTAGAAAAAACAGGGACTGAAATCTATAAGCTTTACAAGACAGATACAACAGTAATGGTCTCTAAAACGGCTATGACAGTGAAGAGCTTCCTCTCAGGTTCTATTATTGTGTTATACTAGGGTTTTAAAGAAAAACGGGATATATGCCACATATCATTCATATCTTATTCTAGCAGAATCAGCAATACCCTTTAGCTAAGATTTTTTTCTAAATTGTGAGTCCATCATTTTGCTCTAAAAAGCTCCAAACCTTATATGCTTTCCCACACACAACACACAATGAGGAGTCTATGCATTGGCTATTAAAGTGACCTTTATAGCACCTAAAACAACCTTAATAGCCTATACAAACAAAAATGCATGTAAAAATCCACCACTAACCCCAGAGTCTCTATTCTCCTAAATAGGCCATGCCACAGAGACGTAGTGAGAGCAGGCTGAAAACAGAAAAGCCTTTTACAGACACTCCATTACATACTTCGCTTCTTTTCCTGGGGCCTTAACCTATTCATCCAAATCAATCTGCTTTCAGGTGAACAAACTCTCACCAAGCTCCTACCAAAATCATCTACTAATATACAAGTGGGACTTTCAAGCCAAGATATCACTGAACAAGATGTCTCTGATTGATACCAAACACTCAGAGAGACTGTTTAATAATCTATCCTCTGGTATCAGATGAAGTTCAACTTGTGGGATAACACTCCTTCCTTTTATTTTTTCTTGCTTTTCCCACACCTCACCTCTCTTTCTCTCCCCAACTGTGCTCGAGGAGATAAAAGAAATGAGGACTGGCATGTTCCCTGGACATTTTAATTAGCTAGTCTTTAATTCAGCCTGACCCCCTTTCAACTTTGATCAGCCAGCGGGAGCTTTGATAAGGACCTGCCACTCACATGCAAACACGGGGGTTATTCAGCAGCAAATTGTCTCTTCGCCATTCGCAGATGCTCGCTACCTGTGCTGTCATGGGAAAGCTGTTCACGGCTCAGTGAAAACTAAAAGCCCAACAAGAATGGAAATATGGTGTGTGAGCTGTGCTCATTCATTCCAGCTCTCCATTCACTGCAGGGTGGACTGCAGCAGGGTTGAATACAAATTCACCCCTTGATTATTAGTATAGAGATTTCTGGGGGCAAAAATAATGTGTAACAGTATTACAGTAGTAATTAATGTGTAACAGTATTAGCTCACAGTTCCAAAGGCAAGCGTTGCATTTCATTTAGTCTAAAATGGACAAGAGCCTTAGGATTTATGAGAGCCTGCTGAAAGGAAAAGGAAAACTAAAAATAGAGAAATAACCTCTTAGTATTAGTACGTGTATTTGTTCCAAAGTGTTTTACAAATAACATTAGTTTTGGTACATGCTTTCAAATGAAATAAATTCTTAAGCAATGCTGCTGATCTGCATGTCAAAAACCTGCTGTGCTTGTTGGTGACTTAGTATTTCATTTACCTGAATATCTGCAATATCAATGGGGTATCAATGATTACTTGCGCATCTCACTGAGCAGACGCACTCCTGTTTTATCTGATGTCGTTGTGAAAGCTTCATTAGGGTTAATGCACCACTCACTTTTGAAATTCTAGTAGTGCAAGTGCCTTTAGAATGTAATAAAATTTAAGACCTGTTCAAATATCACCCATAAAAAATTATTTGTTTTATTTTTGTAATTTCATGTGTAGAAAGCAGGTTAATTTTGACAATTAGACGTCTTTATTTTATAAAAAACTTTGATTAACCAAAAACATAATCAAGGAATTAATTGATTATTAAAATGTTTGTTTGTTGCAGTCCCAATCGAGTATATGTCAATGTATAAGTAGATGAATTTTTTTACTGTAAGTTACAGTCACTGATCAACTATTTAATGTTTACATTTTGCAAGATAAATGAATAAAGGTTTATTTTGCTTTCTATGCTATACTGAAAACTAACCTAATCATGCCCTAAAATATGAGGTGCAATACACACCAAATCGTGGATGTTGCATTGCATTACGCCGCTAGTGCTGAAAAAGGTGAGCAGAAGGACACGTCTACATCAGGTACTGTCAATCATGTCAGACGCTTCAGCATCATAAAATAGCAGATAATTCCTGTGTCATATTACATCAGATTAAGGGCCTTTGGAGTACATGTTCCTGAAAATACCTGAGGAATCGGCTGCATAGCTCAGGATCAGCTCTAGGTTCAACAATATGCATCTGAGGCATACACTCAGTGTGGCAGAACCAAAGCCACAAGACAAATCCTCTCGCTGCTCTGTGTGCACAAAGCTGTGACTGGCTACCTTGTGTGCGCTCCGTTCCCCTTACGGCGAAGGGCAGAGCCGACTGAAATCTCCTGTTCACAGTTGTCTCATTGTATAAAAGAGACTGTTTCAAATAGCGATTTTCCAAATTGTTTTATTTAGGCAAATAATTATTCGACTATCATGCAGTGATTTTCTAATGCCACACCTTTTCCTGCAATGTGTTCTGCTGCTGAAAAGTATAGACAATATTCTTTACCAAGGCAGCAATTTCCTGGAAAGAATTTGAATAGGTTTAATCCGGTGTTAAATACACAGTACTGCTTTACATATAAAGGGTATACTCAGTGTACCCACTAGAAATTTTTAAATGGGTCTGGGCTTAGAATGTGTGTCCAATTTTTGGAGCCATTAATACCTCTAACAAGCCTTAACCCAAGTATCATCAGCAGAATCAACTGGAACACAGTGGTTTTATCGACTAGGGGGAGGACTGTCGACACCACTGTCTTCGTGCTACCAGGCAGTCCTAATGCAGCTTCAGCCTTGTCTGCCCCTTATCATTAGCGGTGCCAAGCAAAGTGGTCTCATCCATCAGCCAGCCTACTCAGTTACTGCGACTAGTTCTCCTTCCAATTTGTAAATGGGATTGGAGAGCATACATAAAGGCTCAAACAAAGTACCACCCCTCACCACACACTGCTGCAGCCAGCTGCTGTGTTAAGCCTCTCCACATGCTGCTGCCCCTCATCCTCACGCTGATCAAATGTATAGATGCTGCAGTGTCTTTGCCCACTGCACTCATTCACTGAGCTCCTTCTCACCTTCTCATATACTTTCTAATATCTGTGGTACCGTGTCTCTCTCTCTGCCTCTGTTCATCTTGCTAGATCCTCTGATAGTCTCCTTTTTCTCTGAACCCCTTTCTCTATTCCTTATTATCTCTTATTCTTTCCTGCTGCACCTCATACGTTCTGTCTTTAATTTTTTTCTCTTACTCGGTTCTTACTATCCCCTACAGCTCTTATTTTACCTCTCCTTGCAACCCCTCCATCTCTCCCTGTCTCTTGCTGTGTTTCTGATCCCAGACACCTGTACCTGTAGGGGATATTCACTGCCATTCAATGGGCAGTTTAGTTGTCCACAATAAACCAAGACATGGCCATTGGCTCAACTCACAGAAATACAACCTGAAGAAAACCAACAAAACCAGTGAATTATGACAGCAGATTTGTGCCACAGAGTTTAACAGTGAATCTTTTATATACTTCCAAGTCTAGATAGCAGAAATTACAGTGCACATCCATAAATAACAGTGATGCAAGTGGCGAAGAAGACCTTATGGAGGTTATGTTTCATGGCTTTGGATTTTCCAATTATGCACTGCTGTGCCCCGATAAAACCCAACAGCAGTTAATAATGCTGACAAAAATCAGTGCTCCATGTTCGCAAGCTGCATAGCAGGATATACGGTACAACAGCCGAAGGTGAAATCTTGAAGAAAGTGCTGCTTGGTCCTTTTTAACAAAAAATAATGTATGTGGGAATGAAACCACACAAAGCCTATTTCATCCTAGGCTCTAACAAGAGTAATCAGCTGTATTTTTTGTTTGTGTATCTCAAAATATCAGACTAAACGCGTAAAAAATGCTTTTCAAAGTTAACATATCTTTTCAGCAACTTTTCTTGTGAATTTATATTCTGAATACACACATTTCTCATCTCATTTTCATAACACAGCTGTCTATTGAAATAATCAAAGCCCTGAACATCTAACAGCTATTGTTACAAATGACTATTTACCAGAAAGATGCTGACAATGATTGCAAACTGTGAAGTGCCCCAAGCCATGCCAGTCTTCACCAGTATGTTATTCAATTAAATTTAAAATAGTTCATTACAAATTACAATAACTTTATGACACAATATCGCAGGTATTTATATTTCAACAATTTGGTATGAAGTACAGTACGCGGTTAATGCACAGTGACTCACCAAAATGCTTCAGTGTGAAGTACGAGTGAGGTTCAACAACTTTTAAATGTAAATATACAGAACTGTGCAGCTATTTCAGAAGTATTAAATCATTTGTCATGCTGCTAATCTGTCCGTCAGTGAGTCTCAATGGTTGTTACACTTTCTAATTCAGTCTGAGCTCCCTTCTTAAGCTGTACTTCACCTTGTATATATTCTATGGGCTATATAGCCAAGGCTTACTGCATGTGAATCATGTATTATCCCTTGTCCTCTGCGCCTGCTTGTACATCTCTTCTTCCCTCTAATTTCATTTTCCAGTAGAGCTGTCAGGCTCATGGAAGGACCTGTCTACCACATGGTGTGGAGAGCAATGAACAATTTATAATCTGCCAGTTGGGCCACAATCACACAGCATCTTCAAAATTGGCCACATAAATATTGAGACAACTATTTAAACAGCTCTGATCAAACACGGGTCAATCAAACAGAAACAACAGGCACACAGCGGAAATATGTGTCCACATGAGAGAGATGCAAAGAGCTATAGGCAAGATGGCACTGATCACCTAACACTAGATTTTTTAATAACACAAACAGAAGGCTGAAGCTGGACACTTTGTTATGCAATAACCTGATAATTTTGGATAAAGGGACTAAACATGGTAAGCTTTGGCTGTAATATATACAAGTAAAACCTATGCAGGAAACACAAGTGCTGATCCATTTGAAGTCCCTTTTTCCCCACACTGACCACTGTATTCAAATGTGAATCTTTAAGCAGGAGAGCTCTGTACTTCTGAGACTTCATCTCTATATCTTCCAGAGGAACAAAGGTATGAGGCAGATCTCTTTAGCAACCCCCACTAACACAATTGTAGCGTAGCCCCCCCCCTTTTACCCTCTGCCCTGACCTCTGTGGATAAAATAATTTTCTGTCCATAAAGCCTGTGACTTGCTCTTCACAGAAGCAGAAAAGCCCGAGTTAGGCAGTTCCACACTGACCATACCCTAAAACATTCACAACCTGGTACTCCAAGACTAAATATACAAAAGGTATACACATACTTGTACATACTTCCCAGTCCTCCCTCAGGAGATTTGCTAAATGATCACCAACAAATAAAACAATGCATTTATTTGGCTACTCCCAGCAAAAATGAGCATCGAGCAACACATTCACAAAGACTATTTGGACTAATTTAATAGTGTACCATTTTAGCATTGGCAACTATAAAGAAATCCAACCTTTATCATCGTAATCATAATGTTGTCATTTTGTCACTGCTTTATTCCATTTGCCTACTGCTGAATCTGCTGAGTTTTTACTTAAAGGTAATCTAATTTTTTTTCAGCCGCTAGAGGGGAGACTCACACCCAAAACCACTCCTCTTTGCTCCTCCTACTGCATCCTGTTTCCTAGCAACAACCAACAAACTTCACAAAAGAAACTCAATAAAAGAGAAAATATCATCTTAAATTGGGTAGCTTATTATCAGCTTATTTACTATGCCTAGACTATGACTGGTACGCTGGTGACTTGACTTTAATTGCATTTAGATAATTGTGGGTCATTGATTACATTTCCATCATGATTAATTAAAGAAAATTAATGATGACATGTTTTATTTATCATAAGATTTTAAAGTTCAACAGCATGTTCCAAATATTTGCAACACTGACTGATGTCTCTTCGAACAGTAATTAGCTGAGCAGCAACAGCACATATAAAAAAATGTTCTGGCTTGACTGGTGCTGTGGTCAGCTTAGGCATCCCAAGCAAGTTCTCCTTTGGCCTCCAGTATACTCTAGTTGTCTGCCAGAGTCCTTGTACCTGTCTGCCTCAGTAATCTGCCAGGGAGCAGACAAACATCAGTGGGCCTTATCTCTACTTCTCAGGAGCAGCCGGGGAAGGAGGCAGGAAAAAGACAGACTCATGAATTCAGTCAACACACAAACAGTTCATTAAACACATGCACACGCATCTTAAACTGCACACACACACACACACACCAAAGGACATAAAACTTCCTCTAGAATATAAGGAGTTCATTAGACATGCTTTCTGCGAAGGAGGTACGAAGAATTTGCTACAGGCAGTGGTGAAAGCATCAATGGTGAAATAAAACAAAGCACAGTAAAGATTATTTTATTGAGCTGACATACCAGAACCAGTTCGCTATTTCCAGTAAGGCTGAGCGGAAGGATTTGCACAGCTGCAATACTGAATGGTGCAGTTGCACATACTGAGGGGCTATAATACACCAACATGATATCCAATACTTGCATTTTATGCAAGATTGCACATGTGGACAATGTAATTGAAACCATCACATCAAACCACTTCCTTTGAGCCAAAGTCAGTAAAAAGTCAAATTCTGTCAGTAGTAGATTTCACAGGGCACTCGTGCCTCAGAGAAATTCAATGTCTTTACAGCATACTGTGAGTTCTGGCATTTGTATTCACAGCCTACTGGAGCTGCCTGTGGGAGAATGTGGTGGCTTAAAAATATGAAAGGTGTGTTATCCTGCATATGAATATGAATTGGATTTTTCTCTTACTGGTGCACTCAAGAGTTTGTAATATGACATAGGCTAAGTAAGTAGTCTTACTTTTCTAAGTGTGTAGTAAAGATTTCTTTTTTTTCCACAACAGTTGAGAAATTCTTGATGGAGCCTCTGTATATGCTGACCACATGTGGCATGAGATCAGCATGAACACATGCAACATGCAAGCCCTCAAACTGATTTATTATTGATTTAAAGGACGGCCAAATTGCCAGTTAAAATCTGTGCTGAAATAACACTGGCCACGTATTGTAACCCAAGATTCTGTGAATTGGGCACAGCCCTTTGGGATATCGCTTATGGGTCTTATTCCATTCCTCGTGCTAAGCACTGACGAGAAGAGGGTTGGGCCCCTTAACAGCAACGGCCCAGGCCACACACCTGCACCTACACAATGAGTGGAGAGCTGAGCGCGCAAACATAGTTTCCCGGCTCGTAGGGCTGTGCAATAAATTGAATTCTGATTTTGATTTTGATTTAGGGTCTCAATAATCACAAAAACTATGTAATCGAGAAAAAATGCTTATTCTGTTTTTCAAGTTATTTTGGCCTGCGGTCTTAATGATGGACATGCACTTTTCACCCGAACTCTCTCAACCTGTACTGTCAGCAAAACAAGTCGCATATGTGGTATCTGGTGGCATTTCAAAAAATCTGTCTGAGTGAAGATGGTGGAAAGAGAGCAGCCACAGAAGTCTTTGGTCAGCAAAAGAGGTAGAAGGAAATTCATTGTTTGGGAACAGTTTGGATTCAAAGAAGCGGACGTAGATCAAAAACATTATGTACAAGATTGGAGACGCGGTGGTGTCGGCACCGCTATCTATACATTTTAATATATTTTATATTATTTGTTTAAGGAGAATTCATTGTTTTGTTCTATAAATGCAACATATTTCCAAACTCAATGAGTAATCGTGTAAAATTATCAGGATTTCAATAATGACCAAAATAATGGTGATTATGATTTTTTTTCATAATCAAGCAGCCTCACCGGCTTGGTCATCTCCTGGCAGTATCCAGGACAGCATGTGAAAAAAGGAGTAATGCACAATGTCGCACAAATAAGTTATTGCCCTTATTAGTCCCACAATGGGGAAATTCCATTTCCACCCAAAGTGCACACAGCAGTGAACACACACCCAGAGCAGTGGGCAGCCAGTGCTGCCGCGCCCGGGGAGCAGTTGGGGGTCCAGTGCCTTGCTCAAGGGTCTCACCTCAATCGTGGTATTGAAGGTGGACAGATGCTGGCTATTCACTCCATCCCACCTGAGACTCAAACCTGCAATTTTCAGGTTACAAGTCCAACTCCCTATCCATTAGGCCACGACTGCCCCCAATAACAAACAAATAAACAAACAAAGGAATACAGGGAGGCCATCACTCATGATTTCTACCGATGTTCCTGCGCACTAGCTTCACCGTTAACCCATCCTTGGGAGCAAGGGTGAGGGTGGGGTGGCACCACTGCTCGGCCTGCTGGAGGCACAGGACAGGAGGAAAACTCATCACCGTCAAAAGATTTATCTGGCAAATGGACAAAAAAGTGGAGGCCTTTTAGCTTTGTGGGCTTGCTAGCTGCAGAAGAGAGACACATGGCGACAGCAGGAGAGAGAGGCCAGACCAATATGTGCCACAGGGTGTACCAGCAGAACAGCGCATCAGGAAATGATCGGGTTAGGACAGGGGTAAACCGGGAGACCACACCAGTTAGCTGCCATCTGTGAGCAGCTACAAAAAACTACCCATAGCCAAAACAACAAAGTGGCCCTAGAGGCCGGAATAACATGAGCTTCCTCATTTAGCATGCTAGCTAGCACGTCTCTGCTATGGCTCCCTAAACGAGAAGGGGTGCGTTAGGTGCGCCCCAGAAAGGGGCCAAGGATGGAGATGGAATTGTCTGATTCCGGGTCCAAAGTGACCTCAAGTACCATCTCCGACATATCTCCAGGGATGAAGGCGGAAGGGTTTTGGTGGCAGGGGTATCGGAGGGAGCAGAGGGAAGAGATGGCTGCTCAGTCTGCTAGCACTCCCTTATATATGGGCAACTCGTAATTGGGTCAATCGGTTTGGGCGGAGCGGGGTGGGCATAGACAATTTTCTTTTCAGTGCTTAGCATGAAAGGTGGTTTTATCAGAAACAACAAATACATGTAAGGGAGAAAGTAGAGTGGAAAAAAGGACAGCTTTTTTTTACAGTTGTTAGTTTGTATAATACAACTGATAGAACAAAACAGTGTCTTTGAAATTAAGGTCTGACTCATTTTACTGTTATGGTTCATTCCTTGATGAATATAATAATATAGGCTTTAAAAGAGTTGCATTTGCCAAATATGTTGACCAAAAAAGTTACATAATGACTAAAATATGTCTGTCCCAATTGTTGTATAGAACCTGAAGTATTATAAGCTCTCTTTATATAACTATAGTACCCAAGAAGAGCTTTTTGTACAGGAGATATGCAAATTGCAGAATGACTGACAGTCACAACAGTCATGATTTGTGCTTCTTTAAAAAAAAATGCAAAAAGGATTTTTTTTTTTTTTCCTAAAAGGAAGTCATTCTAAAACTGTTGTTAGGGAAATGGAAGAAGGTAAAACTTCATCCTTATTTATTTAATTTTTCTGTTTATTTTTGATGGATCTATTTTACATGGACGGACAAAAAAAAAAAAAAAAAAAATCTCTCAGCTAAAGAGATTGCAATAAATAAACCCCTTTCACACAAACAGTGTTGAATTACAATTCAAAAAGCAGCTTTTGTTGTCACATTTAAGTACTATAAAAACATTTTGTGATCATGAAACAGTCCACTTTTCCTTTAGTGTTCACAGAAAACTAAGGTGTTACTGTGAGGTTGCAGTGAGATATGAGTTGGTTTAATTTATTTATTCATTTATTTTTCTATCAACCTTATTTGGCCTTACAGGAAAGATCTTCTTATCCTTTTCATTCCAGTGACCACAATCATTACTATGGCAGCAGGTACATGTCAAGCAGCTTAAAGGAAAATGTAGGGAGGAAGCTGTTATAAAGTTATAGGCCTATCATCAGCCTGTGATGACCTGTGTGTTCAGGGGATTATTTAGTGAACGTAAAATAAATATGAATAAAATAATTCATTGTTTTTTAATATACATCCTTTTTTTGTTTAACCTGCCTCATCTGCTTATGATCCAGTTAGTGTCTCCCTGCATTTGCCAGAATTACTTTCAGTCACTCCCACAGAAGTTGCCTGGAGTTGTTACCTTCACAATTGCTTTCATTTATAGATGGAGCAAAAAACCCAGCACACTAATCACAACAATAAGATCCAAAGAGAGAGAGAGAGAGTGTGTGGTGTGTGTGTGTGTGTGTGTGTGTGTGTGTGTGTGTGTGTGTGTGTGTGTGTGTGTGTGTGTGTGTGTGATGGTTTTTCCCTGGCTCCATTGTTTTTCCAACTCACAAGAGAATCAAAGGGCATTTTGGAAGTGCTGACAATGTGGGTGCCAATTCAAAGTTATTATGTTTTAGGTTGCTGATATTTTTCCACTTGAACTAATGTCTTGAACCCAGATATTCCTCTCAAGTTGCACCAACACTGAAAAATAGTGTTTCCAGAAAATAGATTCTGTTTCTGCTTGTACCATGGCTTCATTTAAATGATGACACTGCTCTGTATATGACTGTAACTCAAATCTAAGGTCCTGTACTTTTATGTAAAAGAACTATAAACACAATAATATATAATATCGTGTGCATTATTTCATATGCATCCCTATCACTCTCAGTATGATACATGTTTATATTACTATATATATATATAGGGGAGCCAAAGCAGAGACATGCTAGCTAGCACGCTATATTTTATATATATAAATATAATATATAATAAATAAATATATATTTTATTTATTACATTTCACTAAAACAAAAATATACCGATCCATTTAAACATTAGCATCAGTTCAGTTCTGTTAGTTTCTCTTATACATTTTCAACAGATGTTGTGGTTTAAGGACACAACAGGCCTCAGTGTCCAAGACTACAGGACAGAGATATCAGGAAGACTTTACATTCATTGTTATTCATTATTTCCTTAGTCTCTTCTCCATCTCTCTCTGTGCCATCACTGAACAGGGCGGGTGAGTGGCTGCTGATTACCAAACATCTCTTACCTTTGATCTCCTGAGGTGTGGGGCTCTAATCCATCTTGCAGCACAGGAGGCCGTCTGATCTGGGTGGTTGTGGTAGTAACTTAGCTTCTCCTCATCTCACTTATACATATAGTATGTGCCCCCGGCTCTCGCACAGGAGTGTATATGTACACACGCAACACGGTTTGGGCTCTGCACACTGCACTGCCGCATAAAGACACTCTGTAAGAGAATAAAAAAAAAAAAATTTAAAAAAAGCTACAGTAAGAAATCTGAGTCAGAAGACACGAAATAGGTGATGTACAGGGTTTTAGTAATAGGAGTATAGGAAATGAAAAGGTGGAGAAAGGCACGGTTTGTCTTGTTTGCTACCCTAACAGTAAACTATATGTTTTTTAAAGCAATATTACTGCACTATAAATCATTTTTCTGGTCAGGTATCAGCATCTTCACTCCTATTGCTAATGCTGAGGACAGCCATTTATCTAGCACTCAGTAAGTTCACAATCTGCAAAGTAAACCGCAGATTCAAAGTCCATGGTCTCATTTTGCTGATGGTCTTGTTTTATTGTTTGTCCCTTACTCAGCTAGATACCCTTCCTCTTTATATAGCACATGCAACATTTTTCATACTGTCACTGCACTTTGAACTGCTTCTGAAACTCATCAGCATTCAAAACAAGGCTTAGCACACAACATTGCAAGACAATTTTCACACTAAATGAGAAAGTAAATGTCACTTACAGGTTGTGCATTAATCTCATGTCATTGCATTTTAATGGCACCTTTACTCAGAAGAGAATTAAACTTCTCCACAGAGATCAACCTAATCACTTAGCACCATGATGAAATCACCGTCTTACGTCACAGCAGAGGCAGAACCTGCCGTGCCACTTACAGTAGGAACATGTAAACGGCAAACACTATATGCTTGTGTGCAGACACACACACACACACACACACACACACACACACCACCTGCATATTGATGCATACACACAAATTACTTTTAAGTGCTCAATTCTTCAAATGTAAGCTTGTTCAGCTATTATCAGACCATCTAAAAAAACCCGCTCTCTATGGTCAAAGAAAAAAAAAGGTTGAGCTTTTATGAATATCAGGAGAACTAAGTGTGCAATTCATTGCATCCTAACTTTGCTTGCTGAAACCAACAATCCTGCATTCACTCTTGCTTCAGGTGAAAAAAACACTGTTATATCTTCTCAATTTTTCACCCAACTATTTCTGACACTTTACGTGGGAACAACAAAGTGACTGAAACACTAAAAAAAAAAATGTCTTCCAGGAAAGACTGACAGAAAACTTTACATCATCTCCATAGCCAATCCCTACGACAGCCAGCTTTTCACCTAAAGTATGACAGAGCATCTGTAAACATGTTTGCCTTTCAATGTGTTTGCACAATTCGTACGCACAAAATCTTTTCCTGCACATCCCTTCCTTCCTACACCTTTCAGACACTGTGACTTGGGTAAAACCTTGTGCCTGTGGTCTGACTGCATCAACACACTTCAGCTGACTGTCCTTTGAGATCCAAAAGAGGAGACAAGGGAGAAAAAGGGACAGGGAGTAAAACAGCGTGGACACATTATGTGGACAAGACGTATAAAACGAACATGTGAATAAAAGTCTGAAAACACAACAGACTGCTCCACTTTGCACTGGGATTCATTTTCATTTTCGTGCAAACAAAATCTTGAGCTTTCAAACTAATTTGAGGAAAGTTGTCATTAGATAAGAAACTGAATACATAAAGGATGTACTTCAGAAAGCCCAAAACAATCAATGAATTATTCTTGGGCAAAACAACAGTGTACCAAGCAAAACTAGATTTCATCACTATTCAAGTCTCACATTTGGGCATCTAGGCAAACTACAAGCTATTATAGTCTCAACAAACAATGGTTTAGTTCTGCTGGTTTGTCTTTTGCAGTTTTGATCTCATTGTATTTTCTCTGTTAACAGAGTGTAAAAACAGAGCTGCAGTTAGCACTACAACTTTACAAACTTTGATTCGTCCTAAAAGTCCTCAAATGGCTCAAGTATATTTAGAGAGATGAATTGACTCCACCGTTCATTTTATTTAGTCAGGAAATCCACTTGTCCATAATCATTTGCAACAAGTTTTAAACAACGTATTTATCTAGCTTGATACAATTTGCAGTAGGTGCAGAAAAAATGGTTAGATCAAAGGCATTTCTCGAGTTATTGGAGGGGCTGTGGGACAAATAATAATGGGGAAACTTCTGAAGTGCTGACATATGTAAAGTTTCAGCAGGAAGAATATTGCTGCTGAATGTTTCTTCAGTCTGCACCCCTCTCCAACTCATTTCCCTCCCTCTTTCTCCTTACATCCCTCGTTCACTTTCCATTCTTCTCTGTGCCTTGGAGCCTCAGGCTGCTGCGTACAAGCCAAAAGGTACAGATTCCATTTTCTGTCAAACACTGCCCGAGGGACTAAAACCCCTATTGTACTGCCTGCCCTTACTATTAACAAAACACCGTAACGTTTACATCTTTTGAGCAGTTACACTGCACAGCAACCCTAAAGTTAAGTCTCAACACATCAAATAAATTGTCCTGTTGCTCTTAAATGTCATCATGGATACTGGTTCACATAACAAAAACTGATTGGGATTTTAAAGTTGTAGCAATGCTAAAATGACTTTTAATATGTTTAGAGAACAGTATATGTGCTGATGGGAGTATGGCAATAGTGGCAGGTGTTGAAGTCTGTGAAACAACCACTTACTCGTTTTTTTATGCTTGGAACTGTTATGTTGTATTCTTACTGTTAGTGATTTGAATTTTACCTTTTTTTTTTCCTTTTCTTTCAAGTCCTGGTTTACTCTTAGCGCTATAAAAATAAAAACTTATTATTAGAAAATAAAATATTGTATGATAAACAATTAATTTCAAAAGAGGAAATGAACATTATAACCAAAGGAATATGGCTATTTACTCAATCCAGCACTACAAGCAAGCAAACATAATTTCATTATTTACGGCTGCAGCACACAGATCAATAATATAAAATAGCAACCAGGTGGTGCCCTCCTAACAAACTGGGGGTTAGATCTCTAGAAAGAAATGCAAACACATTTTAAAGAAAATACTCTGGACACATAACGAAAACTTACATTATGCTCATTCACGCACAAACAGAGGGGATATTTGAAGTAAGCATTCTGCTCGTCTGCACTGCATGCCCTGAGTGCAGAGTCCAGATGGCACTGCATGCTTTCTCACAAGAACCACAGTCTGAATACTGTATACATGAACATAAAAATGCCTAAAATCTGCTCTTAGGCTTCTTTGCAGTCAATTTATTTTTAAAACAAGATTGGTTTACAAACTCCTGTCAGCTATTAATCCACTGATTATCCCAGGTACTGAACATATATGCAAATGCATGGTAAGAGAAATAAGCAATTATGTTTTGGTTAAAAAGTAGCTGCTATTGTTATGTTTGTGATGTATTAAAAACAGTCCTGACTCGCTGCAAGGCACAATTTACATTATACAAAACCGATGTGGTGGAAAAGCTACATTTTGAGATCTTATGAAACTGTTGCCGGGTATTTTGGACCATCTGTGTGGAGAAATTATTACCTTTAGGCGAGGTTTTTTATCAGCAAATGCCTTCAACACAAATTTGACTTATAGTAATTTATAGTAGTTTGTGGTAGTAAAAAAATAAATGGGTAGCCAAAGCTTTGTACACAGATGATATTCATTTATCTTTTAGCAACACTTGTTAGCGTTTCACTAAGCACTGAAAACACAAACTGTATGACAAGGGCATACATCATATTACTGTAACTTTGCATATTGTACCAACAAAGCACTAAACAAAAAATACACTGTGTATTTTTACCAGGAAAAAAAAATAATTAAAAAAAATTTAATTAAACATGTTTTAACATGTCGCTGTGGACATGAACTAGTGTAAGAGAATTCCATTTAGCTGCTGCATTGTTAACAAATATTTATAACAAATGCCTTTTCCACTTTCTGCTGTGAAAAGGCATTTGTTTTAACTGTTGTTGCGAGGCTAACCTGACATGGGAAAATGAAATATAATGAATGTTGGCCGTTTTATGGATGCATTTCATCTTGGCAGTTTATAGGTGGTACTTGAGTTGTGTGAGTGACACAGGCAGGATATCTGTACTTGTGGATGTAACTTATTTTGACAACAGAAATTAAAAGAAGCTCGAGCCGATGGTTTAATAACATAGTAACTGAGTGAATAGGATTGTGATTTTATTAACACTTTTTTCCAACACTAATCAAACATGATTATGTCCTTGTCTGTGTTGAAAATAATTATGAATATTATATGCATAAAAAAGTGTTTACTAAGGCATAGAAATGAATTGCATTTTTCAGTAAACACTTAATTGTGTTTGTAAATTCAATCTGAAAATTTCATTGCTGATAATTTATCACTGGGCGGCACATAGATGGAAAATTCTAGGAAGCTATTAGAAAAGCAGGGCATGTGTCCAAAGAATGGAGCTAAGGTAATGACTACTAGCTAATTCTGCATGATGTTGTTGTCTCTGCAGAATTTGGCAAATGCATCTCACGATTATCCATCATCTGTTGTTTAATGGCGATCCAGATGCTGATTATATTGTTATAAACATTTTTGTATGATATATACGCATACAATTAAAATCTTTGAATGATTTGTTTATACATTTTAGGTTTTCAGTTTCCAAATTTGCACCATCTTGCTCAAAGCAAAAACACCTGTGTTGCCAGTTGCACCGTTTCTATGTATATGTTGAAATCAGTCCTCTAGGGTATTGATACCAGGTTGCTTACCAATCAATTCAGGAAAACAGACACATTGTAGGGAATATAATATGCATTCTATTATTAATATGATTCTACTGATAATTTTAAAGACATTTTCTAATTTTTTTTTTTTTAAAAACAAAGTAAGAACTGATTCTTATAGTAAGTGTGACTTTTTCATAATGAGTGTGTGTATAATATATGCAGTATTGTATGTGTGTTTGTACTGTTTGCATGTTCGTGCTTGTATACATGGATTTATAGGTAACCTCATGCAAATGAAGGTGTACTCATAAATTTAGTTTTTATTTCATTTGACCTTCCTCTCTATCTGTCCCTGCACAGGAAAGAGCGTGGGAAAAAAGGCTCTCCCAAAGCAACCTGATAAAACATTGTCCCGAAGCAGCTTTATGTTGATTTACTTCTGCAACATGTGTTATATTATCATGAGCGCTGCAACTGTACATGACATATGCAGATTGATATTTCACCATGAAATCAATGTAATATGGAAAGGGCAGAAGAGAGGTATGGATTTTTCCGTTTTTGCTTTGGCATGGCCATCAATCCCTATAGGTAATCTGAGGAAAGTGACAAACAGGGAAGAACGAGCAAGACAGCTGCTAAGAGCTGCTTCGGCTGAGGTGACAGGTTAGGAAGGTTTTGATTTATCTGCCCTTTGTGCACCACACCCTTGCAACACATTTTAGCAGGAAATATTTACCATCACTGCAACTACAAATAAAATATACAACTGAAAGACTTTATGACTCACTCATGCAGCAGAAGCTTCAGTCTCTTCTTAGGGGATCTGCTGTAATAGATTGCATTTGACAGATACACATTAGCGCTGATGATTCCAAAATTAGAGTTGAGATTGTCACAGTTTGAGCCTACAAGCTACAGGTCACTCTGCATCCATCATGTCCAATGCTACATCAACAGTAAATGCCGGTTTGATGTTTAAGTTGCTAAGATAATATTACAAACATATTGCTGTTTTGCATTTTAAAAATTGCCTAGTCTTTACTACATCACACTTGGCTTCATATTTTAGTTTGGTTGTTTGTATCATTTTCTTTTTTTCTTAACCTCAGAGACACAGCAGCATGTTGTTCTGACTCTGATATGATTAGATAATTAATCAATCAGTCAATCAATATAATTTTTTATCTGTCCACTTGTCAGCAACTTTTTACACATTTTCACATCAACGTTCTTCAGCATCTCCGATGTGAGAATTTGCTAGATTTCTTTGCCTTCTATGATAGTACATTGATCATATTTGGGTTTTGGACCACAGGGTCAGAAAAAAAAAGTGTGGTTGGTTGGTTGAATAAAAGCTGACAAAAGACACTCTGTGAACTCAGTCTACTAGATAAAGATCATGTAATTTGATCAAAAGTTCAAAATCAGCCAGTCTTGCATTATCATTGGGTAAGCAATGATGCTTCTGCTTTTAAGCAAAAAATACCAAAACCAAAAAGAGGTTTGCTAATCAGTTTAATACCTTTCCTACTCTTCCCACACCCATGCTGTCTGGACAACAGAATATAGGAAGCAACCCCTGGTGCAATATTTGCCCCAATGCAATAACTATAAATTAGTATAATAACTGTAAAATCACAAACTGTAACCATCACCTGGAAGCTCTTCTACCCGTTACACTTACTTCCCATCTCTGTTTCCATTCTCCTAGTACACAGAGTCACTGCACCACAGTCAAATTCATTGTGTGTCCAACATACTTGGCATTAAATCAGATTCTGATTCTTTCAAAGTAAAATTGTCAGCTCATCTGGGAGAGAGATTTGTCCACTAGATGGCACTGATCTGAAACTGACACATTTGACTGAATTTAAGAAGAAAATCCACCACATTTCTTGTTTTCTAATGTTTACATCTGAGACTGAGTTTGTCTGTCAGTCAGCTTGTGTTCAGAGCTGCCTTCTCTCTGCTGCTGTGAACCCTGTCACTCTGCCTCCAGGTATGAAGGAATATAGCTTACTATCAGTCTGTGCCGTGACCCCAATTGGAGAGCCATATTCAAAGCAACACACAGGAGAGATGAGAGGCACCAGTGAGCTGCCCAGGCAGGCTGCAGGGGACCGATAAAGCTTTTAGAATTCACGAGCTGTCATCACACCGTGCCTGTCCCACCCCGCTCCTCCTTCATCAACCCCCAGGTGGCAAAGGGACATTAGGTGAAAAGTTGTGTACACTGACACCACAAATACAAAAGAATGAGGAAACAAGATCTCACAATTTTCTCTACTAACAGCAGAGGGGATATATGTGGATAGATTAAAAACAAAGCGCTGTTCTTTCCACTGTTTACTCTTCTAGCTGCAGAATCTTTTTAATTATTTTTGCTGGGTTTTTTGTTGTGTAATTTTAAACTTTTTTTCTTCAGAAAACCAATAAAAAAAAACTGTCACCTACACTTGCAAGGGACAGAAAAAGTGGGAGAAACAGGGAGATCATGGAACAGTACAGGAAGGAAAAACTATTAAAAAGGCATCAGATGGAAATGCAGTACACAAATGGAAAGTGGGTGACAAGTAGCGAGGAAAACTAAAAATGGAATCATCTTCAGATGGGTTACACTAGAAATTGGGTTACATTAGAAAGTAGTGTGACTGGTTTTTATGATCAGCTATGCCACCATACACAGAATGAGTACTATGTTTTCATTTCATCAAGGCTCATGTTGTTAAAAGGCAGGAAAAAAAGCATTGAAGAGCAAAGTAAACAGAGCAAGAGCTTCTTTGCAAACAGCTTCTGTGCTTCTATTTGTCACATCTGTACGGTACTGTGAAGGCTACACAGCTAGCTGTCTGACATCTCCAGGCCTTGGAACATTTTCCGGTCTTAAGAGGTCGTCATCTCTGACTGGATCCTGCAGCAGAAGGGCAGTAACCAATCAGTGCAGTAGCTGTACATGATGGACTGTGAACGTACAGGTGTCAGAAAGATAAAATGTGGACATGGATGGATCAGAAACACGTGAGGGTGGGGGAAGAGAAAGAATAAAACTGTAGGTGGAGATGTGAGTGTGAAAAGACACAACGAAAAGCATGGACTGGATGAGAGGTTGCAGAAGCTGGATTGGGCAGCGCGTATTAGGACTTAGAGAAGTTGAGTCAGTGGCGGACTGCCACGTTGGGCATTGCAGGACAGAACAGACTCATTTAGGCTCCTGCAGTCGACACCACTGAATGGCTATAGTGCTTCCTCTGCTGCTGCTTTCAGGGACGTGCCTGGAGTGTAGAGTAGCCTTCTTCCTGTGGCCTGGGGCCTTAAATCAGTTCTGCACTAGACACACCAACGAGCAGCTGCACACACACACTGTATCTCCCACTGTGTCTCTCTCTCTTTCTCTCTCTCATAGCCAACAGAGATGTCCCGTTTGCTCACTGTGATCCCATGGTAAGACTTAGTGAGACAATATTGACCTTGATCTTGACAACATTCAAAAGACAATTGTCCTGATGAAGGCCTTAATGTCTGAAACAGAGGCATTATTTTAATAGGACTTGATAAGTCAAGAGTCAATACAGACTTTTTAACTGGTTGCCCCCTAATGCGTCAGATTTTTTTCTAGAATATGAAACTAGTGAGATCCCCAAACTGAAGAGCACCAGAGGGATTTTTTTTTATATACCTACTAGACACCTAAGCAACACTCCAGAGAAACTGTTTCTTTTTAACATTCAAAACAGATTTGGTCATAGGCAGCATTGAGAAGTACCAGCTAACAGGGAATTCTACAAAGACATCCAAATATAATGCTGAAGATGAGTTAGTAGGTTTCTTATAAAACTCGGATGCAATTCTATGGACGTTCAATAAACAGATGAGGCAGGCCTGAGGTGTCCTGCCCTGCCAGAAGGAAAGGATTTCCAAAAGACTTATTCAATTCAGGCAGCTTGCAAGCCTCCACGTTGCTGGGTTGTCCTTTCCTCTATCCCTTGGGTGGCCAGAATTACGAAAGCAACATGACTTTGGATCCTGTTGGGTTTTAACCTTACCTGAGGATACCAGGTGCTCATGTATCCTACAGTTGTTCATGTTCATTTATAATGAATGACCCGGAGTACAATGTTCTTCCCTGAGGGTACACAGGTATATGCATAATTTACCACCATCTGCATGAGAGCAGACAGCACACAGCACTACCTCCAGAGGAATGTGTTTTGTCGGGAAATCTTGCTGATGACAATACTTTAGGTAATGGGTATTTCAGTGATCTGTATAAAAAAATAAATAAATAAAAAATAAAAAAAATCTTCTCAGTAAATTCTCTCCTTGTCTATGTCACTGACACAAGAACAGGTGGATGAGTTATGACCACCACATAAAACCTTATTTTCACAGACCAGAAAATGACCTTTATTCTGCTCCGACACAAAAAGGACCTGTGTTCAGAAATGGAATGACAACCTAATAATATGTCACATCAGCTTCAGGTGCAGCTTTACAGAGGTTTAACCACACTTTATATCCAACATGTTTCTGACGTGGGAGTAAATCTTTGGGATCTCTTCTGAAGCGACACATCTGCAAAGTTACAGTCAGCACAAACTCTGAATCGACTATACGTATCATATAAAATCTTTCAGATCAGTTATCTAGTCTGAACTTTGAACATGTCATTCTCTGTACATCTACTTCTCAACATCCATTATACAGAATGCATGTTCAACACAAGTAACGTACTGTACCTTATCACTGCATTTACAGCTGCACCCTTTTATTCATATTTTCCCAATGTCAGTATTATTTCCAATTTTGTGAATGAGAACATGCCACTAAAGTTTAGTTTGTATAAATGGTCACAGCCAAAAGCATGTTCCCTACTAGTAACACTTGAAATATTATGTTTAGTGTATAATGTTTCTAATATTGAGAGCCTATTTGCTTATGGTCAAATATGCATTTATAACAAATATTTCAATTGAGAGGAATTTGGAAATTTGAATTAGTTTCAATTGTCATGGTGAGTATTTTTCATTATCTTCCTCTCACTTCCCTCCAGCCTGATCTCTCTACTCATAAGCAGTGATTCATTGGTGTCTGTGTGCCAAAAGCTAATTTACATACTCCTATGATTATTATGAACGCTGCGCACTCAGTGGTTCATAAAGTATCCATCCTCTCTATTGATCTAAGTTCAAGTCTCCAGGTGCTTCCAGTTTTGTTTTGGACCCTGTTTCCTTCTCATTCTGTTTGCTGAGACTATATCGCATCCAGCCACAGCCTGACACTCTCAGACAACAACACACCCTAATGGAGCGTTGATGAGTTGCTTGACCATGAAGGCAAGCTGACATTGAGTCAGGGCCTTGAGAGATGCACACTAATGTGGGCCACTGGCTGCAGTGAATTTAGAGTTTAATTTATGAATACATAAAAAGTTTTAATGTCAAAAATGCCCTTGCAGTTGCTTGGGTGTAAAGTTGTAAATCAAATCAACACAATTTTCTATGCTTACACACACACACACACACACACACACACACACACACACACACACACACACACACACACACACACACACACACACACACGCGTGCAGCTCAATGACAAGGACAGTGCCTAAATGTTCCAAGAGAGGAAGCCATAACAATCAGTAATAATAGCAAAGATTTTTGCTAAATTTGTATTGTACAGAAATTGATTATACTAAAACAAATGCAACTGTTTGTTTTCAGTTTTGAGGAGGTGACATTAGGCAAACAATTCTCCAACCTTTTTTTTAAATAGTACAAACTTAAAAAAAAAAAGAAAGAAACAGAAAAAGCTTAAAAACATGCTGGCACTTAAAGTGTTAAAATATTTCCTAAATTTTCTTCAAACATTGCAGAGAAATCAATAATCCCTACGAAGAAAGACAATATCACAGAGGCTTAAAGGCATAATATTTCAACTATTCATTTCATTAAATTTTCATGACCCTTATCTTTTTGGTGAAATTGCCTTCTTACCACCACAAATCACCATCTTAATTATGGTTTAAACCTGCAGGCATAAAAGTAATGGCCAAATCTTAACTAAAATCAATAGCATTGATGAATTTATGAACACTGCAATTATCCATTTGTTGTTTTGTTCCACTCAATCCTATAGCCATGCCTTTCATACATTATGATCATTTGTTCGCAAGTGACAGAGATTCATACTTGGGGCTGTTTTCCCCATGTGACCTTGAAATCTTTTGATTGGGTGGAAAGGAGAAGGGGCTTGTTTGTCTCATAGACTGGAAGTAAAAATACTGCAGATGAAAGTACACAAACAGGTCAATGTCTGCCATGTTACTAATGAAGGTTTGCTTTCCACATGAACATTAAAATGCTCTTCCTGCCTGGTTGTTGGCAACCAAATGATCCCAGCACAGACTCAACAGTATGGATTGAAAAAATAAAATAAAATAAAAAAAACAAAAACATTTGAATAGATTCTTAAAAGTAATGTGTTTAGAGTAAGGCCTCAACATTTATTTGGTTAACATTCTGACAGTGGAAGTAAAATATTTCTGCTTGCTCTCAGTGCACTTTCCCTTATTATTTCCAGGTATTTTTGGCTCCAGTGACTCCAGTTTGATTGTCTCTGAACCTACTGTATAATGAGGTGCATACATGAAGGTACTGCTGTACATGTCAAGAAACCAAATTTTCAAGTTTTCTCACATTGTCAGTTCTTTACTCCTTTCATTGTATGTTACTTTTTCCTCCAGCCATTTACTGAAGCCACAGCAGGTTTGTCTTAAAACACTTGCTGTTTCTGAAAGAAGCTGTAGGACAACTGGGTCATTTAGTTTTGAGTACCTGTTGACATAACGTTCATATAGTCCCTACAAAGTGCAGCTGCACAGTGTGCACTTTATCTGAAGAAGGGCTTCAGTATATCAACAAACAAGGTTCTAGAAAATCAAATCTTGTTTTTGGTAATAAGAAAAGAGCAAATAACCTCACTGGCATTTTTTAAGGGGTATGGGTTCAATAACAGATGAAACGTTGTGACAAAACAATTTTACCAAAAAAAGTAAGATTCATAAAAATTTTATGAACTGAATAAATGAAATATTATGCCCCAAAGCCTCGATGATATTGTCTTTTTTCACAATGATCACTGATTTCTCTGCAATGTTTGAAGAAATACTTTTGGCATTTCATGCCTTTATTACATATATAGCACCAACAGTCAGGAGACAGGAAGGAGGGACAGATGCAATAAAAGTCCACAGCCAGATTCATACTGAGCCCATGCACTTCATGGTCAATGTAACCTTTGTTAACCCTTAGACCACAGGGCCACCCCAGAAATAAGTCTTAAATCGACATGTTTCTTTGATTATTGTGACAAATGTTAACTGCTGCCTGTGGCTGCTACCACAGTTCCTTGTCAGCTGAAAAACACAATTGTAAAGACAGATACATCACCGACCAGGCAGAGCAAAACAACACCCCCTTCCAACAAGAAATCACAGACATATTATCAGGCTGAGTGAATGAGGTGGAACAAAATGTCAGTACAGACCGATAATCAGACGAGACTAACAATGACTTGTGGACAAAAAGTGGAACCTAAGGGAAGAGAGCCATCTTACCTCCTGATCTTGCTACTTTCTCTTTCCTTCTGTTTGCCTGGATCTAATGCTACTTTCCAATTTCCTGTTTCCCTGCTCAGGCTTCCTGTTTCATCCTCTTAAGCATGTCTTTCTATCCCACCTACCCCCTCATGTCTCCCCTCCTCCCTCAGCTGCCCTACTAATTTAATCATCTCAATTGCGTATTGTCTGGTAGTAATTGATTTACCTCCTGCAAAATGGAGTCTGAAATCAAAAGAGAAGCCTCTGATGTGAAGCTCAAAGTTGGCATGAAGCATATTGGTGCTTATGACACACACAAGCTAAAATTACACACATCCTCATTTCCTATTTTGTCTGCTTTTAAGTAACACGATGCGCCAGTAATACAAATGAGGGCTAAAGGTCAGGAAATTTTTATGGGCAAACCATGGACCAGGAAATTAGTGTTATAGTAACGGACGAAACACAACAAAGAGTCAGTGAAAGCTTCATTTTAGGTTACAGACATTTCTTAACATCTCTTAAAGGCATACCAGTGATTCAATCGAAAATGGAGTAGCTGTGCTTAATATCCAGTCACACAGGCCATTGATAAATGCTGACAGAAAGAGATCAATAACATGGTACCAAGCATGAAGGATGAATTTGATGAATAAGTGATAAGAATGAATAACAGATGTTCACCGAATTTAAATCAGACACATTTAATAGGGGTTGTTCATGGACTTATGAGGTTAGTGGCAAGTTAAGCAACAATTCTGTAGAAGCCAGGACTTTGTATTGTTTGTCAAACCTGTCTACATTAAGCCAGGTCAATTTGTGAATGCATCTCTCTTCTTTCAGATTTTATCCAAACAGCCAATACCGATGTAGTCTAAGAAGGGTTATTTTATTAGGCAGCAGGCCATTCTTTATGTTGTGTTAAATCTGATCTCCTACACCTTAAGTACTGTGACCTTGTTATGAAGGTAAGTAGAGTGTAGTAAAAATGTTAAACATACAACGATATTCTAGAAACAAAAAGCAACACACACCAATCTCAAAAGCCCTGCTAAGAATGTTTGGGATGCTGTGCTGGTGGCTGGTATTTTCTGTGGAATCTGACATGAGAGGAATATGCCTTTCATGTGTTTTCCAAGTTAAGACTGTGGTTGTTTCCATCGATCCCCTTCACCCTGAGACAGCTAGTCATCTCTGGATCTGAGCTACGAGGTAGGGCTGATCTAAAGCCTCAATCAGATCAGCCACACGTTGAGCCACCCAGTGATTTTACCATCATGGGGTGCTGAGTCACTTTCCTCTCCTCCCGCTCTTCTTCTCTCCTAGTACGCACATTGGGCCCAGCGGTGGATTGCTTTTGCTGAATGCTTTTTTTCCATCCAGCTACAAACAATATTCTCTTTAATGGTCCTTCTTGACATTTACCATAGTATCTGTCCTTCCTTTCAAATGATAGCAATCCCAAAGGTGATGGTGAACACAAGATCAGAGATGATAAAGACTGTGTGCAATAAATCTTAATTGATTTTGCCTGGTGTGATTAGTAAAAATGAGCTTACATCTGATCTGATTAATTATAATACACCTTTTTGACAAATCCAATACCACTGCATAAAGATCATCAAATGTCAAGTAACATTTGAAATTTGACTCTTGCTAACCGAAACAAGCATTCCTGCTGTTTTAGATTTGTTGACCACCATCTTTCTAATTGCTGAGATCCATAAATCATGGTGAGGTCACTAGAATCACTGAAATTTCACTGAAAATCAACCAGTTTATTATAGAATATGTGCTTGAAATATTTTCCTAAAACTAGCTAACTCAGCAGGAAACCCATCTATATGCCATCATATAGAGACCTTTCCTCCTTGCCACAATGGCAACTGTTACAGGCTATGAAGTCTACTGCATGTCCCCGATACAGCAGGACATCTGAAAACATCTGCTATTGCTCTAACACTTGGCATGGCACACACGCCCAGCACAGAGCCCGAGGGCACCACTTGTCATGTCTTCAAACAGGGATGATTTCCCTATACGCTTTGTAAACAGTATAAAATCAAATCCACAAAACATGAATCAAGTCTTTCCTCTGCTGCATGAAACAGCAGTGTTTGCCTCTTCAGAGCCTTACTTTAGTGATTAAACACGATGACACCAAGAGAGAGGCAGCCATCACATTCTGAGCCTGTCCTCGCGCAAACACCGCCCTCCCTTGTCTCCTCTGCTCTTCTTTCCTTTCCTCTGTTACAGCCGTTGCGACAAGTCAGTGACTTCAATTTAATCAGCCTTCGTCCAAACAGAGAGGTGGCCCCAAGCAACACTGGATGAGTGGGGAATTTGTGGAGAAGGAGAATGGTCAGATTCCTAATTATGAAAGCAGGGTGAGACAAACACTTGGTAACATTGTTGTCATAGCCAAACATAGTCATGGTGTGTGTATACTTGTATGATCACACATTGTAAGGATCAGTTTGAGTTTAATACAATAAAAGGGAGGACATTTTGAGAAAACAGACATTTTGCTCAACCCTCACTTTCTTATACACCTCTGAAGGCATGTTTGAGGGATTAATGTTAGAATTAGGTTTAGGTTAGGGTTAGACATTGAGTTGTGATCATTAAGGTTAGGGTATGGGGCAGCTGTACAGAAGCGCGTGCGTGCGTGCGTGCGTGCGTGCGTGCGTGCGTGCGTGCGTGCGTGCGTGCGTGCGTGCGTGCGTGCGTGCGTGCGTGCGTGTGTGTAAGAGTAAAAGAAAAGAAACTGCCAAGTGGGGTGAGGCCAAAGCCACTCAGTCTTAAAACACAAGTGTTGATGAAGGAAGAAATCAAAGCAAGTGACTGGAACTGTTATCATCTCTCCCATTTAACAGACTATTATCTCACTCTGAAGCAACATACAGCCTGCCATATGCAAACAAATCAATGCAGCGGTGTCCATCATGTGCATTACTTTGGAGCCTTTGCAAATCCAGACTGTCCTTCTGCCTCATTTCTGCTATACCACTTTTTAAAATCTACATCATGTTTCATACACAATACATTTGACTCAATTTATGTCAAATAACATTCAGAGCATGTTATATATATATGTTTTTTTTTTGTTGTTTAGAGATTAAAGGCACTGGAATTTTATGTGAAAGCTTTCTAAGTCAATCCCAGCCTACAACATCCAAGGGAGTGTTCATTAGATAGCATTTTTATTTTCAACTTGTCTTGCAGACAACCATCCACCCACACAGAAAAACATCAATAAACACACACGTCAAAAAAAGAGAATCTGCATGTTTAAATAAAATTTTAAAAAAATTATAAAAACATTTGAATAAACATGATAAAAGCAAATCTTCCTTGAGCAAATCCACCACAGTAATTGCATTGAATGAGATAATAGTGCCCCTCCTTTTCCATCCTCTTGGAAATTTAAAAACAGTCAGGAGAATCTCTTTTTCAACCTCGGATGGGGAGGCATTCTGCTGACTGCTCCACAAATGAAATTCATTGGAATCTCCACCTCTCGAAGTCCTTCACAGCTACTCCATCACGTTATATGTGATAAATGGCCCTGCTCTCCTGAACAAATAATTCTTTTGCCTGAAATGTCCTGTGTTTCTTTTCCTTGCATTTGCATAAACTTAAGTAGATGGATGCTATTATTGAAATGGCCCATCACAGCTGGCCTCTATAAAAGCACAGAATGAGATTGCACAGTAAATGTTATCTATCTTTAACACGCATTCTTGAAGCTGGCCGTAATTAGCCAAAGCTGCATCTCATTAGCTCTATGCAGACCAATTTACACATACATATATAGAGTACACAGATCACCCACCCACTGTTCTTGATCAGGTCACAATGGCAGGAATATGTGTTTGATAAACAGCTATAGCTGCATTTGAATTATTTTAGATGACCCAATATGCAGACTCAATCTTAAGGAGGATTAAATGTTCTATTTACAATCTTATACAACTTTAATTCTCTGTGCACTGACATTACAGAGCAAGTTTTACAATTATACTTGTGTTTGATGAGTGCATTAATATGTCATAATTCAGTGCTATTAAATACTAGATAATCTGAAATCTCAAGACATTAGTATGTGTATTTGTGCATTGCTAAGTATGTGTATTCCATGTCACTCTACGTGTCCATGAATATTTATGTGCATGTGAAAGGAGAGAATAGTGGCAGAACCTACAGGTTGTAGACAAAATTGACCCTGATGTTTATCCTTGTACTTTGTCAGCACAAACCCATATTAGTTCACTTCTGCTTAATATTTTAATTTGTGGTTCAAGCCAAATATCCACTGATGAGCTTTTTAAAAAGTGTGAAATAAGAAGACAAAAAGTGCTTCCATAATCACAGGCAAAAGAAGGCCATTAGAAATCTTCTGCCTCATCCTTTACGTGGTGCCTGAGTGTTAAGAGCTTTAATGTTCAGAAGCAGGTAAGATATCGCATTCAAAACAGTCATCCCACCCTTCTGTCTCACACACACACATACTTGGCTCTCTCCTACAGCCCTCCTCACTTTCATCATGTCATTCATACTCTCTCTGTACTTAAAGTGCCCATTAATATCTACAATGCTGGACATAGTCCAGTCCGCTGCCACTGGAACAGGGTTGAACTGTAGACTGCAGCAGCAATGCACTCATACCCTAAGAGTGTACGATAATATTTTTCATTACTAGAGAGGAGCTGGCTGCCATCTTGAGATTGAAATTTATGGCATCATAAACAAGGCCAGTTCAATAGTTTGGCTGTGATCTTAGCATTATTCAATCTATTGAGTTAATGAATTCTTAATGGCCAGCTCATACTAAGCTATATCCCTGACATATTGTTTGGATGACATAAAGTTGTTTCAATATAAGCTACACTGTTATTCAAGTGTACAAACTGTAGAAACTCTGTGTCCCCTCTTTAACTTCCTTTTTAATTAGCAACAATTAAAAATGCATTAGATTTCTTTGGTTGGAGGTCTTGTTTTACATGCGTAACTGCTGAAAACACAGAAAGACAGCTTTCCTTTATCTTGCTATAGATGAATTGCTTGTTCCATTGTATCTACCCAACTTCAAACAGACATTAAACACTCTGTATTGTGTTAATGAGGAGATGACCATCACTGATAACATACAAGATCTGTACAATTGAAGGTTAGCGACAAAGCAGAGTGACATGCTGATTAAATGGAAAGTAAATGAGATCACCTACAGGTGGTTTGCCCACTGTAATGAACAGTTTGCTGGAAGGTAATGTTGACTGAGAGGCAGACAGTCCCAGATGCACATCACAGCAAAAAATACAGCAATGCAAGCACATAAATAAAAGTGCCCACATGCATAAGTCTACACAGACCCCTTTGTACATCCAAATCAAATATTCCATCACAGCAATGGACGCATCATGATGTGCACCTGACTAGATATGACAACAACAAAAGCAACCGAGATCAGCAAACAGCACACTGCTTCCAAGATTTCACTGTGGCCTATTTCAGGTCCTGGTTTGTTTACTAAGACAGCCATGTTCACTTTGTAAAGCCATTACCTGACCTCACTGTGGAGAAAACAACAGAGGTGAACATCGGCTCTGCAGCCTGTCTCTGAATGAAACTAAAACAGTGTATAAAGGAAATGAAGTCCAGCAATATTACTGACACACTGACGAATTAAAGCTACTACTGATTTTTGTGAATTTACTGAGAGGAAAACTGTAAAAACTACAAAAAGATTTGAATGGGAAATATACTATATGATAATATGAACATTAAATTTTTCATTGGAAATCATTAAATGACATAAATATCTTGCTACATTTTTACAGCACCACAGGACTTGACTAAATGTCTGAATCAGGACTATGAATGCACTTCACCTCTCTCCACTTCAGAGTCCAGAATTAAAGTTTTGAGATTCAAGGTCCTTGCCAAACCTGTATGTTTTTCAATGACTATTTGAAAGGACAACTATAATGCAACCACAGGGGGGCACAATCCAGTGTCTTCATGTGCCGGTCCCAAGTCCGGGTAAATGCAGAGGGTTTTGTCAGGAAGGGCATCCGACGTAAAATTTCAGCCAAATCAAACGTGAATCACAAACACGACTTTCATACCGGATCGGTCACGGCCCGGGTTAACAACAACAGCCACTGGTGCTGTTGACCTAGGGTGCAAGTGGAAATTGGACTACTGTTGTCGAAGAACGAGAGGAGAAAGGCGTGTTCGTAGGCAAAGAGAGAAGAGGAAGGGCAAGAGTGTAGGACTTAGAGTAAGGACTTTGTCAGGGAAAACTAGAGAGTTGGCTGATATGATGGAGAGAAGAAAGGTGGATATCTTGTGTGTTCAGGAGCAAGGCCTATAGATTAGGAGCAGGGTTCAAGCTATTTTATCATGGTGTGGATGGAAAGAGGAATGGAGTAGGAGTTATCCTGAAGGAGGATTTTGCTCTGGAGGTGAAGAGAGTGTCAGATAGGGTGATGAGTCTGAAGCTGGAAATTGAAGGTGTGATGTTGAATGTTGTCAGTGGTTATGCCCCACAGGTAGGATGTGAGTTAGAAGAGAAGGAGAAATTCTGGAGGGGAGATGGATGAGGTGATTCAGGGTATCCCTAGTGGTGAGAGAGTGGTGATTGGGGCAGACTTCAACAGACATGTTGGTGAGGGAAACAGCGGTGACAAGGAAGTGATGGGTAAGTTAGGTATGCAGGACAGGAATGAAGAAGGACAGATGGTGGTAGACTTCGCAAAAGGGATGGAAATGGCTGTAGTGAACACATTTTTCCAGAAAAGGGAGAAGCATAGGGTGACATATAAGAGTGGAGGCAGGAGCACACAAGTTGATTACATCTTGTGCAGATGTTTCAACCTGAAAGAGATCAGTAGATCAGATCAGCCAGAAGGAGCTGCATTGTGTCTTTGTAGATTTGGAAAAAGCGTATGACAGGGTGCTGAAAGAGGAGCTGTGGTTTTGTATGAGGAAGTCTGGAGTGGTAGAGAAGTATGTTCGAGTGGTGCAGGACATGTATGAGAGCTGTAAGACAGTGGTGAGGTGTGGTGTAGAGGTGACAGAGGAGTTCAAAGTGGAGGTGCCCTGTAACCCCTCTGAGGTTACAGGGAGTAGAGGACTTTAAGTACCTAGGGTCAACAGTCCAGAGCAACGGAGAGTGTGGAAAAGAAGTGAAGAGACATTGCAAGCAGGTTGGAACGGGTGGAGGAAAGTGTCAGGTGTGATGTGTGACAAAAGAGTGTCAGCAAGAATAAAAGGAAAGGTGGACAAGACAGTGGTGAGAGCAGCAATGTTGTCTGGTTTAGAGACAGTGGCACTGAGAAAAAGACAGGAGGCAGAGCTGGAGGTAGCAGAGCTGAAGATGTTGAGGTTCTCTCTGGGAGTGACGAGGATGGATAGGATCAGGAATGAGTACATCAGAGGGACAGCTCATGTTAGATGTTTTGGAGAAAAATCCAGAGAAGCCAGATTGAGATGGTTTGGACATGTTCAGAGGAGGGACAGTGAATACATTGGTAAAAGAATGCTGAGGTTAGAGCTGCCAGGAAGGAGGCCTAGAGGAAGACCAAAGAGGAGGTTCTTGGATGTAGCGAAGGAGGACATGAGGATAGTTGGTGTGGGTGAGGGGGATACAGAGGATAGGGTTAAATGGACGCAGATCATTCGCTGTGGCGACCCCTGAAGGGAGCAGCCCAAAGGAAAAAAAGAAGATTTGAAACGATGACTATAATGTATGACTTTGATTGAAATCACAAAAGTCACCAAAACAAAACATAAAAGCTGACCTTGGAGTCAAATTGAGGAGCTAATTCAGCTGCTTTGCGCTCATCTCAATAGAAATATACAGTACTTGTAAGCTCCTGTGAGACCAGTGGTGATTCATCCTGTATCATACTTCTGAAACAGACTTACATCACTGCCTGTCTACAGGTCGAAAAGGAAACTTATAGGCCTGGAAGTATATATCTGAATATAACAGAGAAGACTTCCCTTTTATAATCAACATGGAGCTATAATACAACTAGAGAACAAAAATATACAATATCTTAGATAAGTATGGAGGCACTATATTACAGTACTTCAGAAAGAGGATTTAAATGATTCAGATTACCTCAAGGCTCCCAGAGCATTCAAAGGTTACAGCTACCAACATATCTTTAGGCAGTCTATTACACTGAATATGCATTAATGAAATATATAAAAGCAAGCTAAAGCTCCACTTAAATAATAAATAGTATATTTTGACACTGACTCCAATCATTCTATTTCATCCACTAGGAACTTATTGTTTTAGTTGTTTAGTTTTTTATCGTAATCACTGAATTGAAGTAGTTCAAGCTAAATACATGTATGCTATCTGCTCAACACAACAAGATCAACAGCTAAAGTAACATTTAAAAAGCTGAACATTTATCAGGCCTAACTGAGCAAGATATTTTATGCAGAAGTTAAAAGATCAAGACAGGAATTAACTGCTAAAAAAAGAAATATTGCTCATATATTGCCCATATTGCTCTATACAGTGTATGTCAGATGTTGTTTTGCTCATTAAATGATAGTTGGAGGAGGAACAGTAAGGAGGAGTTGTAGGATTCTGGAGATGTCTACATAAACATGGCATGTGTTACAGCATCAATTAACCTGCCAGGCTTGGCTCATTTATCTGTGACAATGGCATTTATCAGTGTTTTGAACATAATGATAGAAAAGACCTATTTGTAAAAACAGCAATCACAGAGGCACAAAGAGCCCATTATGTGAATTTCATTAGTTTTTTTTGTTTGTTTGTTTTTGATATCTAATAAATCCATCTGTACCACGGCGCATTGTAGACTCTTAAACCAGCACTATTACCATTACTGGTGACGCTCTCCTAAAGAGTTGATGCGCTTATTGATTTATACCTGTCCAGGCTGACACTGCCAAATAAGTCTTCAAAACAGAGTGAGCACACTGGAAGTAATATGTTTCACCCCGATTTTATTGTAAAACACTGAAACTGACAGCAGGAGCTCAGCAGTACTGTATCACAGTGGCTGGTTTATTTGCTTCCACAAAACCCTCTATAGCTATCTAGCATCTTTGCTCTAGCCTGGACATAATTTCAGCCACTTTTTGCTGCTGGAGCTGGTGGAAAGTTTCATTCTTTAGCTCTGAGTTAGGACGTTTTGGTATAGCTGCTATGAAAAAAAAAAAAAAAAACAACTGGACTCAGCTCCCTGTAGAATATGCCTAAATGATTGCAAGGCAGTTGATTTCCCATCTAAGTCTACAAAAGCCAAATCTGAATGTAAGGCCCAAATCTAAAGGATATGGAGATACACAATGTTTATGGTGTGGAAAATACTCTCACTCCCCTGAGAAAGGATGTATCTAAATGGACAGGCTTGCACTCCCACTGCTAGAACTGGTCAAAGTCAATAACCTCTTTCATCTACTAAACTCAGCAACTTACCTCAAAGCAGCAGGTAACGGAAAAAAAACAAACGGAGAAAGAAAAAGCAGGCTAAATGGCTCCAGTATAGAGAACATAACCCCCCGTGTGTGATCTAACAAGTACCATCTTCGCAATCTATATTTAACATGTTTAATTTTCATTTAACAAATATAAGGACCCATGAGGCGTGCAGGACTGAATCGTGACAGCACTATTCTGATCACACATGCAAACAAAGCCATGTTTATGTATTGTAGCTTTATTACAGAATGAGGAGTTCTGGCACAGTAAAATTAAATCAAAATAGTCATACTCATTGAAAAATAAATCCCAATTAAAGAGGCATTTTAGGGGTTAATTTAAAATTATGTATTTATTCTTATTTTTTTTTTTTTTTTTCATACAGTTCACAGCAAAATAAGGGTCATGATGTGTCAAACACTTCAGCACACAGAACAATGGTTGCCCAGGGAATAGATAATGGCTGGTAATGAGTAAAGCAGTGTAGTCTAGTAATGTGAAGGATTGGAAGACAATGCAATAAGGCCAGGCTGCAAGTGTAATATTAACAAATGGGTAATATACATACAGCATCTAAATATTCCCTTTGCAAGCAGCTCTCTGTATTTCCCTAGTACTAGAACTTTTTTCAGAGCTGAATAATCCTTTTACGTCCGATATTCTGCTGTTTGCTTTGATGCATCCACTGCCACAATCAAAAATAGATAACACTTAAGTCTGACATCAATGACTGACCTGTTTCTTTTCACTCCAGTGGAATTAACTTCTCAAAAGCACTGAAACAGAATGAATTTTCCACACACCCTCAGTTGGCAAGACAATGACGACAGTGACTCTTCATTCATGTCATCCAGTCTTGTACAGCCTCTCCTTCATCCTCCTATCTTCAACTTTCTCTCATAAACATAAAGCACAGTAAAACAAGTTTTGTCCTCTTCATGTTTGCTGAAATCTCCTAGTTGAATTTCAGCTACATGTAAATGTGGGATGAGCACTCATACTGTGGTGCAGCTCAAAGAAAAGGTTTTGTGACTAAGTAAATACCTGCTCTGTGTCTATTGTACCTTTATTACAAAAGCCAAATTCACACAATGCCTGCATCATTTTCAATATGTGAATTAGTGCTGCAGCTATCGATCATTTTTGGAGTCGAGTATTCTACGAAATATTTCAGCGATTACTCGGATGTTTTCTGTTCAGATGTTGAAGCACTGACCAAGTGTGTTTGTATTAATCCTGTTCTACTTTACAATACACACATTGCACCATTGTCATCGTTTTTAAGTTTGAAATGATCCCAGACTTTTGCATTTTTAAACAATAATACTAGGACAGTGATTATGGTCCGTATGGAACAATGATCCCTAGGCGGAGCAGGTCCGATAATGCAAGTGCTTCGAGGATTTTTTGTAATCGATTGCAGCGATTACTCAAGTAAATCGTGAAGATAAATCGCTTTTAGCAAAAACAGCCTTGTTGAACAGAAAAAAAACATATAAGTCACTTCACTTCAGCATATGAGTCGCATTTCCCATTATACTTTGTATAAAGTAGCTTAGGAAGAAGGTAGGCTAAGGATAACAACAAGCAGAAGTGCATTACTGAATTCATTCATGCGTTTTAAGTAACTTTATACAACTGCGGCAACATTGGGAGAAGGTGAAGATGAAACGTCATGTCCCCCTCCTCTTAGGTTGACTGAATGCCGACACTCACTCCAAACTTTGTTTCAGCTGCAGACTTTATTACCTGTAGTTTGAAGTCTCTTTCTTTTGGGTGGGATTTTCACTTGTGTTACACTAGGAGCTGTAGTTTACGTCTTCAGTGGTACAATCTTGTCTTCAATTGAATCAAGAGTGCCATCTAACGCTAGTGACTACTCGACAGAATTACTGTAAATTAACACATATACAGTGGGTACGGAAAGTATTCAGACCCCTTTAAATTTTTCCCTCTTTGTGTCATTGCAGCCATTTACCAAAATCAAAAAAGTTCATTTTATTTCTCATTAATGTACACTCAGCACCCCATCTTGACAGAAAAAAAACAGAAATGTAGAAATTTCTGCAAATTTATTAAAAAAGAAAAACTGAAATATCACATGGTCATAAGTATTCAGACCCTGTGCTCAGTATTGAGTAGAAGCACCCTTTGGAGCTAGTACAGTCATGAGTGTTCTTGGGAATGATGCAACAAGTTTTTCACACCTGGATTTGGGGATCCTCTGCCATTCTTCCTTGCAGATCCTCTCCAGTTCTGTTAGGTTGGATGGTGAACGTTGGTGGACAGCCATTTTCGGGTCTCTCCAGAGATGCTCAATTGGGTTTAGGTCAGGGCTCTGGCTGGGCCAGTCAAGAACGGTCACAGAGTTGTTCCGAAGCCACTCCTTTGTTATTTTAGCTGTGTGCTTAGGGTCATTGTCCTGTTGAAAGGTGAACCTTCGGTTTGTTTAATGAAACAAATGTTTCTCTCTAATCTGCTACTACTCTCTCTGCTAAGTGCTTTGCAGCAAGTGAATAAATGTAGGCACTTTAAAGAGCACACTACTTTATAGGGCAGAATAGCATGTCGAGGCTGGTTAGAGGATCAGAGTTGAGAAGCTTTGAGACCAATGATGTGACTGGTCAAATATAAGGTTCAAAAATAAACATTATTTTGTGCAGTGCACAGAAATCAGCTGACCTTTAGAAATCACTTTAATAAAACTGCACTAATAAAAAGCAACTGAAATATTGGAAAACCTTAACAGGATTGTGTTTTAATGAGGTTTTTTTTAAGCAGTTCATCTCGATTTTATGTTTCAGCATGTCTACAAAGTAGTTGTTTCTTCATGAACCCAGTAAACATGGACCATATATATATAAACAGTGTGTGCACAATGATGGCGTTTTAAAAAAAGCTGAAAATGGGGAGACAACACAAATACCCTGCTGGTTCACCACCTGGTTCACTACCTTCAAGTAATTAAAAAAAATGTGAAAATAAAAGTACACAACTGAATAAAAATAAACACAAACTGCACTGCGTCTTTTCTTATGAGTAATCCCAAATGCTGTGTTGTTGTTTTCAAAGACATGCTGAGCAGAAACTGTAAAGACCATCCATAATAACGTCCCTTCTCTCCTGAAATGTATTTCGAGACATGTTTGTAGGGGTTAGAGATAGTGTAACTCAGAGTGCCGTATAAAAATGCCCATCAGAGTTTCTCTACATGCATGTTTCTGTCTCTCTCCTGGGTACCATCTCAATGATCCAGTAACAAGCCATCTGTCATTGTCATTGTAATTAATCTGGTGCTATTTAGTGGATAATGAGATGCTGTCGTGGGTTTTTGTGCAGCTTCACTTTGCAGAGACTTGTTTCCTGTCTCTATCTGAGCATGGAGGAAAAGGCCGGGAGGAGGTGGGAGAGAAAGGATACAACAGAGCCAAACCACAGCATGGTGACTGCTGTTGTGTACATATGTTTAGGATATTTACTTCCCAGCATTCACCTGCTCTGTGAACACTGCTCATCACTGGGAAATCAGGTTTTCATGACATGGGCACTTAGAGCAGTGAACAACAAAGATGGTTTACTGTCTTTCGGTGTCTTTAATCCACAGGTCAGATGTGACAGATGTGGAAATGGAGATGGTTTGTGGGGAGGAATAAAATGTAACTGCAGTATGACTGTGGTGCTCCATATTTACCTGATTATTTATGGGAAAGGTGCCGATTCTACTGAAGCTATTCTGATGAGTGTCTGAGCATCCGCCGGCTCTCAGGAAATTCTTTTGCAATCACATGTGAAAATTAAACACTGGACTAGAAGGGTCGCTCCTGCTTGGAATGGAAATTGCCCTGCCACATGTAATATCTCATGCTAAGGCTCTGCTCTCAACATTCACATCATTTGCCTCCTTCACTCCTAAAAGAATTCATGCTGGAATTGTATTGCGAGATGAATACATTTTCACTCTGACAAGGACACACTGTGTCAGCACCTGTGAAATTTCACACGTAAACACCATGAATACAGGAGATCTTCTTCAATATTTCACCATGACTTTTATGTATTACCTGCCTCTGGACTTATTATTGTATCTCACAGTTTTTGTAACACTTCTTGACAGATCTGTGAATTGATCACACATAGGAATATATATATAAAACAGAAGCAAAGGCAGAGAGGGATAATTTGATGGACATAAAAAATGGGTCTATTACCTTACACTGAAGTCCCTTCTTTTATAAATATAAATTCAATCAATGCTGTCAAAGAAATAGAGCGCTGTAATGGCAGCAGCAGGGCCGTTAAAACAGAGTGATGACGTGAATGCACAGAGTTTGACAGTCAAAGGAATCTAGTTATTAAACACAATTTACTTTATTCAGTATGAATGGCCGCGTCACTTTACTTTTCAATCATGCTAGCTGCTGACAGCCGCCCACCACTGCCATGATCCAATCAACTCCAGGGGAAATGAGGTGAGGACATGACTAAGCAGAATCTGAGCAGAATTTTGAGGGGATGAATAAATGATCTTGGTGAGCCCTGCTGGTCTCTTCATTTTCCACTTATTTACAGCCAAAGGCTTCTATTATCAGCATTTGCTACCAAACTCATTTCAGTGATGGATCTCTCCCACTCTCTTTCTAACCAACAGCAAGGTGAGTAAGCTAACCCTCCATCGAATCAACAACCATTTAGCACAAGCAGCAAATATGACACACTCAAAAAAAAAAAAAAAAGCACCAATAGGTTATAATTTAACAAAAGAGCTAGCTGATCTGGGGTGAGGCATAGAGGACTCAACAGTGTCTACAAGGGTTACAGCTGCACTCTTGTTGGTTAGATCGATGGTTAACACTGGAAGGTAGTCTGTGGGTGCTGGAGTCAAGCATCATTACTGTGGCCAAGCACCCCAGGTATGTTGTTAATGGCAGTAAAGAGAGCGGTGTGCATGTGTGCCAGATGTTCAATGAGGCTCTGCAATGTTTGGGGGGGGTCGGGGCAAGTACTGATCTCTCCATTGAGCTACAATGTAAAGTGATCATCCAAAGTCATTCAAAGCATGCAAATATGCCATTCAAACCTTTGAGCTGAATTTGATTATCTCATTAAGGGATCAAGATTCTCATTAGTTCGACATTATGGTGTTCAGTGATTCTAGAAAGGGCCCCAGATTTCATTGGCCCTCTCAAACTCAATTTTATATGTGGATTTCAGAGTTTTGGGTGATGATTAGCAGTCAGAAAAGACTCAGACATCAAGGAAAACTGAAAATTTGCTCTACAGTTCCAGTTTGTATTCTCATTAAATTTGTAAAAGAATAAGAGCCTGGAGGAAGGAGGATTTCTTGTGTGAGAACATACTCTTGATACTTTAAGAATGAGTACAAACTAACCATAATGACTCCACACAGAGCTGTTTCCTATAAAAGCCTGGCCGACTCCAGGTGAAATGGAGCCTGTGGTTTAGATGAGGACTGATACACGGTGACATGGACGGTGATATTACATTTCTTGCCATGTGTTTAATAGACAGTGTTGCTTCTGTCTTGCATAGGCAGATTGCTGATGTCTGGGCACATTAATCAGAGTGTCACCACTACAGAAGAGTTATGAATGAGCAGCAGGTCTGTTTGAGATGTGGACCACTGGGACATGTACAGACCTGCTGCTACCATCTTGCAAGTGCCAGGGGAGGCAGGGTGCTGCTGCAGCTGGAAAAAAAAAAAAAAAAAGCTCAAAGATAACTGGAGTAGGCTCCATAAGATCCCTGTGGAAAAAATACATATGCTTTTTTTCTACCTTTTTGGGTGTCATGGTACACTGGAGAACAACACTGGGTAGTCATGATCAACTAAATCTTTAATCTAGATGCCTGCCCCATGACAGTAAGCCTCATACATCACATTTTCTCACACTTTTGAACTTGTAAATCCAAACATTACTCAACCATTCATCCACAAAGACTCTCCATAGCTTAATGACTCACAACACTCTTGTTTAAACATCACTAGAAAGTATTTTGGGATACTTCGACAACAACATTCTTCAAATTCTATCATTTATGACACAGAAATGTGGGAAAAAAAATAAGAGTTGCCAAGAACAACTATGTCCAACTTCATAAGGCTCATAAAAGCTCCCCCACACACTGTAGCTTAGTGTTGCAATGTGGTGATCCTAATTAATCCTGAGTTAGCAATGGCTGTTGGGTCATCTAGTGGTTCAATACCTTTGTAACATAATAACACTGCTCAGGGTAGCATGTTTAATTTTACTCTTCTTAATCTCTCTTCTTAATCATGGTCATTGGCCAGGTTGAGGCTGTTAGCATCCTTAATAGCTGTCAAAAGATGTGTCAGATTACAGATGAGATTGTGTCATGTCACAGGGCTACATAACCCCCCCCAAAAAAAAAACATTTTTTAGTCTCTCTCTACATTTTGATTCATCTTTTTCTGCAGGGATACAGAATTCAGCAAGGGAACAGTTTAGACGGCCCATGACTCACCAGTTATAACCAGTATTTTAACCTTAACAGTTAAAACACTGGATAGAATTCAAAAGGTGTAAATGCTCTTGGAATAGACATAGTACATCACAAACACACATTAGAAACCTGCACTTCATAAGATGCACAAACACCAAAATCAAATACTAAAAACAGATTATCTTCCTGAAATAAATCTCAAAATCCTAAACATCTTACATAGTTGTTGCTTGAGATGAATCCAAAAGGTTGCACAAGAGACTTACACAGCTAAAAGTGCTTTTGTCACAGAATACCTTAACAGGGTTTGAATTTGATCACATCATTTCGAGATTTGACTGGCATGCACAAAGGTGTGGCTTAACGAATATAGGTTTCATGAGAATCACTGCAATACACGGTTAAAGACAGCAGTTGTGCTCTAGCCACATTTCCCATATGTGTTTCATACCTGATATCTGAATACACACTTCCAAATATAAGCTGTTGCTCTGCAAGCTACAACTGCAAATTAAATTTGTAGATGAGCCACCAAGTTCAGTCCAGAGTGCTACAAACCATTTTAACATTTCACAGGAAAACAAAAGAGGGGGATTCAGACATATATCGTTTATACAGTAGTTATTTCTTGAAGTAGTTTGGTATACATGAAAAGATAACGCAACATTTAAAGGGTCAATAGAATAATGCAGGGTCTATAGTAGTAGTAATATAGAGTAATGCAATCTGTGCTTCCCACAGATGGTACTTATAGACAGCACTTGTTAGCATATTATTCTGGAGCTTTAAAAGGTCAAACATCTCAATTAACATGCCATAAAAAATGTGTAACATCCTCAGCTGTTGTTTATCCAGGGCAAATCTGCTTGACCTTTTAGCTTAAACACAAGAGTAGGACTTTGGAAGTCTACTAAACTAACTTACTGAGGGCAATGGAGCACCATAAGTGACAAAACAGACTGTTATGTGTTACTGTGGTTTAAGCGTGACTCTAAAGGGTAGGTTTGCAAGGTGAGATCAGCCGATACTCCGCCCGGTAATCCATTCTTTTTCTATCCATTGCAGTTATCCTGGTCTTCATGGGGCATGATGAATGAAGTGATACATTACTACACCTATTAATAAGGACAAGGAGCCCAAATTACATTGACTCACTCGATACATATTGCCACCACTGTTAGGTTCACCTTGAAATTACATATTAACAGCAATTAGTTCTTTTATGCAGGCCAAAACAGGGTGAAAGATAATGCACTGATGCCTATTAAACACAGTTTCTCTCTCTTACAAATTGGTGCACACCTTTCAGTGCTCTGTGACTTTGTATATCCTTCAAGCACCTTCAGGTTCTTCACACAATTGCCAGGTTGATTAGCTGCATCTCAGTTGTATTGACATGACTATGTGAATGTCAACAAGCATGAAGGAAACAACAAGCAACTGCACTTTTACAGTAAATGTCACTGAAAACCTCTGCTCTCCCACCCCGGATCCAGGCTGCCTGTCTGATATCTTATTATACCACTATAAGCATTGTGTATTAATAAACCTCAAATATGTCTCAAAACTGAATATAATACATTGAAATGTTTGAGAAGTTTGGGAGTTAAAGCTGCATTCAGACTTTTGAATCACTGCACATATGGGAACATATGAGTTTGCAATTCAAAGATGGTTGCATAGCTGTTGCATTCATATTTGAAAATGTTAAAGTTCTGGCTAGGGGGTGATTAAAGTAGAGAAAATATAGAAGGCAGGAAAGGAAAATGGGTAGGGAAGACAATTTATGAAAACAAACAGCAAAACAAGCAGGATAATGGATGCGGGATAAACGGTTATATTTCCTCAGACTACAAGCCTCTCCTCTAGCTGCTCCATTTTGTTGTTTGAACACGCTTTCCACCTTTTCCCACCTCCACCTCCCCAGGTGTGTGCATTGGACCATCTGCAATCTAAGCTTACCCATAAACCCCTGTGCTGTGTAGGTACGCAATATAGATGCACAATTTATCGCAGCTGTTTTTACCTTTAACAAATGCAATTCTTCAGGGTACCTTAGATCAAAATAGTCATGGAAATGCAATACATATACAATAACAATAAAATCATTTGTCATTTAAATAGTGTAAATTATCGTACTTAAAACTTAAGTTAAACAAAGTGGCATTATTATTCAAAATTTTCTGCCCCTGTTCCTTGTTACTGGTCGTTACCAAACAGGCCAGACAAAGTTATTCAACTTTCATTGAATTATTATTGATAGTTATTCTGTACAACCTCAAGGCGTCTTTGGAGACTAAAGTTTGTTCCATTCACATAAAAAAAAAAAAAAACCTGCCTAGAGTAGAGGTCAAAAGGCTGGAAACACTTCTATTCAGTGAAACTGAAAATAACATGGAACTATGTAGCAAGTAAGTGTTAAACTAAGCAGATATATTTACATATGCTTGTGTTCATAAGAATTACCAGCTCCAAAAATCTCTCAGCAAGTGAGATCAGTGCTTCAACTAGCAGACAACATCAGCTGTTTCGAGGAGGCTGTGTGAATCAGGCCTTCACAGCTGAATTGATGCAAAGAAACCACTACTGACGGAGACTGACAAGAAGACAAGAAATATTTGGGCCAGAGGAAATCTACACTACCTGATCAATCCAAATTTGAGATTTTTTGGTTCTGACCGCAGAGTTTTGTGTGAAGCAGAAATGGTGAGCACACATTAAGTAAAATCCAGTGTAGCTTAATATCCGGCATGGGTGGCTAGTACACTCATAGAAATTCTTGGTGAAAAATCTGTGACCAAAGAATCCCTATCATAGGTTCAGTTTTATTTTGACATCCAAATGTCAAGTAGTGTGACAAGAACAAAAATCTTTGATGCAAAAATCTAAAATGAGTTATCACCTCCAGCCAATCAGAGCAGGTGCTCATTAATAATGTACATTTTATGTTAATAACTTCCAAAACAGCTGGTAGAGGACAGAGGTGAAGTTGTACTGTTTGTAAAGATGGAATTAGAGAAATCTAAACTTTGGGTGAATAAATCTCAAACATAAGTTTTAAAATAAATTCAATCTTGGTTAAAAAAAAAAAAAAAAAGTGAAAGTGTCCACAAAACTGACTCTTAAAATTTGAGTCATAAGGACTGGTGTCAGACATAAGCCAAGATTTTATAAAATGTACAAGAATTCCTGTGTTGCTCAATAGGTTAAAGATGAATCTACCTGTCCTGAGCTGAAATCCAGAGTGTCATGCACAATTAATTGTAATAAAGGCTCTTGAAAATGACTCTGAGATTCAAACTGCATACTATATTACTGCAAAACAAGTCAAGGCCAAAGAATTCTAACTGATGACGATGAGGGGACTTTTGCTCCTAGATAGAATGGGACCATTCACATTACTCACCATTTATTAATTAGATTTGAAGGGCATTTGTGCCCAGTAGCCTATGTTGAATAAATATGTTAAAAACTGAAAACCTAAGGACATGCATAAAAAAAACAGCTTCTACAATTTGATGCCACTGGGGATGAAATGTACCAACATTAGCACTAGCATAAATGGAATGAGTGAAATCACCACGAGCTACTATTAATCTGTAAAAGAATAGTGAAGTTCACTGCATTTTCACATGTAAATACTGGGCATTTCCTTCCGATCAAGCTGCTGTTGACATGACTCCTCTAGGTAGTGGTTACAATGCGTGAACAAGAATTATTGGCTCAAATCCCCACATGAAGATAAAGCAAGCCACTGTGTTAAATGGGATTTAGGAGGAAATGTCAGCTGGACTCATTTGGGTGATAGAAGCACAGTGGAGTGGCCGTTAAATAGCAAAACAGCTCTCTTTATTTAGAGGCTGACAGATGAGGCAGTCTTTATTCACACCCTTCCTTGTCAAATCAAACAAAACATGCTTTCCTTTTCATCGTTGTATGTGTTCTGTCCTTCTTGTAAACATACATGCAACACCAGCGTGGAACAGAATAAACATCTCCAGACTTTGTAATTAATAACAAACAAAAAAACTTCTGGTATTTAATTTTATTTATTTATTTTGGCACTGCAATGATTATTCTGTCCGCATGCATTTGCACTTCAGCCCACACCCAGCGGTGATCTCTAAACCCCAGTGCGACACCCAGTGAACTTTAGATAGTGAGTTCAGAGAGAAAGGATATGGTGAGGCATTCAGGAGGGTGGAAAGATCTGTCTTTCTACAAGGTAGTGACACAGTTGTAGTGGAGTGTCATTCAGAGGTAAGATAAGACTTTCCAAGTGAAGTGTTAAAGCAGAAATGACACAGGGATGATGAAGAAACAAGGGACTTGAAAATATTTAAGAATCGATCACAGCAATGGGGAAAAGTTGGAGCATCATGTCTGAGATAGAGAACATCACACAGGATGAGTCAGACAGGTGAGGTACAAAAGCTAAAGACACACACTAGTGTTAGTTTTACAGTGCCAGTCAAAGCTCTAAAGACGGAGGGCGTAGTAACCAGTGACCTGCAGAAATCATGTTACCTGGTGACTGGTGTACACTGTTTCAAACCAAGCACGATTCACATTTAAGGTCATTACTCACGTCAGCGTATAAATAGATAAGCATCACGTGTCTGGGGCCCAATGAGTCCGTCAGTCCTTATCTCTTCATGCATACTAGATTCAAAAGTAAACAGAGTCACTTGGTATATCTGATTCAGAGTGATGTGCCTGGGCAGAGCCGTGTAGTAACAGGCCTGACAGGTGATGCACACTCTTAAAAGCGTTTGTCTTGATAAGGTTTAAGTCATTCAATACTAAAGACTAGTCCACATCCTCCATTAGTCCAATTTCAGCTCTAGTAGCTCTGGCATGATATGTAAGTCTCCAAGGGTCCATTCTGTGACTACTTTGTTTCATCTTTATATGTTTTCACTTTGTCATCAGCAATCAGTGATCCTCACCTCCAAAGCTACTAGAACCTTGCACTTATTACAAGTATCATTATCACTAAAGGAGACAGAGGAATAACTAAACATGTGGCACACCGAGCAGGAAAGAGAGAGAGAGAGGGAGAAGCCATGTTACTATGCTCCCTATGTATTTCAAAGTCTCTTTCTAAGATTAAGAAAATGAAACGTTTGGTACTTTCTGATGATTACACACTAATGACAACACATTTATGAATACTATATTCCACTTCAGATAATAGATCGCTCTAAATGTTACACATTATACCTTTAAATAGTGGACTTAATATGAATCAAACTAAATACACAATGTATTATATAGCTTTGTAGCTTAAGGCTTTCTTACAGGGTTGTTGTACAATACTTGTTGAAGTACTTTTTGCACTTCGTGACCAAGAAAGTCTTTACACGTGACCAATGGTGCACAACTGTATCCAGTAACGGAGAGAATTTATTTTCTTGCTTAGTCATTCCCTGCAACACTCAATCAAATGCACTGACCAATTATCTGTGAGCTTATATTGAAAAGATCACAGTTGTAATGATCTCATTTTACTTTTATCACTGACTGTAACTTGGATCCTTTATGAGTTAAAATGTATAACACTGAAACTTCCTTTATTTGTTAGGTTTAGTTTTAGCCTTCAGTGCTAATAGGCTCAGCCTGCAATGTTTCTGGGTAGCAATTTTGGAGCAAATAAAGAAAATGATTCAATCACAATTCAAATCACATTTAATACAATGGCTGAACAAGCACCAAAGCTATCAGGATGATTTTCTCCGTTAGGTAGAGGAAGAGATTCTAAGAAACTTAGGGAAGGCATAGCAAATTGTTGACATCAAACTGCTACTGAGCAATTTACATGCAGTAATAACACCTGTTCAGAAAGAAATCTGCTGAGGAAGATATGGGCTGATCAAAGGCCATCAATGCAACAACCGCTCTCTGCCGCAGAAACTTGCAAAATGAAATACAAGTGAAGCACAGAGTGAAATTAGCAGGTTGGAAACAAAAAGCACTGACTGGGGCTAAGACAGAGAGCCCTAACCAAACACCTACATAGTACTACAACTTGGCATGCTGCTTCTAATTAAAGGGAGTTGTTGCGTCCCACTGAGCAGATTGCAGTACTCTAGTCGCCCTCCCAAGGACTCAGAAACAATTCACATGAGAAGATTTACTTTAATCCTGAGATTCATACATTTATCTCTCCAACAAAGTACTGCAAAAGGAAAACAGTGGCGTAAGGGAGGGAGAGTTAGGAAAAGAGAGATGAGTGGCAAGTAGATATGTGAATGCAAGGTAGGGAAAGAATGCAGATTCTCTGACACAGGAAGGGAAAAGATGAAGTGAGAACACAAAAACAGTGGGAAGTAGAGGTGCAATGGTGACAAGAAAAGCCAGAAAAAAGAGAGACGTTTGCATCTCTGTTTTTGCATATGAGCAAAGCTCTGGATTAATCAGGCTGAGTCATGATGCCACTGGGGGCATCTGTTCTGTTTAGTCCTGTTCAGACTGTTATTAGCCAGCAGGCTAAAAGAACCACTTGCATTTACCCCAAAGCCCAATTTGCAAACTGTCTTGAACAGAATGTGCTTCTTGTAAAAGAACATGCTAGACATATTAAGGATTTTTATGCTCAAGCACACACAAATTAAATCGTTGCATATTTCAAATGTAAAGAACAAAAACAATAATGCAATGCTTTGCTCCTATAATGGATTATCAAGTGCAATATGAACTAAGATGCGAGTCCCTTCTTTGGTGATCAATTTGTCAAACCACATTATATATTTGGTAGCTTCAATGTACAGTATCTTAGAAATCCTGCAAGGTGGGATTTTAACTCATGAGTGACCATATGCAAACTATCAATGGATGCGGCTTTCCATGAGTTTCACTGTTTGCATCAGTCACTGGTGAAAACTACCTTAATGATTTTTAGTTTATGGTCTTGTTCAATTTGTGTTGTCACAAATATACAAAATCCAGCTTCGACATGTAGTTAAAGTTTATGAAGCAAGCAACCTAATTAGGTGTCCATCTCTCTTTTTTAGTTTCTTCCAGATTCTAAAAGTAAACGACCTCCCTCAGGCTAAAGGGAGGCTGTTCCCCTTTGACAATAAACTATACTAAAAACTGCCCCGTAACCCTGCCAAGGATTTATACCTTCAACTGTGTGCTCACCTTGGAATGGTCATCCGAGATGGTACTGCAATTTTGGTGGAGAGCAAGGAGAATGAGAGAAGTCTGAATGTGAAACTCAAATTTATTTACAGGATTTTCTTAGTTCTAAACTCTGCACAGTGAAGCTTATCAAAACAAAAAACACTCAGGGAGAACTCAAGAAAAATGTTTCATTTTAGTTCAACTGTTCACAATAAAAAGTTGTCAAAAATTCACTGGAGTAATTTATTGAATAAATAATTAAATTATGCTTTAAATATTAGCGTAGAGTTATTTTAATACTACAGCTGTCTGTGTGAATGTGTCAGAACCACCAGCAGCATCAGAAAGGGAGTGATAGGCAGTACCAGGTGTGGGAGTGAGCAAGAGAGAGGCAGTGCATCTACAGACAGATGGAGAGAAGTGTGAAACCCGAACTCAAGTTAATTGACCATTCGATAGCTACTTTTTAACTCTCCATGTATCTGCTTGTTGACTCAAAGTCTGAGATTTCTAACACTTCATAAAACACTAAATTGAAAAAAAAAAACAACCTTTTTTGTTTGCAAAGTGGGTTGCATGTCCTGTGATTAACAGTACAATTCAGCAGTAACCTATTTTCAATCCGGATGTGACAGCCAAAAAATCCTATCTGAGATATCAATGTAAGTATTGAGAAACAACATTACTGTACAAACCACATTATAACCATCTAAATTATACTTCAAAAGGTTTTGGAAAAAAGTATCACTAAAGAGAGAGAAACACAAGGAAGCCTGACTGGTCTTTGAAGATCCACTTAGACAAATCGAAATCTGAAAAAAAGCTTCCTTTCACTGTTAAAAACTACCGTAAATTAAAGCTCTCTGGTGAAACAAAGTGACACTTAATTTACGAATAACACAATTAAACTTAAAAAACAAGTGTTACCTACAGACAAATAAGCTGGATAAGAAGCTGAATGGCCCCTGGAAACGAACTTCTTGAACACTTAAAGACAGCCATAAAATCTGTGAACTACCAGAGCATTTAGATTGGGGGGAAAAAAAAAAAAAAAAAAAAATCAATATTAGCCAAAGATCAAAGTTTCACCTGCAGGATATGGAAGCACTAGATGAAGAAAATGTCTAGTCACAATTAGTGTAAAAAAAAAAAAAAAAAAAAAAGTTTATTTATTTATTTTTAATCCTTTTGGCACAGAGGTTATAGCACAGACATGGTAAACAGAGGCATAGCCAGTAATGCCAAAATCCATTCTTAAACAGTCTAAAACAGCAGACTGATTACAATTCCCAGAAGAAAACATGTTTATAATTTCCTGTTACAAAAGTCCAACAATTGTCTCAGGACTCTAATAGAACCTTTATGCCTTCCCCGAGTCCCTATGATCCTGATGGCACTTACGTAAGGTTCGGTAAGAAGAAAAGAAATACTACAATTAAACTTAATGAGCTAAAGTAATACACGTTGGCAGGACTCATTGATGTCACTTCACTGACTGGAGCCATTAACACAGACTGAGCGAGTAAGCTCATCAACCTAGCCCTGTGTTCATGTTGACACATACTACATTATAATGGCTTACCATAGAACAAACCATCAGGGAGCATCATGTCACATTATGTTGATCGTGACTAATTTCATTTGGTGTAAATTTGTATGCTTTGTCTGCTCTTTCATGGATGTAAAGAGCCTGTGTAATAATGATGCTCAACAGAATCTGCCACTCCAGGCTCCTAAGACACATTCTGCTTCCGACAAAGACAGCTGGCAGATGTTTAAATACACTGTTAAACTTCAGCATAAAGACTTTAATTTCAGCGGCTGCTAAACATGAAAAAAGTAATTGCTTTTCTTGATGAAAAAAAAAAAAAAAAACATATCCTGACGGTTAGAGCAAGACACCCTGTGATCAAACATCGATATCTTCACAGCAGGAGTTCATTGCTGCAGCTGAACTACCGCCTACGGCAGAAAAGACAGTTCACATCAGAAAAACATTCTATTGGAAAATTATTACCAACGTCAATATGAAAATTGTCCTTTTTATGCGACCCCTGGGTAGAGATCCTCTGGCACACACATACATGTAAGTATACACATGCTCAGGCAAGTGTTAAATCTCAGAGCGTACCTCCTCTTCCTCCCCACCCTCACACTAGGTTTTCGTTATCAATTGCGCCCAGCTCTCCCAGGGCTCTGTAATTTCCAAATAAATAAATCATTAAAGGCTCCAACATGAGGATTAATCAGTGGCTGCTGCTGCTTCTGCCTCTCCGTGGGAGTGTACCATCACTCCCACCATATTCACATCAAGCCCCATCAGCAGCAACTAGCAGGACTACATCAATTCGCAGCACTGACTGTGGGGGATTAGAAGTCTGGAATCTCCACACAAAACACAGTTCAGCCCTCTCCTTTTCTCTCTGTCAAAGAATGCTTCACCTTTAGATCATGATGGCTGTACTGTATATTTACAGTACTTTTATGTTACTTAAGAGCTGTGTGCAATAGAATCACTGAGTAGAAAGGGTTGGTTGTGAATGGACTGATGCATTGACAGAAAGATGACAGATGGGGGGAGGGAAGAGAGGCTGGAGAAGGCTGGGAAGCAATAAGTGTGCCGCTGGATCGAAGCAGAGAAACAGGCTAACTTCATCGCCCATGGAGCACACAGGCCACTGGAACAACCAATGGATTGTTTGTTTTCTCAAAATCAAATGTTTCTTTGATGTGCTACAGATTTTTAGCATCTGCACAAACTAAATAAAAATATGGTATGGTAAATAATATGGTGACGCTCATTTATATAGCACTTACCAAAACCAGCTTTACAAAGCGATGCATAAAAGCATAAAATAAATTAAAATCAGGGCTTAGAATAACAAAGGTTGTCAGAAAGTAGCAATTAAAAACTGTGTACATTGTAGACTATAAAAACCGTTTCTGGTGGTTTTTACAAAAGACAATAATACTGAACAACTAGTGGGGAATTGCAGCACTGACAACTATTTTATTTTCTAAGATATTCTCTCTTTAAGTAAACCACTATGTGGGACAGACATGTAACAGCTTGGAACCACAAATATGGGATTAAAAACAAGTCCATATCCACTGAGAGAATCTGCTACATTGAATAGTTCCAGGAGTATTGAGAGTTTCAAACTGTTATAATCATTTCATTTTTGTCTACTTAACATTTTTTTATTCATGTGAAATTTAAGAAATTAACAAATCACTGTTGTGTTGTGATTATTCATTTGTTTGATACTGATACTACAAATATTTAGAGGGGTTTGTCTAACCTTGAGACTGAAAAAAGGGCATATATTGCTACACATTGTTTGCAACAAATCAACTGTGTTATATACCGTATATACAGTTATATACTGCAGATTTACCATACTTTTACTTGCAAGCTCTTCTGAATATGGCGTGATTGAGTTATTTTAACTGATTGAAAAGAGAATATATTAAACACAGAATGTCAAAGAACCTTTATTTCATTTCACCTAAGGAAAACAACAGCTGGTTGCGTCACAAGAGCTATTTTAATAGTCAACCACTTTGAAAAGGTTAACATCATAGTCAGACTGACACAGGCGGAACAAAAGGTGGTGTTGTTTATTAAACAAGTTCATGTACTGTAGTAAGAGATATGAATTAAATCATATTCCAGTCTAAATTTTGGTTTGTCCATTTGCGCTGGGCTGCTACATTACACCCATCACTATTACTGATTCATATTAGAGAGGGGTGAGCCAGTAGGTTTCAATCCAGGGCAGGAGTGGTACAGAATGTATTCAGCCAGCAAAGAATTTCATCATCCATCAGTTTTTATTCTCAAGAACACTTTGTTCCACCAAAAAATTGCTACGTCAGCCTCACCATTAGTATCCCCTTATATAATTCTTGGTAAAAGAACAACTTGACAAGTTACGTAGAACATGCAGAGCAATGTGTCATTTCCAATAAATACTTACTGCAGTAATGATTTAAATGCAGCACTCATAGTCACCTTAAGAAGCATTAAGAAATGAGTCACTACAGCCACCCCTATTATTGCTATGTAAATTCAGATACCAGTAGCAGAGGTGGACACACCAACGCTCAACAGAATAGCCTATTTTTAAGTTCTGACTCTGGTAACCACTTCAGAAAAGCAGTGATGTTTTCATGCCTTCTCCTTCACTGGGCATATCCTGACTCATGTGATTTCTTCTCTTGTCAAAATATGAGGAACTTATTTTTGAGGTATAAAAATACCCAGGTCTCTGTGACCCACAGCTCTGGCATTCTAAAGATAATATAAAAAGAGATATTTTCAGTACATGGAAAAAATGTCTTTTCTGGACATGAAACAACAAACACAACACCTGGATCGAGGGCAGTGCTCCAACTTTACTTAATATGCTAAACATATTATTTTAGGAGCTGCTGGTCATGCTCCAATGGTGTTTTGTGTGGGGCTTAACATATAAGACTGTGACTGTTTAGCCTAGTCATTCAAACAGTGAGCACCTGATCTTCACATAACACAGAAATGTTTGGTAACGTCTGGGTCCAGTATGCTGTATTACCCAACTAAACAGTAAGTCTCCTGGCTTTTAAAATCCATTTTAATAAAGTTTATTCCCACTTGGCATCTCTTTCTCTTTGCAATCTCTCCAAAACATAGATTCTGTAAGTGAAACTGATTCCAACAACAGAAGGCTAGTCCAAGAATCAATGAAAAAGGCTGTCTATGAAATAGTGCCAGCCACTAAGACACATAAAATATAATACACTAGCAGACATTTAACCAGAAACAAATGACTGGCAGGTGTACAGGGGAATCCTCCATACAACAAAAATGTAACATTATGTAGCTTTTGAACACAGCACAGAATCAGTTCAACTTCACCAAATCTGCTGGCCTTGTGATCTGATGGCTAAGGAAAAGAAATTCAGCAGCACATACACGCAGTCATATTTTAAGTCAATTACGGTAACTGAGATTAATTAATGCCAATGAGCACATTTTCTCTTATTCTCTTGCTTCAGGGTTTACATTAGTGCAGTGTGTTCAAACATCTGACACAATGCAGGGACAAAAAGCTGCTGAAGAGTGCCACTGAGAAGAAGAAAGACAGTCTTTAATATGTGTATGTTGTTAGGTGCCCCAGGACCGGATCAGGTCCCAAAGTTAGTCCAAAGTATGTCCAGATATTTCACCAAAGATCGTCGGATAAACTTGAATACAGTCTAACAAATTTTATATCTAATAAAACCTTAAAGTCTCACTATTCAAATGGTATCAAGCAATTTAAGATTGAATAATCACAGCGACTACAGTTTCTTAATATTTAACAACAGTACAAATACAGTACAGTACACTGGTTCTTACCTTTCTGTCGTGTTACTTCATACGTGTGATTTCACTGTTTACTCAAAGTTTGACATAGCAAGCTTCTGTGAATCACATGAAGCCTCAATCAAACTTGTTTGTTACGTTTCACAGCGTAACTAACCCTAAAACCAATAGAATTCGCAATTCGCACCCTCAGAGCAAATCCCAGTCAGGGGGCATAGACTAACTTCGATTGACAGTAGAATCAGCCAGTTACATTGTTCGTCAATGATGACTGACGCACCTTGTAGCCAATGATGAGGCCTTTCAAACGTTATATGACTCGTTATGTTTGATGACGCAACAGTAGGCTTTAAAGGGCTGGGCAAGCAGCGCTCGACGCTAGAGGGGGAGGGGAGTCATATTTCACATTTTACAGCATGTCGATAGTAAACTGGGAAGCTTTTGCTTCAAACGACACCAAGGTCATCAATATGACTCCTAAAATGTAAGAGCAGCTAGTTTAATTTGGGTATGTGTTTTTGAGCCGTGTGCCGTAAAAAGGAAGGGGGTGTACCCATTGGGTTAATGAAAGTTCGACACTTCCTGATGCTGTTTCACAATTAAAGCGGACCGGGGAAGACACCTAATTATGGCTGTTGTGATTTTGCCACAGGATGTGCTGAGTGATAGCCAATGGGGGCAGCTGAAGTCAGAGCCTGGTGTGTAATCACTATTTAAAAGTTTGTTATTTAAATGACATGTCGTAAAGTGAGAACTCGGCACAATGATCCTTATTTTCTTCTGTGCAGTCGTGAAGATAATAAAAAAAAAAAAAACAATGCTTAGTTTATGCCTTTGAACATTAAAGATTATTACTGAACTGTTTACTAGGTAATCATGGTGCAGTTAAAATATGTTATTTTAATCACTCACGCTTGTGTAAAATCACTGCAGTTGTTCTGTCATTGCTTATATTATATAAAAAAATAAAAATAAAAAAATAAAAAATAAAAAAAAAAGCAGAAAGATTTTAAATTTACTCTAAGCCCCTTGAGCCATAAGCTGTGCTTTGGTTGTCTGTTTGCCAAATGTGATCCAACAATACATAAGGATTAGAATTCTTCTAGTGCAGAAAAGCCTGAAGTTAGCATAAAATCTTGTGGACAAGAAAAAACACTGACAAGGACATGGCATACACCATCAGACCATTTTTGATCAATGAATAAAGGATTTGTCATTTTTGCATGTACATGCATATGTATGTGCTTTGTAACTGTGTGTGTTTGAGAGGAAAGGTTTAGATACTGGTCAAAAAGACGAACAGCCAGTGTTTATGTGCGCTATATATCAAATCTGGAGTCCATTTTCTTTTGTTCCTGCCAGGTTCTGTTTTCACATGTCCCATTCCCTGCCCTGCTCTCTCTATCTGCAATTCTCTCTCTCTCTCCTTTTGTTTCCCTTTGTTCCCATGCAGATGTCAGAATGTCAAATGATTGGGGTGAAGAAAAGACAAAAACAATAGCCTCCATTTTAAGGGAAGAACAACACAGAGAGAACATCTAATTACTCTTATTAGTTTATGCCAGGCGTGCTGTGTGAATGTTAAAATACAGTTTCCCTGCATCGTTTGACATTCTGCTCTGAGACAGAAGCCAAATAACGGGGAAAAGATGGGTGAAAAGGAGGAAATGGTGAATGAAGAGCAACTCGGAGAAAGGGCAGGAGTGGAAAGGAGGAGGACGGGGAGAGGGAAGGGACTGGGAGGTGAAAGCAATGGTGGGAGGGGACTAACTGCAGGGAGCACAGAAGGGGTAATAGATAAGGAAATAAAGAGAAGAGGCACCAGCTTGGAGTGAAGAGAGGGGCAATTTCAATTATCATCAGCTAACACATCTAACAAAGTCAGTCTGCTTGAGTTGAAGAGCAGAACAACTCCAGCTCTCTTTGATCCTTTGATAGAGCACGTATCACAATCACTCAGCGACGCCATTTAAGTGGAGGACAGGGGCACTGTGAAAGTGTATCGGTTAAACCTTGATGCCTCAGTTGTCACCTATGTTCTTTTAAGTCATAGATAGCGTACAAACGAGTGTGTACACAAACCGCCACAGTTCCCCGCCACCTACAGATACAGGTAGAGGCCACCTCTCCCTCTGCTTTGTCAGAGAAGCACACGTGATGTCTGCTTTATTGCCAATTGAATCAACACTCCTACAATGCAAAGCACTTGCTCTAGAGTGCTGAGAGTTAAACCTGTGCCTGATACACACGGGCACACATAAGAAGAAATCAGGTAATATAAGCTGGTTCATTTTTGCTTGCACCATTGTGTGGAAATAAAGGGGAAACTGAGGTTTGGACATTAGGGTCACTAAGCAACAAGCAAAACCTTTCTGTCAGATCAAGAGTCTGTAGAGCGTTATTGAGACATGGTCTCATGTCTTCATCAGGGTAGACAAAACACTGTAATTGCGTCAAAGATCAACAGCTGTCAGACATACAGCACTATGAGTTCCACAGAATCCACACTCATTTTACATGACTCTTAACATAAAATCTGGTCCCAACATGCCTCATCTTTAGTGAAAGATTAGATTGTGTGAGCTTTCTCAACAATGACAACCTGTAACATACCATAAGAGAAGCCACAGCAGTCATTTACCACTTGTAGGAGGAATCTCTAACAGAATCATTTATTCACATATAAATGATTTCAACACTCAAATGATTATTTTAATTAGACCAGTATAGCAGTTAGCAATGTTTGGAACAACAACTAAAATGAATCTCATCAGGAATATTAACTGGCTGATTACAATAACAATTAGCCATTGGAAAACCAAAACAAAAATTGAAGTCGAGTCCATGGAGGTTACAAATCAAATCAAACCAAAATTTATTTATACAGCGCTTTTAGACAATACGATTGCACACAAAGTGGTTTACGTCAATTAAACTCAATACAGAGATTAAATTATTAGACCGTTGAAACATACACTTTAACACAACATAGTTACTAGGAGAGATCACCAAACACTTGTTTTTAGTTTTGTACGAAAAAGGGTAAAATCAGTAATAGCACGAATATCTTGAGGTAAGGAATACCACCTCCGAAAGCACGGTAACCAACAAACAGTTTGTTTTCAGAACCTCAAGAGTTAATTGAGAAGAACAAAGTCAACAATTTTGTATGAAATATGAAAGAGAAAGACAGTGTAAGGCTTTAAAAATTAAAGGTAAAATTTTTAATTCAATACTAAAAGGGCAAAGACAATGCAGAGAGTGCAAAAATGGGGTAGTATGCTGAAAAGGATTAGTATTAGTTAAACAGGCAGCATTCCTTTTGGACCATCTGTAAGCACTGTTCAACTGAGAACATATAAAGGCATGCGGTGCCTTTTCAAAATCTGGAATGTGAGAGAAATGACAACAGACAGTAAACAAAGATGAAAAAAGCTATTCTGAACCACTGTATTAATTTGATTTTCAAGTTTGAAGTTTGAATCCAGGACAACACCCAAATGCCTAACTGTTGGTGGCCCATAGTGAGACGTTAATAAGGCAATCATCATCAGGACCTTGATTTTATCTTTTAAATTAGTGATTTCTTATACAACTGCATAAATGTTCATCACTGGCATGTTTGAGAGCAGCTTTCACATTTGGACACCTTAATGCTCACCCACACATTAACTGGCATGATTCACTCCTCATAGTAGTCATTAACACTGTGTATGTGTGTGTGTGCTCGCATGTATGCTGTACATTTTGAGGTTCAGTATAAACTTTATACCCTGCGAGTGACGACATATTGGCGCCCTCTCATTTTCTCTCACTATTGGCGCCCTCTCACTCTTTAAAGGCCTGACTTGTTATTAAGAATTGAAGCTACAGTCTGGTTTAGGTTTGGGTTTGAGTCATGGTTAGGCATTTAATTCTGAGGGATAAGTGTCCTCACAAAAACAGCTGTGTCTGTTGTAATTCTGTGTGGATTTCTGGCTGGCTGGACACGTTATGGTGGGCTGCTGCAGAAGCAAACCTGTCATGCTCAACTAATTCACTTAAACTGAAACCAGTCAGGACCAATCATATTGTAACAAAGAGTGAGGCTGCACGTAATGTGTGGGACTGGATATATTTATAGTTTAAGCTGGATACTGGCAAAGCATTAAGACCGTCAATAGGTTATATAAAGTAGACTTGCATTTCCAACATCACCTTTACAGGGAAATAGAACATAGGGCTATTTCTCAATAAAACAGTCAGGAAGAGAATACAGTTTGGGTGGATAAATACTTATTTGCTGTATAAATTAAGTTTCATCTAAGTTTTACATTAAATCATCATCTCACAATGTCTCAAGTCAGAAGGAGTGGAGCACTGTGGGCTTGGGCACCTTCTCTGTCTTTGTGTCTGTACTGGCCTTCAGTAGGAGAAGGCCAGGCATTGATATGACAACGAAAATGTCAATGTGTCTGAGACACAGAAATACCAAGAGACCATCTCTCTAAAATGGCAGCTTCTGTCACAATAGCCTACTTTAAGTGCAGGCTCTTCATCTTTCTTCATTATGCTCCTTCCAGCTGAACTACTGCAATCCAGACTAAACATAACCTAATAAACCTAAATCTAATAAACAATGACAATGACTAAGATATTTTAGCCTGGAGCATCCAACAATCCAGAAAAAAATTCTTAAATCAAAAAATAAACAAAATCAACAATTCTCTCAAAATATAACATAGAACTGAGCGTTTACATCCTGTCAAGACAGCAGGGAAAGTGTGTAAATCCACTGACCCCTGTTGTTAATGACAAGCAATGTGAGCGAAAACATGGCTCTATCCCAGCGGAGTCGTGAGCATTCATGTGGACGACCACCCTATTACAGGTGTGAGATGGGGCTAAATGGAGAAAAATGACGTCCAGTCAGGCAGACAGGACCCTGTCCCCAAGCAGTTGTTCAGCAGTTTGATCTACAGCATGGGTCACCTTGTCCACCCACTTACAATAAAGCTACAGCAGATCCAAACCAATTGACAAAACATCAGGGGAAGGAAAGATGAATCATTGGGTCAATATGAAGGTACGGCCTTCTTTTACCTCTGTGCAGTGTCCTCATAACACTTAACCTTCAATTTAGAAAAAAAAGGCTTGAAATGGCCCACGGAGAAACCAAGGCATGAACTAAATGCCGTGTTCATTCACCCTTGTGTACTGCAACTGTATTATTCACAATTATCTTTGTATGCAGAGACTTGAGCTAATTAAAGCCATTCTGCTGTGTTTAGCTGGGAGCCTCTAGAAGCGTATGAGAATAAAGAGCAGTTATAAGCAACATCACCAGGAAAAGAGCTTTGAAACTGAGTAAGAGGGATATTTATTAAACCTGTTACAAATTACTATCAGGTGCACAAAATATTTCTTCCTCACAATTTTTAAATTTAGAGGTGTATTTACCAACATCAATGACGCTAATGAATACAGCCACAGCAGTGTTAAAATGAATACACTTTTGCCTGTACTGGATATGTGAGGACCAAGGAGTATAGAAGTGTAATTTAAATACTACTTACCTTTAATACTGAATGGTACCGTATGATCCAAAAACCTGTAAAACTCATTCTCAATTCAGATTCTCCTATGGTGTCCCAAAAAAGAGACGCAATGTAGAAACACCCGCTTCTTCTTCAAATTTGTTCTTAACACCAATACCGTCTCATGACACACTAACAGCAGTGTCACAAATTTCAAAAATAAGGTGCGAAACATCCCCCGAAGACTCCAAGCCTCAACTTTCAGAATGAACACGTCAGCAGATATATGTAGCTACAGAAGGTCAGCTACATCTGAAGAGTTGTCAAAGGTATACCAGTACAGGAGCACAACAGACGTACCATCATAACAGCCTGTCAAAACTATAGTGCAAGTATTCAGACCCCCTTCACTTTTTTTCAATTTTTTATGTTGCAGCCTGATACTGCAATTGTTTAAATTCATTTTTTTCTCAATCTACATTCAGTACCACATAATGACAAAGTGAAAACAGAGTTCTAGGAATGTCTGTAAATGTATTAAAAAGAAAAAACATCACATTTACATAATTATTGAAGTACCTTTGGCAGCAATTACAGCCTCCAATATTTTTGGGTATGACACAAAAAGCTTTGCTCACCTGGATTGGAGGATTTTCTGCCATTCTTCTTTGCACTGTATATATGGTATACGGTATATGGTACAGCCTGATTAATAAATTAGCCCATATACATACACACATGAACTGTAAAATTAGTTAGTTAGTAGTAAAATCGTAATTACTTTGTAAACGTATAATTATCTAACTTTTAAAATTCTGAAGTTGTCAGCCCCAAAAACAGAATATCAACTGAGATAAGGAATATTTTTTTGGACTGAGTGACAAAATTATCTTCACAATGATGAACTGTTGTTTCATTTTCAACCAATAAATGTATCTGTCGTGCATCAACTGGCTGCACATTCATAGTTAGTGTGCCTTCTGCAATCACACTTTTGTTCTCTTACATCTTTATTATTCTATTTTGTTCTTTGACGAGCTTCTCCTATACGCGTACAGCTGGAAACATGATTCCAACTGTAAAATGTTAAGCATGTTGTGCATATGCATGCTATTACTTTAGGTGTTTGTATCTCTTTTCTGTGATTTTATAGGAATTTCTAAAACTTAAAAAATTCCCATTCAAATGAATGGGAGAAATGATCTGACTTTACTGAAACAGGTCGATTTTCATGAGCCTATATCGCTGGCATACGTGTAGCTACAGACTCTGTTTACATTTTAAAATGCTTGAATATCTTTAATCTGTCAGAGCTGTGCTCCCTGTTGTTATATCTTGAATAGTTTTTTATTAATTTAAGTCTAAAGTGAGGTATGTCACAGCGTTTTGCCAAGTTTAACAGCGTGTGACATCATCAGCTAGAGTGGAGAACAGGCTGGTTTTCCAAGGAGAAAAACATTCTCTCAACTGCTCTCACGGCTTCAGTTTTAACTCTACAAGCACAAAACCCACCTCAGAAGTTGCCACATGCCTCTTGTCTCGGCTCGTCAAAACATATAACACAAGAGTTGTAGTTTTTGCCATCAGAGCCTTAATTGACAAGCGAGTCGCGTTTCTGTCTCATTGACTCCAATAGAAATTAGCTGCCAGCAGCTCGTCTCCGAGGCAGTCACTCTAAGTACCTGCTAGGTATTTTTGTGTTTTTGCTGGTTATTTCCAGACTGTGAGAGGGACATTGGTATGTTATTTGATTGTTCTTGAAAGTAGACTTGATCACCATGGAGGTGTGCTATCAATTAGCCATTAAAACATTGGGTGCATACTCCAATATGGTGGCAAAAATGAAGCATCTGACCTTGGAGGAAGAATACAACACACAAGTGTAAAGGACCTATGACCTATGTTCAGATACAAAGGAGAGTTTTGATGTAGAAAAATGTAGTAATGTGGCTTCTCAGGTATTTGTCTCTTATTGTACCAAAAATTGAGCCCTTTGTTAAAGCTGAAAAGGTTTTACTGATGGAGAACTGCTTTTGACTTCTGCCATTTTCCAAGCTCTATAAAGCTTTTGATCCTTTTTGCACCGGCACCACAATTAACCCAAAGGTCATATCACTGCTTATGGTGAGAGCAGAAAGCAGCTAGGAGCTTCTCTCCCTTTTCCTCTTGTCGTGGTAAACCATACCATGCCTGCAGTATAATCACTGTAACATTGTGTGGAGGGACTTGACATGCCTCTAATGAGATGTCAGCAAAAGGAAGCAGAGAAAGATGCTGGGTGTATGCTTGCCTCAATACCTGTACTAAATGAAGCGTTATCCTGATCAAGAGTCATAATTCATAAAGACAACCTCATCATGAACCCTTTTAATTATTTTGTCAAAATGCCCAATCCATTTAACATATGTAATTGTGTAAATGTGGGTACAAAAGGTGTGTTTGTCTGCATGTTTAATTTATATTTGCAGATGAAGTGCATGTGCATATGTGAGACTCAAAGGGCAATGCCAATATGTCTAGGGTGAAGGGTCTGTGTCTCTGGAGAGCAACTGCCCAATGCACCTGACCCATGATGCACTCTGGCTTCATTAAATGTGCTTTATAGTTTATCCCAACTTGGCCAGATGCCCTCTCAACAACACACTACCTTTTGTCAGAAGGCCTGCAGGCAATCACACTCAAATCTGATTCATTTTGGCATTACAAATAAACCTCTGTACTGTAAAGAAAAGCCAGGATTTAAACATGGAGGTCTTACCCCTGTGGAAGCATCAGTACTACTATGTTTATAGTCTTCAGACCACTGATGCTGCTATAGGGTAGGCTATATCTGATTTTTTTTGTTTTTTTTGTTTTTTTTTGTTAAATGTCACTGAATCACCTGTTCAGAAACGGCTGTGCAAACATCAATCTGAGATTAAAAGATAAAAATGTTTTAAATCCTCACAGGACACAAAAGGAGAGAGATAAAAACCAGTACAGATAGGCCATAAGCTCCCTGTTGATTAATTTACATCAATCAGTTTTTCTAAGGAAACCAATTACGGTTGTTGCTATGGATACTATTCAATAGTACAGCTTGTAGAAACATTTTACTGTTGCTAAGAGACATGAAAACACTGGGACAGACAACTATTGATATAGTTAGCGAAAAAGAAAAGCATGCTCCAAGTGCAGCTATTTGTTTATATGTTTAATGTACAGTAATTCAAGCGCAGCAGACGTAATGTTCACTAGTGCTGGAACATATAGAAAAGTGCATGATTGCTTACTAACTAAAATTACCTTTAATACAATCAACAAAATAAACATGTTACCTTGATCCAATGCAGGTCACAACTGAGGGCCATACATCTAAAACATCATGTCTGACATGCTCTAGGTCAACCTTTCTAACCTTAAATGGTGAACTGTGATTATGGTCTGCTTTGCGTTTATTACTTTAATGCACACTAACAGCTTTACCTTCTTCTATTGCTAATGCTACTTTGATTGCTGTGTTTACTTTGATGTCTTGTCTTTACATTTTTTTTAGCTTGACTCATATGCTACTTGGACATTTGTGTAATTATATTAATTTTATATATTTATGCAATTTTATCTATTAACAGTTGTCTCATAAAACATCATCCTCTCCCCCTAACTGCCCATCCATCTTTTTCTTTCCTCCTCTGACCATTTCCAAAGTTTATTAACTTGTCAAGCAGACAAAAAAACTAAAGCACATTCACATTTTGTTAATAAACGGTTGTCAAGAGTGATGGAAAAGACATTATTAGTAGCAATGTCAGCCTTGACTAAATAATAAATTGGTTGTTGTACTATTACTTTATGCACAGTATGCACACAGACTGTTTTCACAACAGAAATGTTGGCATGCCATAGCAGAAAAAGCACAGCTGTAATTGATAATATTAAAAATGGTAGCTTTTCATTCAGATGAGTGAGTTCCAGGATCCTGGTATTGCGCAGGCTGGCTTACTGGCATGGCTTGCTGGCACACTTGATGGGACTGAGCTATGCTTAACTGAATTTGTTACACCTATGTTTTTCTGCTAGAATAAGTCAACATGTCTCATGTGAAGAGTCTATTGAGAATGCATTAACCCAACTTTCTCTCAAATATAATAACTCAGCACTAATGTGAAAACAGAAGTCTCTTTTGTTCTAAATAGAAAATGCATAAATCCCTGCATATGATTCAATGATTTCCTTTTTATTTAAAGGTTCAGTTCATAACTCCTCTCACCTTTTCTCTTCTTACATGTCTTTTAGTTCACCTCAATATCTGTCTATAAAATCTGTCTATGGCTGAAGTACCATGAAGATACAATATAAACATGGCTTACCTCTGAATTTGTTTCAGTCTGTCCTTTCTAAATTCTGTCCTTATGTGAATGTTTTCTGACACATTATTACTTGTCTCTTCCTGTTGGTGCTGTTCTTCTTCTCCTCTACCCACTCTGCCTTCTCTGTTGCAATTCTATCCATCCATCCACCCATCCATCCAGTTCACTTCTATTTTCTTAATGTTGTTGCCATTTTCTGAATCTCATTATTTTTTCCATTGTCTTATTTGTCTTATTCTCTGCTGCTGATTTTGGCTCTCTCATATCCGATTTATAAATTAACAATATGCTGCTGGAAAATCCCCATCCTTTTCTTCCACCTGAAGTTTTACTCTAAGTCCATTTATCTTGCATTCAACTTTTTGTGGCCTCTTTTATCAGTAGTTATTGAACGTATCTCGTCAGCCTCCAGTCTTCCACATTTCTTTCCGATATTATGTGCTTATTGAACTATTGGAATTATTTTATTTTTATTATGATTTTGTCTCATATTCGTCTGCACTTGTAGCAAGTTGCTTTTAACAGTCTTGCTTTATTTTTTTGTTTTTTTTACATCTTACTAGATTCTTCTTTGTCCATTTTTCCCTTTTCACTGATCAGACTGCTAGGCTCAAGTCAAGACAGCCCAGTATAAAATATGTTCTCAAAATCATAATGAACCTTTTCCTCTTTATATCACATGCTTGAGTTGGTCAAACAATTATCCTTTTTTCTTATTTCCTCTGTCTGTCTCTTTTACTGCTGTGGTTTTATTTCAACATTTACACATTTGTATGTGACAATATATCTGTAGAAAGAAAAACAGTTTTAGTGGCCAGACTTTTCAAAGAACAGTACAACCTGCATTTCTCAGAAAGACAGTTTACTGTAATTATTTGTGTGAGTGCTGCCTACCATGGGGTTCTTTCGGCGATACTGCTTCATTTTTTGGACACCAAAAATGTTTAATATGCACATTTTATTTATATTCAGTTTTCTTCTTATCAAAGCCAAGAAAACCAGGAATTTTTATGCCACTATACCTGCTTCAGCATCTGTGACCATGGGATGAAACTGCCTACACAACTTCCTTTGTCAAGATTACTCCCATCTCCCTCTTGTTCTGCTCGACTTAAGTGGGATTGTGGCCTTGCTACACTAATTTCGTTCTTTTCTGGACCATTAAGGACAGTATTTGAGGTTGAGCTCAAACTATTCAGGACTGAAGCCCTAGATGATCCAACCAAATGACATCACTGATGGACAAGATACATTTTATAATGACACTGACAGAAAATGTGTTTACTGTGGATCAGTAACATCATGCCCTTAACAGTTGTGTTTAGTAAGGTTGATATGGGTGCGATATATCATGTCAGTGCATTGCTGATATGAATAAAACATTTCATATCATCTATATTTCACATTAGATCCTGCAATCCACAACTTACTAATGATTAAATGAAAATACAGTGTAAGGAAATCCTGTAAATACTATTAATATGCAATGTATCAATAAGAGATTCACTTTTTAACAGCATCCATATTATTGTTATTGTCTATTTTCTTACATCATACTATAACTCCTGAATACACTGTTGGTTAGCATTTAGCTCTCATGCCTCAGGCATTTAAACTTCACACCAACACATAAGCCTACCACACAACAACAAGCCTGACAGTAGCCTGGGTCATGTCTAGTAGTAAACAAGGTAACTGTATTTTTTTTTTTTTTGCAAGGCAGCTTCACTCAGAGGAAGACTATTACTTCAATTCAGTAGTAAACAAATGTCAAAGTTTTTTTTTAAATGTCATCTTCAGGTATCAGGCAAGTAAGGAGCAAAGTTACATTTTTCAGCAGTGAGATTTATTTGCCACCAGTGAGTGTGAAAGCACTTGTCATCTGTCTCATTACCTGTACTAAGAAAAATACATGTTGGCAGCTTAGGTAGAATTACTTTTGCATAGGTAACTTTAGTTTGGATAAGCCTGTATCTACCTATCCTTCCTGTGTACATTCAGTCATCATGAGGTACAAACTTTTGAAAAATTTGAAAATGTATGATAAATCCCCCCATTTTTGTTTACTCAGAGGAGGACCTGTGAATGAGACTGCCTATTTAGAGGTGTATTTCTACAAAAAAAAAAAACAACATTGCACAGTGATGGGGTTGAGGTTAAAGCCTTGGGGTAGGATTGTGGGTATGAGGAAGAAACTGAGTAAATGTAAGTGCAATGCATACACCTAGTATCACTTCAGCTGCCACACATCAATTAATATAGAAAAACACCAGAATAAGCTGAACCTTCTGTGATGTACTGTACATTCCTTGAAATTAAAGTGGTACAGCTTGTGCTTTTGATGTAACCATGGTGATTTGTAACAATAAAACAGTGTGACCACTTTCAAACCATTAGTATCCCGCAAGCTAAGGCCATCAAAGATCACTAATCTCTTTCTGCAGCCTCCTTCTCTTCTTATTCTGTTCTTCTAATCAATACCAGACTCCATGGCACACACTGGGTTTGAAGAAGCTGCTGCTCCACTGATCCCAATCTCCACCCTTCAGCAGATAAGGCCAGTACAGGAAGGACAGTACAATAATTGCCTGTAACAAACTCGTCAACTTTCGATATTTTTTTTTCCTCTGGCTCATTAGGCTAATTAGGATGGTAATAGCAAGAGTAGAAGATCTGAGGAAACCTGAAACCAGACCTAGCAGGTACTTAAAGCCCACAAAAGACCAAGATAAAATGCCACTATGCACCCTTGTTTATAATAATCTTTGTCACGCAGATGCTTTTCAACCATCATCAACCATTCAATCTGATACTCTCCCTTGCATTGTGCTGCGCAGCTGAGGTTGCTCCTTTGTTACCCAGACCTCCTGCAGGCCAAACCTAATCACCACAGGTGTTGTAGATGGTAAACCAAACCCTGACTCCATGGAGGAGCTCAACTCTCTCTCCTGAAAAGATGAAATTATAAAACGCAGCAACGATTCACATTTCTGGAGGTGAAGAAGCAGGTGTTTTCTGTGGGTGATAAAGATAGCACAGTAACAGATGTATCCTTGTAACATGTACGCAAGGCAGGTGTCGTTGCTCAAAGCAGATGTAACTGAAGCAGACCCAAGCAATAACAGATAGGAGTGGTATAACTTGTCCGTCAGCAAGAGTACAGAGGCACATCTCTCTAAATACCCATGTAATCACAGTAAAAACAAGATGTTATTCCGCCCCTGCCACCTTGCCTCTGCCCACTTTTCACAAGTGACTCACTGAAAAGGGAAAATGAAGAGAGGAGGATGGTTTTTGCGTGTGTGTGTGTACACGTCTTTCTATGGTTTTGTGGATCTGTTTTACACTGATGCCATTCTGCAATGCAGCATTGTGTCCTCACAACTATAGTAAGATATGACTCTGTGTGTGTAGGACTGGGGGAGGTGATAAAAGACTCTGATCAGGATCAGGCCTTGATCCCTATAATACCAGGTAGCTGATTTCTCATTCAGACTCTAGTGATGATAACATAATTACTGGCATTTTGCATGGTTGAACAGACAAAGTGAAGAGATCAAATACCTCACTGATAAATAAGTAAAGAATATTTTAACCTTTTCAGCTACCTTGAGTCAACAACTTCTATTCCTGTCACATAAAATGAAGGTTACTTTCTGAACAGTATACATGTCAGCCATCTCTATAATGTGCCTCATACACTAAATTGTGCAGTATGGCAGCAGTCTATATTCAGGTCAAGATTAAAGCTGTGTCACTGGGTCTTAGGACATTATGTGTTGAACATTTGACTGACAATAGAAATGCAATACAACAAGGTCAGCGAGGTATAAAGCTCAGTGAGCAGTGAGAACAGATCTTTGATGAAATTTGTGGCTTGGTAAAAGATAATACCTGGAACTGTGTCAGTCAACACTTCTCATCCAGCCGTTTTTTATTTTGCTCAACTAAGGAATAAAAAAAAAATACCTTATACTCAGACACTGCTCCCACAACTCCTGCCAACTGCGTAGACAGATGAGGATGTTGTGTTTTCGAATGATAATTTGTCTGAATTTTTTATAAGATTCTCTTTTGCTCTTATAAGATTCTCTCTCTAAATTTCCTTTCAAGTCCTGCAAATGGTTTAGACTAACCTAAAAATCAATCAGGCAGCTGCTTTGAAATTTTCATAGGCTTTCAGCACAGGAAATGATGTCACACTTTGTCAAACTTAAAATTTTTAACTAATTCATCTACAAGTAACTTCTAAAGGAGAAACATGGTATGGCATTAAGCATGGCATTAAGCAAGTAATGTGTAACTTATGTGTTGTGAACTGGGAAATCTCAATGACTGCTCATAAAAGCCAAATCCAGAGCAAGTTCTGCTTTAATATTCTTGTTTTGAAAGCTGACTTTAAAGCACTAATAACCTGCTTTACTATAAGTCACTTTTTTTTTAACTTCTCTGGCTTGTAATGCACCTTATACAGTATAGCGAAGCAACTTATACGTGTATATTTACAGTAATTACAGTCACTAGCGTTAGATGGCACTTTTGACTCAATTGAAGATAGAATTGTACCGCAGAACAAGTAAAAATGCTTTTATTCATGCTAAACTACAACTTCTAGTGTAACACAAGTGAAAATGCTGCCCAAAAGAAACAGCTGTACAGCAGACTACAAACTGCAGGTAATACAGTATACAGCTGAAACAAAGTTTGTAGTGGGTGTAAGCATTCAGGCAACCCAGGGGACACGCCTCTTGATGTTTTGATGCAATTACTAATCTACAATGTGTCAGACATCAATGATATGAGGGACATCATACCATACTTGATGTTTTCTTTCTGCCTACAAACCTACTCTCACTCAGCAGTGCACCATTAAGAGGTTATGTCACGGTCACATAAAAACATCAAAGGCGAGAACTGAGATGGAGATCATATTTTGATTAATCATGAACCCTTAGACATGCACTGAACTCAAAATGAAAGTTATAACTAACAAGAAGAGTTCAACTTCAGTCCTCTGTGGCTGCTTCTTTCATGTGGGCAATCGCCTAGTTTGTAGTTTATAGTACTCATGAAACACATAACACACTAAAACAAATAGGCCTCATTTCTTTATCGCAACATTTAAATCACACATACCTGCCTGTCACACACACACACACTGTATTATTGTTTTCATGTAATTCTGAAAATAACTTTGAAATAAATTAGTCAAATTAGCTACTGAGCCAAGCAGTACATAATGCAGATTCCTTTTTTACATTTTTGTTAATGTAACAGTGACAACTTAATGTAGGCCACAGAGAGAAATAATCTGTGCATTCATGAATATCATGCTTGAAAAGGTCAAAAAAGAATGTTCGGTAATGATGAAGGATCTAGTGCAACAAAGCAGAAGAGTAAATGTACTCTACTGTAGAAGTATTTGAGTGCGAGTGTGTGTCGGGGTGTGGGTCAAAGGTTTGAACTCTGTATGCATACTGAGGACTAAATGAGAAGCTTCAAGCAGCAAGAAGACAGGTCACACACTGTGATCATCATGAGCAAACAGGTAATTAAACGCAATCTGTTCTCCACCTTTTTTAAATTTCCCCACATCTATTCTTATGAAACACATCTATGAAAGAGACCTGTTTCAATCCAGACAGACAGGTCAGAAAGGACAGTTCAAAAAATGTTTTGAAAGGCTGTGCAATTCATAGATGTATGCAGGAGTTCTTTCAGCTGTGTGGCCATGCAGAGCTTACAAGTGTTTCTCTGAATGTGTCGATGCATTAAGGCATAAAGATATTAATAAAAGCACATCCCCCTTGTGCTTGTGCAGTGAGTAAGGGTCAGATGTCTCACATAAAACTGCTGCTTGGTATAGGCTGACTGACCACAGACATGACAGTTACAGCAGCGAGAGATAGTGCCTCTGCCTATCACTGTGTTGATGAGTCAGATATACAATGGTAGTTCCTAGCTGCTACTACATAAAATAAATACATTTCATTTGCTTTACATGCACACAGTCACTATACTCTATATACAGTATACATCAACTACAAAATGTATGCAAAGTAATCCAATCTACTGCAATCTAGAGTAGCGATGTAACTCGCAGCATATTTATTAAAATAGATGCAAAGAAGCGTACACTCAATGAGACCCATTAAGTACGGTTAACATCACTTGATTTACTGGTTCCTCAACATAGTTAGTCCCTAGACCATTTAGCGCCCTCTCCTACTTGTTAATACACACACAGGCTGAAATGTCATTGCAAAGCACAGAAAAGAAAAACAAAGTTGTAGCACCAGTGGCTTTCTTGAGACACTCCCTATTCTGATCTGTATTCAAGGTATATGGCCCATATATTTAATCAGATTGGGAATGGCTGGTCACTTTGTTTTGTTGGACTCATCACAGTCTGCATTATTTTAGTTTAAACTGTTACGACAACCAAGCCTTGGTACTGCCTTTCCAGCCTGCACATTTCGAACTGTTTTGACCTCACTGTCAAAAAAAAAACACTTCCAGTGTTTCTGGAAATAAGTAAGAAATTTAAAGGGGGTGCACAGTGACTTCTCACACGTTTGCCTTGATTCATATCAATCCTATTCATATATTGAAAATGAAGTGGCCATGTGAGCTCATCACATCTAAAATGCTATTAACACCCATACTGTCTTCTGCTCTGTTCATCTCAATAGGATGAGTTCAAAGATTACACCCAATCCAAGGGCATTTGATTTCCCTGACAGAGTGAGTCTCTTTCCTCTGTTCCAAATCTTTCCAGTAACTCTGTAAACCCCTGAGGAGACTGTCATGTGAATACTGATGTATTCATTCCCCCAGTCAAAACACAGTAAAGAGCCATAATCCCAAGGCCCCTGCACAAGGACATCCTCCTTGAACCACAATCACCCTTACATCTCTTATCAGCTCCAGCCTGGAGAACATGATTAAAAAGTGGCCACGAAACTGCCTTTGCACCTGGGATATGACTCGTCCACTGCCATGTGTCAGTCAAGCTGAGCAGTGCAGATGTACAGTGATGTAAGACCCTCAATTAGCCAATCAGAACGACTGGAAAGCCACATAGCAAATGCTGTACGTTAAGTGGTCTCAGCAGAAATAGTGGTGTCTCATTTACCTACAAGTGTATATTGATGGGGACAATGGGCAGACAGGCACCTCTGCTGGTCTACAAGACTGAAGGCTGACAAGAAGTAGGAAAGAGGGTCAGTGCCAACCGATTGCCAGGAGTCTGGGGCAAACCACTAAAAATGAAATCTTCTATAAATAGAGGCATATCAGGCAGAGGAGAGTGAAAAGAAGAAACAATATAAATGGAAGAAGCTGCCAACAGAAAGAAAATGCCTGTTGCATTGGACTCTACCATGCAAGCCAATAAATCTAGAGCTAGAGACCTGGAAGCATAATTGCTGTGTTTCGCCTGACAGATAAATCGTACTACAGACACTGAAATGGTCCCAGAGTAAAAATGGATGGATACCTGTTGGTTCCCATAGCTACCCAGAATGAAGAAGCAAACAGCAAAAGGAACATTTCAAGGAAAAAGAGGAAAAGGTCATGTGAGATTTCAGGAAATACCTCATGAAAGGTGCAGAGGAAGTAGAGGAAGATGATGCACTTAAGACCACCGCATTTAGCTCCAGCACCTTGGGACCTGAACAGCGCTTTTGTAACCATAAGAAATATCACCACAGTTGTTAAAACCTACATGAGGAATGAGTGCAATTTTTCTGCTATGGATTACACTGAGACTGAAGAATTTATTGTGCAAAACAAATTTCTCTCAGTTGAAACATCCTACTCTACTGTGAACTGTTTCCAAGACCAAAATTAGAGAAGGTTTTGGTCTTCAGCATAGCCATGGAAATATAGTCTAAGTCTACTACTCACTGTCTTGTCATGGCCAAGCAGAGTTCTAATTCATTTCATTAATTGGTGAGTTGGTCAGGCAATGCTAGAAAAACACAATAGTCAGCAGACAGTTCATTTCTTGCCAGTATAACTACTAAATGCCAATCTGGATGGGATTCAAAAAGAGAATATTGATGTTTGATAAAATTCACATTCACAAATCAAAGTGAAGTACAAGACTGCCAACCCAGCTGGCTGGCACACAGGGCATAGAGGGGGGAATTGGGAAGTCATGGTGGGCTTATTCACAAGATAGGGAGCGATAGGAGAAATGTACCAGAATCAGTTCTAACAATGTTCATTTTGTGCATGCACCAATGGAAAAAACTGTAAAACAGAGTTAGATGAATATGATAAGTCTTCAGCACTGAAACCTGTTGCAGATAAATATTAATGGAATACAGAATTTCACCATATTGTGCTAGTAGTGAGATCCTTTACTTAAATAAAAGTATATATACCACAGTGTGATAATACTCTGTTACAAGTCGACATTCAAACTTCTAATTAAAAGTACTAACAGCCAAATATACTTGAAGTACCAAAAGTAAAAGCACTCAATGGCACATTCTAAATTAATGTTTTTTATATTATTTCATCATTTTATTGATGCATTACTGTGTCCATCAGTTTAATGTTGCCGCTGGTAAAGGTGGAGCTAATGTTAAACTTTAAATACCATATAGCTTATAATTTGAGCTAATTGACATGTTGCTGGATAGTTTGGGAATTTCCTACTGAAGGTCAATATATGATTGTACTGAAGTTTGTATTAGATATCTGATTCCAAAAAGTACCTATGGTTGTGAAATATTTGCAGTGAAGTGAAAGTACAATATTTTCCATCTAAAATGTTGTGAAGTCAAAGTATGAAGTAGCAGAAAATGATGTCTCAAAATTGTACTTTAGCACAGTACTTCAGTAAATGTACTTCCACCACAGTCTCATATCTGCATAGTGACATTGTTATTGATTCATATGCATTATCGCATATTACAGAGAAGAAAACAGCTGTATTTAGATACCAACTATAGATCCACAAATACTGATGTACAAAGGGGTGATAAATTACAGGACAAACCAACAAAAAGGTGTGTCAGTGCAGTGTTGTGCTACCACAAGCCCTCGAAACAACTTTAGAGACAGACTCCAGCTCAGGTACAGAGCGAAGTGTTTCACGTTAAAATAATAATTACGTTGATAAGATTCATTTAACAGGTGCAATGTGGCCAGATCAGTAGAGCTGTGTATGTCTTTAAGTTGCTGTCTTTTATGTCAGTCGGGTGGGAGCACAGACTGCAGGCAAGCAAGCAGGTCATGCAATGACTAACACCAACAGGAGTGCCCTATATAGAAGCACCTTTATTAGGTTTCACTCATTTATTCAGAATAATCCATGTATTTGTCACTATGTTAAGGTCTTTTAATATTTTTTGTTAACTGTCCTTGAAAGATATGCTAACCTAATTACCATTTGGTCAGACAAACATGTCCCAAAACATTCCCAAAGCCAAAAGACTGTTTTGAGCCTCTTCTGTGGCCGTTAAATAGGGAATGGAAATATCTGTACACTCAGACTTGCTGCAGGTTCTTTAAAAATTGTCTGATTTCACAGTGGCTGACCATACACATCCTGTACTACTGCTGCTGTTCCTGAGTTAGTTTATTTTATCTCGAAGCCACTGGAGTCTCATAACATGTTCTACTCCCTGTCTCCAGCTGAATAGATGTATGGTTTGACATGTTAAAGAAACTCCTTCTCTGGCATAATGCCACTGAAAGGACCTCATTTACACAAGTAACTGGAAAAAAATAGTGGAAGTAGTTGTCTTTTGTTTCGGGGGCATCGCTACAGTACTTTGCACTATTTTCTTATCTAATTAAATAGTCATAACCTGACAAAATAAGAGGGCCGAATTACACCGTGTTCCTGTATTGAACTCATAAATTAACTTACGTTTTATGGCTCATTACCAGAAAGACAGGTATGTAGGGTCTGGCTGCTATGGCAACAAGTATTGTACAACCAGGACAGTGCTGGATAAAAGCTATGGAAAGTTTATCCCTGGGCAGACTAAATTACACTTCCCTTACACATTACAAAACATAGTCAAAACACAGCTCCTTGGGAGAGAGTGTGATATCAAAAAGCAGACCTCCATCATGCAAATGATAATGCACAGTATTCATCTCCAAAACAGCTGCATGGCAGTTCAAACTAGGTGTGAAATTAGAGGTTAATCATTGCAATTACCTCAGAAAAATGCACAGTATCTGTCCAGTCCATTCACATATCCTTTATTAGCTTACTTGAATGTGTTATGAATTTGCAGTGGTGAAAATCTAACCTCCCTTGTAGCATATTAATGAAGGTGAGGCTGCTGCAAAGAGACCATTTATCTGTGTCAACATGGAGCAAAAGGAAATTACACATCTCTCCCTTTCTTGTACTTCAGCATGAGAGTCCGGCCATCCCACAGTGCATTATACAGGCAGCCTCTAAAATCCCCCCCAATGTACACTGACCTAAAAGGCTCTGTGAGAGTGCATGAATGAATGGCTGCCAACTGCCTGAGTCAAGACACCAGCTCTGTTGTACCTTCGAAGAAAATAATCAATATGCCCCCTCATTTGTACAGTGGATGCCAGCCTGGTGCGTGCCAAGTGGTGCATGAGGAGGAATGTGGGGAGAGACTGCATAAAAAAAACTTTCCCTCTTAACCTTAATGTCTTAATGTAATTTTTCCTAATTCTATATATTCTATTTTGCCCCACTTATATTTTATTAATGCATGTGCATATTGTGTGAAATGTTGTGACAGTGAGAGGCACTGACCAATACTGCAATTCAACTTGCAATTATTTTCTGTATCACCTCAATTATTGTTACATGAACTTAACTTTTTTTTATGCTATTCCAAGGTGGTGCTGTGTATATTAACAACAGCACAGTTTTTCTCAAATGGTATAAAGAAATATGGGCAAGACAGTTTATACAACCCAGGTCTTAGCTTTAAATATGAGAAATCTTTAAGCCTGTATACTGACAAATTTGAAATAATGAATAAATAATAAATAATATGATGTCCGTATAAATGCAATGATAAATGCAGCCTGTTATTTTATACTCAACAACTACCAACCTAGCTACCTCTCTGAAGAAGGCCTAACACAATCAACCAAATGGTTTATGGAGAAAGAAATGAACACATATAAAAGAATATCAGAGTGGGGTTTCTCTCTCAACAAAATGACTACCTACTATTGACACTGAGAGCTGTGGACAGATTTTGCACACACATTAGCTACAAATTGACAACTTTCCACCAACTAGTTGTCATTAACTTTAACTCTTGAAATCAATTGTGGCCAAATAATTCTTTCACCGCATTTAAACTATTAAGACAGTTATAGCCTGATTAAAATTGTCATGGCTCTTTTGATTTAAAAATCACACTCTTTTAAATCTAAACTTTGATATAAATATACTGATATCATTCATACAATAAAGTTATATTAGCTTGCTATGTGCCTATATGTCTTTTCACCAACAAGAGTCTGTTGCTCTCCTTCAGTGGCTGTGTATGGTAGAAACGCATGCCTGCAGTGCGTTCATCTAGGTTTTTCCTCTTATCCTTTGACCACAGGTACAGTAGGTCAGAATCCCTGCAGGTACTTTATCTATGGCAGACTGCCTTGCACATATTCTCTCTCTCGTTTATCACTGTCTGAACAGTTGACAAGTAGTGGAGTGGATATGGATCATCTTAGTCAGATGAACCCCTCCCAAAGGCACACTGTGCACACTCGCACAGGCATACTGTCATAAGAAAAATGAGAAATGAAATGAGCTCAAGAAGAATCAAATTCATACTGTATGTCAGTGACTCTCACAGACTAGCCTATGATCTGGTACTGGTCTGTGCTGGGTTTGAAAGTGGGCTGAAGAAATGATATGTGAGTAAAGCAGATATCTACTGCAAAAGTGACAATGCAGGCCATTCAGCTCTTACCTCCAAGCAGCTATGATTTTAGACTGAGGCATCTGTAGTCACTCACTTTGTTTCTGTTACATTTTGAAAACTGCTAAAGTGTATCTGAAAGAGGATCTGTCTTGGCTGTACTGTTAGGTTGTCAAATGTCCTGTGCAAATGCCCCCTGAAGTACACCAGCATCCAGGTAAATGACATGTCTTCGGCTTGCCTTGTCACTACTTGCTGTTTGCAGGCTTCAAAGACTAAAGGATGAATGTGCAGTAGCTGGTTAACCTTCACAACTTTGGGGAATTGGGCTCCCATGTCCAATCCATCAACTGATCAAGAACAGAATGAGACCATGAATCTTACTTCACTGTTCTTGTCACTACATTGCAAATGGCCCTTTCAGACATAATATCATGTTTGCTCAGCTGGGCACTTATTCAAAATAGAAGCACACAATTCTCTTTGGCGTTCTGCTTCTATAACTTTTTTTCTCTTTTGAGTTGACTTTTAAAGCTACTCTTAGGTCTGACGCTGCAGCAGTCTTTCCATTGCATGAATGCAAAAAAAATTCGGTTTAGAAAATACGCTTTAGCCACTTTGTTAGCTACACCTATTCAATCTACTGCAATTCATTACAAACACCTCTAAGTACCTGTAAGCTTATAAATGACCAAACCTTCAGAAAGATGTTAGTAGTGTTAATGTATGGCAGTGCATTACACTGAAATATGTTTCTAACATTCTTCCCACAGTTTTTGTGTGAATGTGGTGGGAAAAAACATCAGAAACGCATCTTAATGCAAAGCAGTCCAGTTCATCAACACAGCAATCTATAAAATCAATAATAAACGCAGACTTAAATCAATACCACCCCAACAATGTCTGTTAAAACTGAATATCAACATTAGCTGAGCAAGGTTTACTTATAGTCACTGTTCCCCCATTATTTTTTTTATCATCAATCATGGTCATTCTTGTTTTACTATACAACCTCCCTGCACAGCAGTGCACTGCATGTTGTAAAACACAATTAAATGTTTCATTGCTCATTCCTGCTTCTTCAGTGTGAAAGAACATTGAAAACATCAAAATAATACAGTACATGCTTGCATGAATAACCCAGTGTGAACTCACTTTGATCCCTGCAAAGTACCTACAAATTGGGCTTTCCCCACAGCATCTTAGCAGCAAGATTTTTCTCTAGCTGTGCTTTACTTTTGAAAAACGCAGCTGGTCTTGTTACTGCAACAGTGAACTTGATTTAGTTTTGAGTAAAGTTGACTAAACCTGAATCAGTTCTGACTTTCCGGATTTTGATTTTAAGTAACTAAATCAATCATGGCCTATGGGATCTCAGATGACAAATAATATTAACCTCATTCATCTCAGTTAAAATGATGTGCACACATAACAGAAGAGGCAGCGAGAAACAACATCTCTAACGATATGATATACAGTTAAAGGCAGCTCTTAAGGTCTAAAAAAAGTAACACGGTTGGAAAGTTTATTATGCTTAAGCCACGGTTTGTGGCAACAATTTCATACTATATGTGGGTGCACTACAACAGATAAATGAGGTTTGAGAGGCTTCAGAACAGCCTCACTTTGAAATAAAATTAAGGCTTAGTCAACAGTGTAATTATACATTCAGATTAACGTTTGGTGCATGATTTAATTAGTTGAGCTGTTTTGTTCACCATCACATCATCAATTAGACACCTCTAACATGACCTTTAGCTCACCCACGGCAAAACAAAATAAGTACTCACAATAAGGAGTGTTTGAAAAGTATCTGGAGGCAAAAATGAAGCGATTCTTACATTGAAATAATGTTTGTTGCAGGATCAAACTAGTCTGCTTCCAGACCTCTGCATCACTGCCCACCAGCAGGTTTTGTGATCACTGATGTCCATGTTCCTCATTTAAAAATAACCAAGCCAATCAGAGCTTTGTAGCAAGTATTAACAATGGCATCTTTTTATGTCAGCCTTGAGCGCACTCCAGGATGCAGACCAAAATGGCAATTAAATCACACTGTCATGCTAGGGTGAAATTTCTATTGGAAATGGTACAGATTGATGTAAAATAGGAAAAGAAGAAAACGAAATATGGCAGGCGCACATACACATATATGTATATATATACACAAACACAAGGGGTACAAGGGACTTTTTCCCATCACTCCAGTAAACATTTGAGGATCTGGACCAGCCAACAATGTGACCTAAACACTCAACCTTGAAGCTGGTAATATGCAATATGAGTAAAAATGAAGAAGGTGGAGAGGCATACCTGAGTTTCATTAAGATATTGTGGTTATCATTGAAGGACATTGTTATTGTAACCTTGAGTAAATGGCTCCCCCACCCATACGTGCACAATGAATACATGTGACTTATGTAAGCAAGGATGAAAACAGGAAGCCTGCTCAGCGCACAGACAAAAAGACCTGTTTTAAAAAATTCCATATTTAATGTATGTTGAATATGTGTATGAGTACGCTGCACTGACGGCTGGCCAAATGAAAGAGGACAGATGCAGAGCACAGCAGTGCTGCTCCTTCCCATTCACACGAAAAGAGACTTTATTAAGGACTAGTGATTGTCACTCTGATTTGGCCCTCATTGTAAGGAACATTTCATATGTCACAGAAAGAGTATAAAGCTAAAGTTAAACAAATGTTATTAAAACTGAACATATACTGAGCAGATATGGTCTGTAGGAAACCCAGGTGTAACCAAAGAAACTGTATTTAAGGAAGAAAAAAAAAAAAAAAAAAAACAGTACTCTGAGGCCAAGACTTGCTATGTAAAAGGGTACTCTTATTTTGATGTTCATTTTGTTCAACATGTTCTTATGCTTAACAAAGCGTGTACTCGACATAGCTTGTTCAGCAAGTGTTAAACTTTGCCAAATTGCCATAATTAGTTCAGTGATGATATTGAAATTACTTAATATAGGAAATCAGATATATTTAGTTAAGTCAGGCTTATAATGGATGTTTCTATGAAGGTAGAAAAACACTAGATGCACTGCTTACTACAGCAGACTGTCTAACATGGTAGCTAAGATGGCACAATGTCTCTGACTGATCAGAGTATGAAAGCAAGAATACATGAGGGACAGAAAGATACCAAAAGACAACACACACCACCAATTAAATTGCTATGACAATTACAAATCTCTCATCAGATGTCATATTTGCTTCACGTGTTTTGCCTTTCAGGCATCCATTCATAGCAATTTATCACAGAACTGCAGTTTAAACTTACAGATGTGATTATCTACTAGATAACAATCAATAGAAATAAATAGCAGGCTCCTACAACTGAGGTAAACACCTTTACTAGTTAGCTGCTTTTGCCTTTGTTATTATGTGTTTCACTGGTAAACATGTAACCTTTAACAAATAGTAGAATTGGCAGACAACAGAATAAACATAATTTTAACTATTCATTATAAATTGCGTACAATTGCCAGACTGCAATATCAGTGAGAGCTAAATGAGAATGAATAACTGCTGTCTATATTACATATAAAATTTTAAAATGTATAACATCAAGATCTGTTTCTCTGCTGTAACAACAATCCAGTATTGCCCAAATGTGCTGAAAAACTGGCCCTTGGTTGAAACAAACTGAGAACCGTAGGTCCGGACATCAGCTGTCAACACTGTCGCATTGTGCTCTGTTAAAACAGTGGAACTGTTTGATAACATACAGCGTCGCAAACAAGTGAACTCTGGAGCACACAAACAAATAAACAGCAGCCGGACGAGTGATACCAGCATCACCCATCTCAAAAACGAAGCCATGAAACACAGCAATGAAATTCACAAACAGGCACAGAAGGACACAAAATTCAATTTGCACCAAATAAAATTGGGTAATCAACCAGCATTTGCTCCTCCACCATGTGCAGTACAAAAACAGAGCCACAAAGCCTTAGTAGTTCCACTAAAAATAGAAATATTGTATTTGGTTATTCAAATGTGCAATCCTCATTGCTTCAACATCTGTGAGATTTTACCTGTGGACCACTCATCTGCTAACTGAACCTCTCTTGCTGGAGAACAGGTCTGCCGCAGGGCTGAAGCTTGGACTGGCCCTGTCTGTGGTGTCTGGATGCTGAGATGGATTGGGTCAAGCTGGGCTGAACTGCTGCTCCCTCCTCTTTCACTGTCCAGTCACAGGTGGATGACTTGTTAGAAGCAACATCAAACGAATGCATGTAAATATAACTGAAGGTATCACCTTTCTGTAGGCAAGTCAACTTTAAACAGATCAAAATCCCCAAATAAGCGTTGGATAACTTTTAACAGAAATCATATAGGAAAGGTGCTTTTACTGTCCAGTCTTGTTGTTTCTTGTCTTTTGGTAAAACAGTATTCTAATAGTAAAACAGCAATGGATCATAATTTTACAAACTCTGCTGTCCAGATTGATTCAACACAAACTGTAGCTGACAACCAGCGAAGTAAGCTTTTGTAAATTTACTTTAAAGCAGCTTGTTAACTCTCGAGACCAAACTATCACGTTAAACACTATTAACCGTAAATTGTGTGACAGGGTTTGTGCATTTAAGACATTTACAAGACGTTTTAAGTCAAGTCATTACCACTTAAATTAAAATGAGCTACCTGATTCACAGTTGACCAAAGAATTAAAGACACTGATGATAACCAGAAGATACCATAGAGTCTAGAAGTACTTACCAAGTGCTTGGATTTATTGACATGTAAATCACGTAATTATCAGGACCTCTGAGCAGTGCATAAGTCAATTCTAATATCATTAATTACTCATTAAATATGACCTGGACCTGAAGCAGCAGCAGAAAATCTGATTGCTTAATTAATGAATAAAATTTTTTTTTAGATTTACAGCTAATCCCCAGTACTATTGTTCCACACCTCTGATGTTCTGACTAGACTTTAATCAAATTAGTTATTAGTTAATTGATTAATCCACCCAGTGCTGCTGCCTAAGTAGCGAAATAAAATGTTGATCAAACATTTTAAAACTAATATTAGTGTCGGAAAAATCTTTAAGACATTTCTAAATTACATTTAAGAGTCTTTTAGTTTTTTAAGGGATCTGTAGACAACCACAAATTTTTAAGTTTCTGATAATCTTTTTTTTTTTTTTCAGCAGGAAAGTAACTTATGGCTCCAAGACTGTGAAGCTTTTGTCAGACGATGTGAGGGTTTAAAGTCTGTACAAACAATGAGCGTAAACAAATAAATAAATAACCCGTGACGTTAGATTAGTTAGCTAGCTAACGTTAGCTACGGTTAGCTCTGCCAGCAAGTGACGACGGGAAACAACTGCATAAATAGCAGCTTTAAAGTAATGTTACAGAAACAAATTCTAGATAAAGTGAAGCTAGGTCGCGTTATTTGCCAGATTATTTTTCTGTACAACCTGAAAACTCAGTGAAAGTTTCAGATAACTTACCTAATTATATGGCTTTCTGTCATTTCACTCACTACTGCGAGTTTCCCTGAACCTGCGGCAGTGACTGCGTTTATGGTGTGTTCAGGGCGCCTCGGAAAAATCAGAGCGCAGTAAATTACATAGTGCCTTTATTTGATTATAAATAGATAAATGCTCGCATTTAAAGATTCACTATCTTTAGTATCTTCACTCAAGATCAATTCACCACCTTTTCTCTGGAGCTTTCAGCTGCATTTCACACTCTACAGCAGTGGATGATGTTGGATCATAGAGGTGTAACCTCGCTTGCCATCTCACAAAAACTAAAATTTTTATCTAGCAGGACAAACCTGTAGTCTAATTTGTGTGAATGATTCTCCAAAGACAATAATCTGCGGATCCTAAAGGCTAATCCCTATTCTTGATGATATTTCTGGCTTTCAAATCTTTCAGAACAAAAGTTCTGCTAGAACTACATTTGCAGAACAAAAAAATTGCTGATATGCGCCCAGTTCAAAATTGCATATATCCAGTCCAACATTACCACTGTTCCTGATTACTAAACTGTCAAACTTTAAGTGCTCCTTTGAGGCAGTTGTAGCACTTGGCATCAAACACTGTGAACTTGAATTGGCAAGCTGCAGATAAACTTATGAACATGAAATTGATTTTGTACAGCAAATATCTGACTTGTAACAAGGCCGAGCCAGCAAAGCAGTTTGTGTTTATGGATGCAGCATTTATTCATTTTGGGATCAACACAAAGTACTTGGGCTTGCAGAAATGCAGCATCTGCTGGCACCACTGTAAAGTAGCACTAACAGGTGGTTACTGTGCAGTTGCCAGTTCTTAGTTTTCATCTTTCTGAAAATGGGAATAAGCCAAGCACAAATAATGTCTTCCTTAAGAAAAGACAAATTATTATTATAATATATTCCTGGGTGGGAATATTTTAAGAGTGATGCAGAAGAAACCAGCCTCATATATAAACATCACACATCTACATTTGAAAAACAGAAAATATTTCCATTTGAGTCTTATTTGGTGTTAATTTGTATTAGGCTTGACTTCACATTAACAACGCTAATCAAATTATTAATGTGTGTGCAAAATGTGGGCTACTCTCCAACACACAGACGCATTTGGCGAAACTACATGTGCTGTTTCTATTTGTGGTTATGACCAGTCATTGCCTTCGGTCCCAATTAACGCGCATTTAAATTTATCACTGCAAATCAAATTCAATAAATGAGACGATAAACAAACCGTCGGGCTATAAATAATAGCAGGAAAACCTGTGGGTGCCAGGAGTGGAGCCAAAAACACACCCATTTGAACCACAAGGTGGTGCCAAAGGTGAGCTCACGTGTTTCCCCAGCTATTCTCATTCTTACTAAAGCATCATATTCCTTCTTCTCCTTCCTCTTTCCATTTAATAACAAAATCTAATGAGTGAAAGTCTGACCTTTAAGTCTTTAAGGAGTGTTAAATCAACACTTTGCCACACGCAATCCATCATTCCCTTAATGAATTTAAGCTTGATCTGTATCACTCCACTTGGAGTGAATACTTCATCACCGTGAGCCCTCCTCTCATCCGTCACGACTGAGACGTCCTCGTCCTCTGCCTCCTACCAATTAATGATTAGTTGATTGAGACTAGGAGCCTTGCTCTCCGATCTCTGCTGCACAAGCACAGTTTCCATCCGGCCCCGTATGCAACAATTAGGCTCCAGCAAGAGTTCGCCACCGCAACTGGCACATCAGACCAGTAAAAATACACACAGAGAGATGTCTGATCAAGCTTTTGGAGTCAAAGTGTCAATTCAGCGGTGGCCATATGATGGATAATCAGTCTCAACTTCAGCTGTATAAAGAACTAGTCGTCTGTTAATACAGAGGTTTAGTCTGTAGCTTGTTTACATTAAATCCGTTTTAGCCTCTTTATAATCTCCACCAAATAATTCGACTTTAAAAACTCAGTCGCCTTACCTGCTGAGGTGCGTGGTGCCCTGTGTTAGGCTTTAAAATCAATTCTCTTGTTACTTTGGCACAGGTTCTGTGTGCGCGTCCATTGCCCGCAGAAATACGTCGTTTGGCTAAGAAACGCGTAATTGCAATGTAACTCTGTTTCCCCCCGTATAGTTCTCTGGAGCTTTTATTCCGCGCCTCCCTGCGCCACCGACACTCCGGGTACAGACGGCGGTAAGATCAGCAGCAGTCCAGATAAATCTGATCTTTAGATAACCAAATCAATTCCTGATTCACAGGGCATTAGCGCGCCCGGCAAATGAAAAACATCCACATCCAAATAGTTGGAGAAATATCCCTCTTCACTTTATCCCCAGAACAGAATCAGTCCTTTTCATGCGGGTGGAGAGTTTTATTTTTCCTTTTTAGTCATCACCCCGATTGCTTTAAAAACTGAGAGGCGTACGTAACTGAAAGGTCTGTCCGTCAGGCTTATTCAAACCATACCGGTGATGCTGCGTATCCCGCATCCAGCTCACCAGAGGGGAAGAGCGCAAAGAAAAATCCAGGCAGTGATTTCGTTTTTGTGCTGTGATCTTCCAAACGAGCGGACCCGTGAAAGACGCTCTGCACAAAACCTCCTTTTACATCTTGTGTTTGTAGATATGGTCCTGTACAGTCGACTGGACCCATCCGCTGCGGTCCGGTACAAAGATGCAGAGCAGACTGAGGTGCAGGCGAAGTGTCGATTCCTTTCCCCTGCGCGCACAGAGTAAGATTTTTTTTTTAATTTGGTGCCTTCCTCACACCGCGGCGGACCAGACGTGAGAAGGAAGATGCTCGGGACTCTTGATGCATTTATAGCAGCGTTGACAACTCCGGAGCTTGCCAGAGCTGCGTTTCTTCAACATGTGGAAGCAACGGGAAAGATGCCATTAAAGAAAAGCAGCGTTTTAAAGGGGAACAAATCCAATATGAAGTGTGGCTGCATGGACGGCTCAGTACTGTTACAACTACATGGATGAGATTCTGATCTTTATAACATCATCTAGACAGACAGACAGACAGACAGATACAGATAGATAGATAGATAGATAGATAGATAGATAGATAGATAGATAGATAGATAGATAGATAGATAGATAGATAGATAGATAGATAGATAGAGACAGTGTTGTAAGGGGGACCACTCCAAGGGCCCAGGACTAATAGGGGCCTATGAAACATAAATAAAACATTATACATTGTACACAGAACTATATTCTTCCATCTCAGGATATAAGTACACCTCTTTACTGCACAAACAGCTGGTTACAAATCAACACATGTATACAATACTGTAAGACAACAAGCTCATAACAAACCCACTAGAGTTCATGAAGAACTAGAGGCAAGAAGGACCAGGAGTCCTGCAGCAGATGCTCTGACCCCCACAGAGCCCTGATCTGGGCAGTGTGGAGTCAGTCTGGGATCATATGAAGAGACATTAGGACTCTTCATAAAGTTTGAATCTACAGAAGAACTGCAGCAGCTTTTCCAAGGTTCTGCAAAGTACCAGGAGAAAGTGTGCAGGTCAAACAAAAGAGAACTGCTGCTGGTATAAGGGCAAAATACTGCAAATACTGATTACATTTAGGTTTTGTTCCCCTTAATGCACATTGTATGAGGTTCATGTTGAATGAAAAACTATGTAATTTATATTACAAGCGTCCCCTGTGTATTGTAACTAAAACCTTTGCATAGTTATGTATCTTAACATGAATCCCTTGAGAATAATGACCTTTAGAAGACACAGACAAACCACTGAGCAGGTGAAAAGTACAGAAGTTATACCTCTACAGAAGAGTTTCTACTGACCTTATTGTCAATCAACAAACAGCCTACACCCAGCATGCACTTCTACATCTGTCAGAATCTGTGGAGTTAATAGGTGAACAATAAGGTCATTGCACTGCCATACCTTCCCCTTTGTCTGGTTGTTAGTTAAGCACTTTTTTCACACATTTCACCAAGACTCTACAGTGGTCACCTGTTCAATATGCAGTGGCAGAAGTGGTGAGCTGCTCTGCTCTTTCTCACAAAGATGAATCACAGGCTCAGTATCAGTGAACTCAAATGTCTGTTTAAACACCAGACGCTCCAGTAATAAGGGAAAGTAGATGTGACTGCTCATGAAAGCTGTGAAGAGAGATCAGAGAATAATGTCTTCACATCTTCACCTCAGACCATGCACCGCCCCATCCTCTACACACCCACAAATCATGCCATACCTGTCATGTATTACCATGAAAAGAAAGTGCTCAGAGAATCAAAGAATAGTGTCTTTACAAACAAATGGGAGGAGCTAAAGTTGTGGGCTTTATTCCTTAGAAATCAGCTGTGGTAGCAAAGTATCCACAGGAATGTTTAGACATAGCCCGAGGATGAGAGAACAGTGATTTAATGAATTACACTGTAATATGTGCAAAGGTTCGCAGATTTGCCAGATACTCAAGTGCATTATCACTATTACTCGATAACAAGGAGTCCCGAGTGTGTCAGCACACACAAAATGCAGCAGAACCTGAGGTATCTTCTTTATTTATCCCATGGGCTCTTCTTTCCCATCAAACCCTGGCACCTACATTACCCACAATGCAACCCAACCGCCACCAGTTGTTAGAGGCAAGCAGAGATAAAGAGCAGGCTATGAGATCTGGTAAGCTCATTTCCTTTTCATTGGTTTTGATTTACAAACTTGTAGTCCTCAACCCCAGCTAACACTGACTCAAATAGCATCACTCCAGTTTCTCAGACTCATGCAGCCTGTTTCTGGAGCCAACACCAGTAAAGGTTTTACAACTTTTTTTTCCCTATATGCAGTAGTACTTTCTCAAAAAGACTGATGTTTTAAATCTGTGGAGACGTCACTGTGTGAAAATTACTTTCACAGTGTTTTATTTAATATAAAAGCAAGGCCATTCCCTGCACTGCAGTATTTTCCTTTATACCTTTGGTTAAGTAACCTAATGTAGCATACATATAACAAGAAAACTGAAAACCACATCATATCACAATGTGAGCATGCTGTAAAGAACAAAGGGTTTCTAGACATGTTACTTGATTACTTTCCTATGCAGTGAATTAGTTGACATAAGTCAAATGAATAGCTGTATGTGCAAATAACTACAATATGTGGCTTTAATGACCTATCACACTGCAATGATAGATAATTAGGTTTTTAAGGGACACTGATCTAGTGGTTAACACCTTACAACAAAAAGGTTCTGGGTTCGAATCCCAGTCAAACCTGGGGTCTTTCTGTGCGGAGTTTGCATGTTCTCCCAGTGTCTGCGAGGGTTTTTTCTCCAGGTACTCCACAGTCCAAGCACATGTACTTTGGGCTTAGGTTAATTAGTCACTTCATGGGCGTGAATGTGGCAGGATAAGTGGAAGATGGATGGATAGGATTTTTTTTTTTTTTTTCAAAAATTGTTTCACTGACCTCTTGCCTGTCATTAATATATTACTGACCACTGGCTGGTTTTCAGCAGATTACAGTCTACACCATTCTGAAAAACTCCTCCACCCCACCCAAGATCCTGTGATCTTTAATAACTGCTGGCCCATTTCAAAGCTGCCTGTCTAATCAAAAGCTTTGGAAAAAGGAGCTGAAACTAACCATAACATTTTCTGAGAAAATTTCAATCAGAGTAGCCCCATGCTGTCAGAATGGATTTAATTATTTTATTGATCGCTTATAATGTATGGTCTCACTGCACTTCAAACCTTTGAACCTCACATGGAGCAGCTTGTCATCTATGGGCTACACTGAAATCCAAAGAGGAACAGTGATATTTTTATGTATGTATTATTGCCTTTTTCGTTTCTACTGTTTGTAATTTGTCTTGTCTTTCACTGAAATACGAAACTTCAATATGCTTTTTATAGCAAATTTATTAGAGTCATCTGAATAACGGTTGGTGGGTTTCAGAGCTTTGAAACTATAGTTTCTGTCTAGAAGCGATCCACTCCATCAACATATTCCCACATCACACACAGATCAGTAGATGTGAAGAGAAACTATTTCTACATTATTGGCACAGTCAAACACTGAAGACATAAATGCACTGTCACTTTTAACAAAGCTCGGTTCAGTGATAGATGGGCTGTCTAAATAGCCGCTGAGCAGAGACTGATTTTGTGTGCAGTGTTGCAGCTTCAGAGTGCCTAGAATATGAACGAGCATATCTGATGTCCTATTTCAGGCACAGTCACAGAAATGTGCATCTCCTGATGTTAATGGGGAATGAAAAAACTTCTTAACCGTGGCTGAAAATCTGACTTGTGTAAGTGGAAAATTGACAGCTGAATAGCATTTTCTCAGGCACAGTACAGCATGCACTTCATTCAGTACTCTCTAGTACTGAGTTGGCTTGGAAAGGTTGAACAAGTCCTAGAAAATCAGCCATATTAAAACAGATGTGTTTATAAATGTGTCACATTAAAGCCATGTCATCTAAAAGTCTGCCGCTATCTCTCTGCCATCTGCCACTAGCAATGATGAACTCCACATGCCTTGATTTATCTTTGCCTGACCATGTTGGACTTGAAACAAACCATATTTGAATGAAAGCCATTTTGTAATTAGGCCTCATACTGACACTCCAACAGGCATTATTGACAAAGTCTTAAATCCCTTAATGAGCTACAGCGATGTGTTGGGGGGGCGGATATGAATCAGGCTGCTGACGCTGAAATGGCAGGACAAGGGTACAGTCACCTCACTGTGATGCAAACAAAGGTGCGTGGTGCAGCTCACAAATGATAACACATTTATGCTGAAGTCAGAGAGTGGGAGCGTCCCTACTGGTGTATTGATTAAAAGGAGCTGGCAAAGTGCCCTAGCAGAGAATACAATTCACTGATAAATCTGAACATGGATTGTCAGCAATTTCCCCCATTAGCATTCAAAACATTATTCTATTGACAGCTGTTTTGGCCCTGACCTCCTTATTCCTTTGCCAACATGAGAGGTTCCTTCTCTGTCAGAGGAGTGGTGTGAACTTTGCAAAGCAGAATCAAAGATTACTCGTCACCATGAGTAAATCTGGCCTCCAATTCATCTGTTGTTCAGAATTAAAGCCATGAAAGATGTGTTTATAAAACTGCATCTTTCTAAGAGCAACGAGGACGTATCATTTCCTGCCATAGGTCGAGCTGCTTCAGCCCCTTCACATGAAACATTTTCTTTATTTTTCATTTTGTCCACACTCTTCTTGCTTCTTTGAAGTGGATGAGGGAAAAAAAGTGGTCACATATGACTAAGATTTAGAAATATATTCATAAAAATGTGATGACACTGTGTTTGCTCACAGTGCAAATGTCATGTGAAAACAACCCTGAATGAGCAGATGAGCTGAGTTTCTGACAGGCAACCTAATAATATACAGAAACAGTAGTTCTTCTTCTTAATAATAGATATTTAACATAAAAAAATAATGATAATAAATATTTTAAATCACATTTTAATGTAGATAAAGTATCATGCTGCTATAGCGTCTGCATATGGGGACAGATGGGGTTTTTTTGATGTTATATAAGGTTGCCACTGCAAATAAATGTCACTTCACAAATCACATTGAGCCGCTCCAACTGAGGTGGACAGTATCTAAGATGGTGCCTTAGTGAGGCACACTAAATATTATATAATAATCAACTGTAAGGTGGAATGAAGCCAAACAGCATCACAACACACAGATGGCTGATTTCTCAGTCCTTATCAGAAACCAATAGGGATAAAAGACAGTATGAATCTGCAGCCATTTATATATGGACACATAAATATGTGTACATGTGTAAAGTCCTTAATACACAGCAACATCCACGTGTGCATGGGGAGTAAAACCCTTCACCTTTAGAGCTGCCTGTGACGACTTTCAGCCACTAGTGTTTTGATGCCTCAGTTTTCTTTGCTCAAGGCGCAGCGTGGTTAGCAGGTAAGTATTCACTGCCACACCGGTGCAGCACTGCTGCGTAAATGTGTCAGGGTATGTGGCACGGTGTCTGTGCATCCACACAAACACTCACTGTTCGTCTGCCTCTACCACGTCACCCTCCATTCCCAAAGGTCCTCCAGTATTGTGCATTGTGTGACCAACTGGCGCTGTTCATTCTGCATCAGCTAACAGGATAGATCTCTGTCCTCTCTAGGCCCGACAGCAGGCTAATGGCTCTGGCTTTCTTCCAGTGGCCATAGAGTGATGGAAAGACATAATATGAGGGGCGAGAGGAAAAGAGAGAGAAAGAGCAATAAAAAAATAAAGTAGTGCAATAGAGTGACAAGAATTTGGAGCAGCAAACCAAGAGGCCCTTTTCCATGTTAACCAAAGCTAGACCAACCCAAGCACTAACTGTATGTGACAGTTCTAAAAGCAATCATACAATCAGATGCTGTCCGGTTCTTAACCGTCTGTGCTACAGTGGATGCGACTCATTATAGAAAAGCTGCTGTTGAGCGTAATGAGCTCCTGATGGGGAAGCCCAGGGTTACGTGCTTTGTTTGGACAATTTCATCACTCATAGCAAACCATTACTCAGGCTCACACAAGAGTGATATTGCACTTAGCTAAGGAGAATGGGCAGTTAAGAGTTTCTCTTACTCATTCCAAGGCAGGAGAAATGAACAATGAGGACAGGTGGGAGCATTTAAGTGGCAGTAATAGTTTGAGGAAGGACTCAAATCATTGCTTCTGAAGCATCTGGCTACTGGTACACAAACAAAAACTCTCAGAGCTGCTCTTATATAGAATCAAGATCAAATACTGATCTCTGGGAAAACAGTTCAGCTACTGAAGCGTGCACATTTCTGTTATCACTAAAACATAGCATGTATTGCCTTAACTGGCAATACAAGGCAAAGGAACAAAGCATCCATCAGAGTATGACTCAAGTAGATGCATCTCTGACCCTGAATAAAGAAAGTCAGCTTGAATTTGAGAAGATTCACCTTCAGGCTAACGCACAACATCCTCTGTTATCTTCATCTTCCCTCAGCTCAGGAGTAATCTGGACCCAGGTGTCAATCACTAGTCCTGACTTTATTAGGGGTTAAATAGCACATATCTCAATTTTTCCTTCCCTTGAGAAGTCCCTATACATCAGCAGAGTGTATTTTTGTAATCGGGCGATTTCATCATAGCCACTGGCACATCAGGACTGTCAGAGCATGACCTCTATAAACGGGGGAAATGGAAAGATCAATCCAGATCAGTTATTACCTAAATAAGCTGTCTCTCAAGAACGGGTGCTTCACTCGGAAAGAAAAGAATGAAGTGAATTATTTCAATAGGTCAAAATATCTTAACACTTGACAAAACCCATATGCTGTTAAAGCTGTTCTGCGAGGCGGTAGCAGCTTTTATCCAATTTTGAAGGTGAAGATGTTAATGCAGAAGAGCAGGAGCCTCTCTGTGGGTCACACTTTAATAGGTGCCACCCCCCTTCTCACGAATAACAAGTCATTCTATGCAGTACCCCCTCCAGGTGAACTTGTGCTCCAGTAGGTCCTGAGAGACAGCTCACCTTCAGGCCTTACCGGGGATTATTTGTGTCCACTGAATTCGTGCCCTTTTCAAAAGCCAGCAGGATGCTGTCAGATGAGTTAAGGTAGACAGCAAGAGACCCTTTTGGATGCTCCAAATGGCTGGTTTAAGGCCTCTAGCCTGTGGAGAGAGTAGCAACAGTCAACCAAACAAAAGAGTCAGTTTCATTTCACTCTTAGCTTTTTTTTTTTTTTTTCTTTCAAATGGATTCATTCCATCCTGATGTTGACAATAGCACCGGATCATTATTGATCAGCACTCTGCAGGAGCATATCAGGTAGATTAAATCACCTGACCTCAGGCTGGTCCCTCCACATCCATCCAGGACTCTCAGACAGGAATGCATTACCGCTCCTTATCTAAAGCTGTGACGCCACTGGAGCTGTGAAAACTGAGCAAAGCGACGCTAGCTCCCTCTCTTTTAACCTCAAAATGTTTCTTCAGTTTTATTTTGAAAAAACTCTAGGTAAACAGTGTTTATAACTTTTTTAAAAATTATTTTGAAAGCTGAAATTCAGTCCAAGACAGGATAAGAAAAAAGTGGGCTTAGATTTTTGTCTGGTGTGGCTTAAATTAATTTAACCTTAGCAATCAGATTCTGCTTCTTCACCTAGCTGAAAAATGATGCATTTACTTCATTGTAATTCAACACAAATACTTTGTTTGTTTGTTTTTAATTCTGTTTACATACACTGTCAACGTAAAACAAACCTTTTCAGCTTCAAAGCTCATGTAAAATACATGCTCATGCTTAAAACATAAACCTGAGTCAGTGGTGAGACATCAGCAGCTCATGACGACAGCATGTTGTAATTATGGATGTGGGCTTGACTGCAAAAGCCTGTTTATACTGTAAACGCTCACCAACAATGATCACACAATTACAGATGCTGTGTACACACTCATGATTCCTAAATGACTCACACAGGGTGACACGTGACTATGGTTGTAATAGTCAATTATATCATCTTTCAGCTGTCACTCCTCATTAAGGATATTTTTTTAAGCCAATGTGAGCTTATATACACCAGCAGCTGTGTCTCAACATTCATGTCATTATTTTCATATCCATATTTTAATAATTAATCAATTTTTCAAAGATGTCCAGCATTAACTGTCTCACACACACACACACACACACACACACACACACACACACACACACACACACACACAGCACAGATCAAGCTAACTGCAGCCATATGCCCATCAACCCCTTTAAGCCTTAAACGTCTCACTTTGTTTTAATTTCTGGTCTTATTTTCCCTTTTGTAGTCCTCTGTTTGTGCATGGCTTTGGACACAAAACCAGACACCCTATCTCTGCCCAACCAACTGGCAGGACAGAAGCAGCAGATGCATACTCTGCCAACGCTGGTCACCAAAATCAGCTGAGGCACGCCTGCCAACAGCGCCATCAATTGCTGCTGCAGCACTGAGGTACGTTAAGCGTGTCTGGTCCCAGGTCAGAGCTCGACAGCTCAGCGCCTGACTTGGAGCTCTCTCTGGTTTCTCTGCCAGCTGCCTTGCCTGGAGCTTTTCACCCACACACTCCATCAAAGTGCAGTGTGGTAGTTAGACAGGGTTAACACCGAGCCAAGCCACAGTTGCCTATTTATTATTGGATAGGCTGATTATATAGTGTCCCACAGCAACAGCCACTGAGCAGGTTCAGCTATCCTTTTTGTTACATGACTCTGTGCTCTTTCGGCAGCACGTTTTTAGCATAATGTTCTCATTTGAAGGAGTCAGTTCATTCATCTTTCAGCATCGGCTTAACACATCCTCTCCACATCTTGCCTGGCTCATTGTTGTGCTTAGGACAGTGATTACTCCAGAGAGGCTATGGATTAATCAGACTGTGGAGAGGCTATTGATTTTCAGTCCAATCCATGTGATATTGGCTTCTGTTCAATGCAGGGGGGAGAAGTTCAGCATGAAAATCAATCTCATAAAGTCAAGGGTTCCTGTTTGGGGAAAAGGTTATAATTGAGGTGACCATGTGACAAAGAAACATCAAATGTCCTTGAATGAATACGATACGCAATTGACAAGACAACAACTTATCATAAGCAGGATTTTACAAACAAATATGGTTCGTTTTCACATATAATTAAATGTCTTGAATGTAAATATTTACAAATAATAAATGAAACAATGCCAACAGAAGGTAAAAAACAAAACATTTTTCTGGTTTGACAAATAAACTACTACCTTACTTTACTCACCCTCACCCCCACAGCAATAAATATCCATGTGAATAGGTGATTTATTTCAATCCAACTTTAACCTTCTAAGGAGCAGTTTACTCTATTTTCTTAATTTCCTCCAAATGTAATAGTCTTTGAGCACCACATAACCAGACAGTGATTTACTACATAGTAAAACAACCACTGTGTGACTCTGTTAGAAAAGTTACACAGTAATGGAGGAATATAACCATAATTATTATTATTATTTTACCGGCTAATCTCTAGTTTGATCTCACACCATCTTGCTGATCTAACTGTTGATGGACTGTACTTTGTTAAGATCAGCAGCTCACAATGCTGCACGTTTACAGCCTGCTGCAAGCACACGGATGAATATTAATAAACAGCGCACTCCACCAAACCTGTAAAACGAAGTGGGCAGAATACAGAATGAGACCTATTCTGTGCACGATTTGCTGAGTGATAATTCAAGTTTTATCATGGGTGATGACACTGAATAGTCATCTACGTGACAACACCAGCTGTAACAACCATTCATGCAGCAGGGATGGAGTTTGATTAATTAGTGTACAGTGATGCTGTATGAACACTGGCTGCAGACAGACAAGCCGCTATGCAAATATAAGACCTGAAATTTGAGAATGGTAATAGACATTCTCGTGAATGCATTAGCATATTATTGAGAAAGTCTTTTGGGACACAACATGCACACGTATATGAATGTGTTTTTGGTGACTTCAGTTCAGTTCTATGTACCGTTGTTCAGAGTTTGATGATTGAAAAGCTGTTTAGGGAGATGTGCATAAAAAAAATCTATTCTGCAGAAAATTCTCCTTGTTTGTTTCCTGTCACAGGTGACTTACTTAGTCAAGCATCTTCATCTTAAAATTAAACCCCACGGCAACAATCACAGTGATGCACTTAGCCTTAATCTTCTGCAACAGTTCTTTGTGGTACACAGCATCAGGTAAACACATCAAATCCTCAACTTGATTTTCAGCCTTGACTATGGATCTAAAATTTATGCAAATCGGTATCTGAAAACATGTGGGTGAATGTTTTCTGTTCTGTTTTTATACTCCATTTAAAGGATGACACAACTTTGAAAGGCCTGGTGGGTGAAAATAAGAAAACAACAACAACACAGCACAGGTTTTTGCTTTTGGTGGTACACAAGGACCAATTTTGGACTGGAAATGGATAAAGCTTCATTTTCTTGTCTGACTCACAGCACAGTTGCATAGCTGAGGGGGAGGAAGAGAAAGACCCGACTCATCAGAGCTTGACATGAACTGCCCTCCTGAAAAGCTCTGATGTGAGTGACACCTCTCTCCTCTTTGTCTTCGCCACTCCAATTAGCTAGGTGACAGGTGAATGTGGAGAAACGAGACAATCAATTACCGTCCCCTCTTCTCCCTCCGTCCTTCTCTTCATCTTCCCTGTGTCTTTATCACACTATGTCCCTTGCCTTTTCCTGTCTGTTACTCTTAATTTATCATCCTTTTCCCACTCTTTTTGCCATTTTCCCCATTTATACCTTGTCTGGCTTCGCATTGTGCTCTCATAACATATCCTCTGTATTTCACTGCAGCACGCCTAGAGTCGGAGTGATGGAGGGAGTAAAAAAAAAAGGGAACGTGTCATTCAGACTGTGAATGTGCTTTCCACTCATGCACACCAAGCTAAACCACTGGCAGGCATAACACAATTGCGACTCCACTACTACAGGTAGCAGTAAACCCAAATAAAATCCCAACAAATGCTGCAGTCCTCTGTGGGATCATCTCGACCACGGCTTTGTCTCAGTAAGGACACTGGATACATTTCATAGTTCATTTATTTGTCAGACACCAGTCAAATACATTTGGAAAATAATTAACTACCCTGGGTTATTTAAAACACTGATGTCAATGCAGGTTTCAGGGTGGGTCTTCTAGACATGCTGTTTAATGGTGGAAGTTTGCCACCTGCTGGAAACAATCATTGCCTTCTCTGGTGTCCTTGATCAAACCTCTGATGGTTCCTTTAAAGATATTCTCCCCCATGACACTTAGTGCTGCCAATTGTCTACTGAAACCATTTCAATTCATTTAAGGTCAAAAGGATATTCTGGACGTTTGAGGAAGAGGTCCTATTGAAAACGTTCCAAAAATGTCTGTTGCCCAATTTTTCAAAGCCTGTTTTCAGCTATGAATGGTTTCAGGCAAAAACATGCTTCACTTGTCATTCGCTTTAGGTTACTCACATGCAGGAGGTCATCTCTCAGCTGTCCAAGGTTTAAGTTGTTTGTCTATATGTGTGGCCATGCGATGGACTGGTGACCTGTCCAGGGTGTACCCCTGCCTTTCACCCAAAGAGAGCTGGGATAGGCTCCAGCAGATCCCTGTGACCCTAAATAGGAATAAGCAGGTATAGATGATGGATGATGGATGATGGATGGATGGATGGATGGATGGATGGATGGATGGATGGATGGATGGATGGAGAAGCATTACACAAGGTCTCACATGGAAACTGTAAGCTATGCAGGTGACACCTCATCAGCAGGGAATATATATATATATTAAATATATTTAACTATAAGCACAGGATTAAATACTGATATCTGAAAGATTTATGAGGTCAGCTTATGAAGTACAGATATATTATGACCAGGAGACATAGTAGGTTTAAATATACTGATGACACTGATCAATGATTCTCTCTAAAAGACAAAAAACTGGGTAAGTGGCCTAGTTATGACTGGATAGCTTCTTAAACTTTACACTTTAATAACACAACCTGGCTGATCTGATCTATCATGACTAACGCTCAGCTGTCCTTGAGCTTTCTCATCAAGCTTTAAGTGGGAAAATCCCATAATTTCTCTATTATTTAAATATAAAATATAAATATAATTTCTGGATTTCCCCCATGGGGGATGAATAAAATATCCATCTATCTATCTATTATTGAAGTATGTACTGTTGCTTCACTGACATTACAGCCTGACAGTGTGGTCATTTTTAGTCTTCCCATAAGATTTAGTCTGCTTGCCAAATACAGTGTACATAAAACCTCAATTGAAAAATAGGCAAAGTTTTCCTTTTTGATTGCGTCATGGCACCATTTATTTATTAAACTTATGGATAACCTTCCGAATTGATCATTGTACAGTATATGTTTAACTTTCATGACATTATTAGAATATCAGGCAGTCAGATCAGCATCGCCAACAGTAGCAGAAAGAAGCAGCATTTCCGTCAGGAGCTGATAGCGAAAGAACATGACTGCTTCTTGTACAAGAGGGGGAAGGGGGCAAGATACCCAAAGGCAGATGAGGAAGCATGACATACAGAGTGTAGGAGGTGATAAATAAGCATGAAAGCCACTGGGCTGTGAGGAAACGGAGAAGGATGACACCCATAAGGGGAAAATCACACGCAAAGGAGAAGAGGAGCAGACAAAAGGCAAAACCCCTTCACAGTAAAGAGGAAGATGGCAGCACAGAAATGCAACAGGACCAGATCAGAGCCTCCAGACTCTTCATTCTAGTTAATAACACACCTAGAATTTATCTGAAATTTCAGACGTTAACACAATTCAAGAGTTTTTAACACAATAGTATCTATCCATCACCAGTGCAACTCTGGCCTTTATCAGTCTTAATATATTCCTGCAATTTCATCAGGGTAGGCTAAGGCTAGCATGCTTTAATCCTAACATGCACTCAACACTCATACTAACCCTGAAGCAGGAAATGCAGCCAAAAAGGTAACACCATGGCCCAAAGCATGCAAGCAATGTGGGAAACACTTTTTTAAAAAATGAAAAGAAAGAAAATAAATACATCTTGGGATAAAAAAAATCTTAATACATTATCTTAAAATTTTCCTTGTTTTGTGTTTTCTTATATATATATTCTAAACACACATCTTTGTACATTTTGGTATAAGTTCTCTTTCTTGCATGGAGTTCAGGGGAAAATGGGTGTTAGATGGTAGAGGTGAGGTTTTTGGGGCAATCCCACTTCCCTGATTGCCTTGTGCTGATGGAGGGTTAGGGTGTAGCATCACACAGAAGACTCCTCCCTTCAAATGTTTTTGCTCACACTCAGTCTCTCATTCCCTGTGACAACTGCGGGCAACAGCGATGGAAAAAAGAGGAGCTCAGCAGTGAGAGGACAAGCTTATAGGACGTCCAGAAAGTCCAGGACACAAAAAGCAGGAACAGACTACAAGTCGGTACTCCTCTTTGGGACCAGAGCCAAAGGCTGCGGCGCAGTCTTCCATTATCTCTTGTCTGGAGAAAAGAAAATCAAGTGTAGGATCAGAAAAAAAAAAAAAATCTGTAAGTGATTGATATACTAAAATCTAGTATGAACTGAGGTACCTTTACTTCCATCCGAGTCTGCTGCTGACCTCTCTGGCCTTTGGCGTACTGTTTGTAGATTATTGTACTTGGCCTCAATTTCCTGAAAGAGAAAACACAATTTGCTGTCACATCATTCAATAACAATTATCACTATTGGTATATGTGTGTGCTGAAGAGGGCAACTTGCTTGTTACCTTCAGATAGTTAAGGTTGGCCTGAAGGTTTCTAAGGTGTGACAGGACCTGTCTGCTGAAAGACGAGAGGCTCCCGGCCTGTGATGTTGAAGAAAACCTCAAATTGATGCCAGAATCAGCAGCACAGCCTTGTGAGGTGCTCAGCTGCTTCCCTGTGGTTGATGCTAAGATGTCATCATCTGTGCTGCTCTCCCCTGGGCCCCCATAACCCTCCAGGACTAAATATCCTGCTGAGAGAATCAAAAGAAACCATTTAACTACTAGTTCTTTGAAAGAAGTCAGAGACATGGAGCAGATTAAAACTATTCTTACAGTGAATACCAAACATATATCTCTAATGACAATCCATTTAAACCTGCGGCACAGCTTCTAATGACGAATCAATTGTTCCAACTGGCAAGGCTCACCATAGTCTTCAGGCGAGTCAAAGAAGCCTGTGTCCCCGGAGCCAAGGTCCTGAACTGGGTCTTCTGTCTGAGAGCTGTTTTTCTCTGATCCGTTGTGAACCATCACTCGTGCATGGCTGTCTACTGGGGTCCGCAGAGAGGTGGTCCTGAGGAGACGGCCCCCTGTGGAGCGTTTGGTTTGCTCTGCAGCCTCCTGGGACATCAGCTGGGTCACCAGCACTTGTTTCAATGCTGCCACTAAGGGACAAGTGAGGAGAGGAATGATGGTGAAGATTCTCTTGTTTTAATTCACTGTGTATGTACTATTTGAATAATCTGTTCTTTATGCTTACGTGTTTTCAGTGCTTCGTCTGCTCTGGAGGGAAATGTGTTAAACGAGTCTCCTTCTCTGCCATCTTCAGTCACTGGGTAAGGAAGCTCTGGGTCCACAAAACCTTCCTCCTCCTCCTCTTCATCTGCCTTAACTCCTTCAAAGGGATTATTACCTGGTAAAGAGCTCTGCATTGCACTTCTTGAGGCCAGACTGCTTACTTTATCTGTGGAGGTATAATTACAGTTATCAGAGGAAGTATAATTAAAGAAAAAAAATTACAGTTTACCAGGGTGAAATATTTCAGTAATACGGAAGAAAAAATGTTTCCAAGAATAACTGGAGAAATGACTGATTTGTTACCCATGGACTGGGTGCTGCCACTGGATGTGTGGTCTGGGTCTCTGCTCAGTCTGGAAACACCTGCAGTAATGATCTCCACACCATCTCTCTCCCCACTGGCACACAAGCAACATCTTACATTAGTGACAAGTCCAACCCCTGAGAACCACCTGGTCAAATTACAATGATGATAAAGCCACGTACTCAGTCTGAGGTAATGGTATGATGCTGTGAGGTTTGACTTTCATGGCATCAGCTCTCTGGGTGATTAGACGCTGCCACCTTGTGTAAAGACAAGAAACAAAAACATTATTGATCCACGTAACAACTGGAGCAAAGAAAATAAAAGGAATCAATCAAAATGTATTTGGTCTCACGTTCTCTGATCTGAGACTGTGGGTGCCATCAGCTCATAGATCTGGGCTCCGTTGTCTGACATGGAAAGGACGAAGAAGGACTTGTTGTCTGGCAGGAAAAAAGGGTGGACAGAAGGTTTTGGATGAAATGAGCCAGTGTTAATTCTGTCCTTTATATATATATAGAGGCACAGGTTTCATGACCTTATTCCAATAGAGAATCATTAGGTAATGGGTTAGCAACAAGAGCAGGATTTTCAATGTATTACAAGATATTGGGGGTTAGCTGACCTGTGGCCACAGAGCGCACCAGTACAGTGTTGAGTTTGATGATGGGGCTGAAAATATGTTTGGTATCTGCGCTGCCTGCAAGGTTTTTGCTGTGACACTTCAGGATTAGACGCTCATCTTGTTTCTGTAGCAGAACCAGGATGTCCTCCAGAAGGAGTGTATATAACTCTGAAATGTGACAGTGAGGACACTTGTATTTATGGTACAATCATTAGGAGTGGACAACTGGAGTCGCAAACACTGTAAAAACTGATCATCGTAATTAAATTCTCATAAAGGAGTGATTACACACCAATAGTCTTGTCCTTGTTCACTTTCCACGACAGTGGTCCCTCATGCACCATCGTTCTCTTGGTTAGATCCAGGTTCTGATGGACAGAGGATCGGAAAATAAATGAAAACAAGAGCTTATAAGTACTTGCTGCTTGTCTGTGAGCCATTTTCACACACTGCTACTTTCACATCTAGCAGATACTTCAAACAGCATACTGTGTGGGTGTACAACAAGTGAGCACACTTTAACTAAACTAAATGGTTTGTGTGGATATCTCACCTTTAGCTCCAGGATCATGGGGTTGTCTGTCTGCTTTAGAGAGGAGAGGTCCAATCTTCTCTGATAGTCCTCCAACCTCTAGAGGGAGGACAGATAGGAATAGAGACAGAGGAAATAAGCAAAAAGATCTTTAATAGAAAGCCACTGCCTGGGGTGCAAAGGAAATAGGGAAAAAATAAATTGTGGCAGAGAAAAATAGAAAGGACTTGGAATGAGGCTGAGAGGGAGGACAAGAAAAGTCTAGGGGATGGCATAAAATGGGAAGAAGATTTAAAAAAACATCATACCTGCTTGTCCTCAGATTCCTTAACAGCCTGGTTGACGTGATTGAGGATCTTCCTACAGCAGTCTGCTGCCTGCTTCACTTTGTCCTTCTCCACTGCATTGTCTGAAAGACATTATAGGATAAAATAAGAAGTAAGGTCTACTTAGTCCTGCAGGGGGCTGTCCAATAAATTGATACTTCCTCCATCCATTAACACACCATAGTTCTCAAAAATTATGATAAAACAGGGGGGCATTATGATCCTTTTAATAGCTGGTTATACTTTATCGTTAGTGCATTCTCTCTGTGTGAGACCCAAACCCCAGCCAAGACTAAAATGATGGACCAAATAATGGGTAGAACATTTCCCAAAATGTGCACTACCGCTCCAGGACCATTAGAATGATAATCTCTCCATTTGTCTCTGTAATTCTCTAATCGTTGGCCTGTTGCCACACAGAACCTTGCTTAAACTTCATTTGGCTCTTTTTTTTTATCTGGGTTTCTTCTTTCTCAAGAAGCTGATTTCCATTTTTATCTACTGTATTATATTACATTCAGATTATAAAGCTGCAAACTAGGTATTACATGTTTCTATGGTTACTTGAAATTAGAGTAAATTAATATTCAAATTATTTTCAGGATTTCACTGATTTAAAGATTTAGAAGCTGCGTACAATAACTGAACTTTACTAAAGGAAGTCACATGCAGAAGTGTTGTAGCAATGCAGTCAAACTCAGAGCATGAATTTATTTCTTCTCGCGATGATGACGGCATCAGGCCAGAAATGATATATACCTTTAATACGGCAAGCTATCCAGCACCTGTGACAAACTGGACTGCAGACAAAAAAAGTGTAACTAGTCAAGCCAGGAGAATCTAAAATTTTATATAACAGCCAAGAGAATATTTATAATGGTGACTTGTATTTCTTTTTAAAGCAGAATGCAATTTTTCTCCCTGAGACAGAGCCAGGGATTGACTGAGTGGAAAAGACTTTGAAGTGTCTGGATAAGAAAGCAGGAGAGTGATATGGTTTTGTAAAGAGTATGAACTGAGAGTGGTTTCTGTGAACAAACTATGTAATGGCAACACAACTTCTAAATTACTTCAAACCTACTTTGGGATTGTGGTACTACAGTTTGTTGTTCCGCCAGTAAGTCGGTCTGGTCAATATATCCATCTAGTGTCATGCCTACCACATTCCACTATTCATCAACAAGACTTAAATTGACATATTTTTCATGTATTGAAGCATCTTATTTTAAATAATTAACCATGCACACAGTTATAGTGTGCATGGTTAATGTCTGCATTCAAACACAAAATTGTGCACATAAGTTGATTACCTGACCAAATCACTGCCAACTGCAGTTGGCGCTAAGGCAGCACTACAGTACCTGTGTACTTGGCGATGTTGTCTAGTAGCAGTGGGTACTTGGTGAGCCTCTGCATCTCTACAGGAATGATATCCTTAAGTTGCAGTCGGCGACACAGTCTGTTGCTCTCTGCCTCCTGCAAAGCAATAAAAATTACAAGTTGGGTACACCTGTGTGATCACCACAAAGTATCACTAAACCAGTAAAAGGTAAACAGTATATATGTTACCCAAATATATAGTTAGGACCATTACTGTTTTTTATAAATCACACTTCAATTGAATGCCTTAAACAACACACCTATATTTAGAGTGTTTAACTCTTTTGTGTGACACATCCTGGGCATTGACTCAGTGCAGTAGTTAACTAGGCATTTTAAGCTAAAGCCTTCATCTCTGCTAAATAAGAGATTTATGCAAAATGTGAGCATGATGTTGGTACCTGGATGAATGAAGTGAACCTTGAATCTTTCTTCTGTTTAGTCTTGATGATCTCCAGAGCAAAAGGTTGGTTGCTGCAGAATGTCCCCACTGCCTGCTTGATCTTCTCCTCTTCAATGCTGAACTGTAACCACCCAACCCAAGACAAGACAGAGCAGAGTTGGACAGAGACGTGATCAGTCACTTATTCAATCTGGGTCAGAGGTAGTTGCCATGGAAACATCTAGTATTTAACAATGAGCAGTAACCCTCAGAAGGGGGCCGGGCTTAAGTCCTCATAGCAGTGACATCTTAAGTATAAATGTAGACTAAATCAATGCTCAGACCCTCAGGGGACCGATTACTCTATTTATCCCCCAGTGTGACATTTCAGACAAAGTTAAATTGTGGCTACCTCAAATGTAATGTATCACACATGATACTAAGATGCAGAGATGTCAACCAAATCTAGGGCACTGTCTGACATAACCATTTTTTGCCAAAGGGTTACCTACTTCATTTGCCTGCTTCCATTGTGGTAACATTGCTGAGAAGAGCTGAGTTGTTCTTATGTGCCGTGTTTCAGGTTTTGTTTTTATTGGGATTTTGATGAAGGATTTAAGCATTTACTTTTAACAAAACTGTCAATAACCACATACACTAAGAACATAATGACTCTATGATTTATAAACTGTTAAGACCATTTCCTTATACATATAAAATTTCAAAATAAACAAAAATAAAGGTAAGAAAAGCAATTCCATGTCTACAAGTTGTTTTTGTTGCTATGAAGCTATTTCAGGAAACAGTTCTTTGTACATAATACATTTTTTCCTACCACATCAGTCATCATGAAATGTATTCAATATAAAAGTTTGAAAGAGGAAATACAATTTTAGCCTGAGAACTCTACTCACCCAGGAGAGCAGGTCGTCTCCTATCTGATCAATTACCGAAGACTCATTTCTTTTCCGAACAGCTGCCATTTGCTCCAGTATTGAAACTGCAATTCAAAGGAAAGGTACTAATGGACAGTCTGTGCGAGTGTGTGTGAGATGAGGAATAGAATATGAAAATGCCAGTTTAACATCTGAATTTTATCATTGTTGTAGTTTAATTTTATGTTAACTTTATTTTTAGGTCTCATTACTTACATACTTTGATGTTTATAACTGCTTTGTAACTGTTCATGATCAGTCATACATAGATGATAATTTTTGATGGATATATGTGTGTGTGTGTGTGTGTGTACCATGCAGCTGAAGAATCTCTTCCAGGTTGGTAAAGATGTTCTTGATGTCAGCAGGAGGCAGAATGGCCTCTTTGGAGAGTTTCTGGTAGAAAACGTTGTCCAATACTCTCAGCATCCGCACATGTGCACGCTCTGTGTAAAACAGCTCTGCACATACAATGCAAGATGTTCATTCGAGATGCCAAATCATTTACGTAGCTCAACATGATGTGCATCTGACAGTGACATGGGATATTACAGGTAATGGTCTGCAGCACAAGTCTCACTTTCCCCTTCTATTCACTATATTCTGTACAGGAGTATTAAAGCACACTGACAGTGAACCCTGTATACTCTTTGAGAAATGGAAATGCAGCTTTAATGAACTGTCATATTATGTGAAGTGATAAGCCATGTCCTAACCATTGATGACTTCCTGTCTCTTGATTTCGTGAGGCCTGAGACCCGCTAGGACCTCTCGGCCGACCAGTTGCTGCCAGTTTGGGGGGTCATGCTCTGAGTCTGTTCCCTGGTCATCCTCACTCTGGACATCAACTGCACCCAGTCCCTCAAGCCTGGGGAAGGAGACAAAGTTAGTTTTTCATCTGGCTAATGAATTTCCCCATTGTACATTACCATTTTAAAAAGTGAAATGTGATCACATATCTGCACCTCCGTAAGATCTTTGGTGTTCCCTCATGGGCTCTACAAAAAACATGAAGAGGAAAATCTTTCATGAATAAATACTTTATGTAAGGAAACAAAAAGGTGAAAGGTGAAAAGAAATGTGACTGTCAATGGACCTGTCGCTCTCTCTGTCTTCTTCTTGCAGTTGGTCCAGGCTATAAAGGTCTAAGTGCGAAGCAGGGTATAGCAACCCATCCAGAGGGTCGGACTGAAGGCCGTCACTCAGCCTGGGGGGGCAAGAGGTTGGAGTCCCACCTGAGAGACAAATGAAAAGTCAGAATCTATCATTTCCTCTGCCTCTTTCTACTGCTGATGTGTTTATTTCGCTCAGTAACTCACTTATATCAGGATCTCGGCTGGTGTCTGAGCTATAGGTGGCACTGTTTGGGGATGAGGTGCTGAAAGACATGAAGTGTGTGAGCTCAGAGCCCTCACTCGATTGGCTGCCTCTTAGACGCCCAGAGTCCATTTGTTCACTTGCCCCAAGCGTAGGCTGAGACAACTGTTTCTGAGGCCGTGGGCGACTATCCAAGCTTTTACCCACTGAATACAGAGAGAAGTGTCATTATTTTAAAGATCTATAGAAATAGAGTCATAATTTTGGTTTATTCAAACGTCTGAAATACCTGTTCCTGCTTCAATACGACTAGGCCGACGCTGAGGTCCAAGGATACTGGGAAATCTAGGTTTCTTAACCTTCTCTTCTCCTTCCTTTTCTGTCTTGATGCTTTTCTGGATTTTATCAAAAACAAGTGAAGACAAAGTGTCATCATGATAAAGAGACAGAGGTGTGAGCCCCCCAAGGGGAAAGATGCATATAAGTACCTTCATCTTGGGAAGAAAATTCCAGACCCGTTTGGACTCAAGACTGCGAGGTTCCTTAACCCTCACACCAAGGTGCTTCATGTATGTATAGATGACATACTGCATTGTAGTGCTAATGGAAAACAGATGTTTCTGAATTACAACCAATAAAACAAGTGTGCTAAAACATGAAGAGAGTAAGCGTCCATATTGTGCCTTGTACCATATGCCATACCAGTCGTTCTCATACACAAACCATGTGGGCTGTGCAGCGACCATATGGCATTTCAAACAAGACTGTTTCAATCAGTCACACTTCTGAATTATTTAATATGCACATACTGCATGAATTACATGTTTTCTTTAAGAGACTGCTTCATTTGTGAGCTGTGTAGGATGTAGAATGGGGGCAAAGCGTATTTTAAAGACTAAAATGTATTGGTCATCTAGCACAAACAATGATTCAATAATTAATTTAAAAGAGTCAAAAACTCTAAAAAGTGAAGCCATATGTGAAGATGCATATGGTCTGCAGGGCTTTGCGAGCCGCTGCGCAATATAAATTTGCTTACCATTTCTCTTCCTCTGTGGTCTGAGTAGTTAACCTATAAAGAACACAAGAGAAGAATAATTGTCTCAGTAGCTTGTAAAAGAGTCTTGCATTCAAGCAGCATACCTATGTGTGTGTGTGTGTGTGTGTGTGTCCCACTTACAGGATATCAAATATCTTGGTGATGATGTTTTCAGCATATGAGCGCTCTCGCTCCAGAGTGACACGGTCTCTGACCCTCTCTTGGTCCAGTCTGGACAATTCTACTTCAGCCACTGTGAGGCCCATACTGCGCTTTTGCCTACATGTACCAACACAGCATGTCAAAAATTATGTTGGTATATATGTTGATAATGCATCAGTAAAAATGACTGTAGACAGTGTAGTAAGCAAGGCATTTATTCAATTCAATCATTCATTTGAAGGCAGAATTAAATCATTGCTTAAGTGATACAATTAATCGGAACCTACCACATCACAGAAAATAAATCCTGGGTTTACCTGAAGTCCTCTAGGTTCTTGTGAATGTCAGGGAGCAGAGAGTCCTGCAGTGTTTGAACATGTTGTCGGTTTATTTCTTCTGGGATCAGTTCTGTCCGTCGCCGGTCTGCAAACACACCCACATCAAGTATCAACAGACTGTGGCAAGTGCACACTATACAGGTATTACAAAGGTTGAGCAATCCTTTCCAAGCCATCAGAGCATTTGATATCTTAACACCTTAGTCAAGAGTGTGCATGGCTAAATAAGTGATGAAACTGCAGGGGCTGTATAAGGATAACCAAACACTTAACATCTTACAAAAGCAGCACAAAAAGTAACCTTAAAACAAACAAACATCTACTAAAAATTACTCAGAGAAGACAACCAAACGAAGCAATGAAGCACAGCATGAATCATTTACCGAGATCAGCAGAAACTGATTCAGGAACAGCAACTTTCAAATTCTGTAAGAAAAATACAAATAGAAAAGACAGTTGTATACTTTGACAACAAACAAACCCCCCCCCCATTAGTGGTTGCCACAGCGAGTCAATTGATCCACATGATTGATATGGCACAAATTTTGTGCTGGCTGCCCTTCCTGATGCAACACTCCTCATTTATTCGGGCCAGGGACTGACACTAAGACTGTACTGGCTTGTGCAACCTCAGTAGCTGATTCTAATGGCCCCTGGTCTTCCAAGGAGGTCTTCCATCCAAGTACTAACCAGGCCCGGCCCTGCTTAGCTTCCAAGATCAGATGGGATCAGGCACACGCAGGACAGTGTGGCTGTCTCACAACATATCAGCTTAAAATCTCTAAACTTAAAACTTCTGTGGTAAAGACTCAGCATTGATGTTTCAGCTATTGAGCAGCATACAAAGACAACAACGACGACAGGAATTTAGGCCCTATTGCGTTTCCCACATTTTACTGCCAGGAATAAAAACTGTACTTACTGCTCCCCTGTCAATGAAGAAGGTGTGGAGGTACATGAACACCCGTCTAGTCTCTTTGGAGTTGGTCTGCTTGTACAAGTCCGCATAGAGGTAGCACAGCTGAGGACACAAGTTTAGAAGACATAAAGACAGAGATCTCTAGATGCTGCCAGGCTGCATAAAACAGGAAACAAATATGTCTTAATAAGGAATGAGGACAGACTTACAACAGGGGCAGGGTCAAACTGAGAGATGACATGGTGAAGGAAGGCTGCGAGGTGGGCGGGGCGAGACTTGAGCTGCTCAATACTGTTAAAGCTGTTACACTGGCCGTTTGTCTGGAAAACATGCAGTAGAATAATTTGCAACAAGGGCATCTTTATCTGATATGACTTGGAAAATCGTATTTGAACTTTCCCTCAAAGTTAGGTTTGTGATACCTGAAGAGCACCAGGATTGTGTTTTCTGAAGGACACATATTTTAACACTGCCCTGTGGCAAAATACCTGCTCTTGGTCTGAATCAAAATAGTCGTCCTCAGCTCCAATGATATGCGTGGCAAGGCGAGTAACAGGACTACTGATTGTAGTAGGGGATAGAGAGTCCTGGAAACAAGACATTGATGTATTGTGAAATTACAGTTTCTCATAAATAAAAACTTTGGACAATTGCAATCCCCTTAATTTGTCATCTACTTGCACTGACAACCATGCAGTGAGAGTATTTCTCAAATATTTATTTATGCCAGCAAACAGAGTGAATAAACAAACATTCTGACAAGAATTTGTACAATTTGTATAGCTACCAAGTCAGTGGTATCCTCTGCCTCTGGTGAGTGGCAGGAGTTGAAGCTGTTCCTGGGTGTGCTCTTTGGGCTGGGTAAGGATGACTCTCTTGGACACAGGCTCTGTGGTGATCCAAATCCACGAGATATCTGGAGGATGGGTGGAACAAAACATTACATTTTCAATCAAATTCATGAAACCACCATGAAAACCAAACTGTTCCGCAGTAAATTTTAGAGAAACAGTAATTTCAATTAAAAATCAATAAATACACCAACAGTGCTTGTACTGGTATTGTTCAGACCTAAAGCGGTCAAAGCTGAACAGAGTTTATTAAACCTGATTCAATTGCCATGAATCTCTTGTCTTGAAGCTTAGTTTTGCATTAAATGTTTAATATGAAGTTCAGAGGAACATTTAAATTGTGTTGCTTAAGTGAAAACTTACAGGAGTGCTGCTCCAAGACAGGTCTGTACTGTTGTTTCCCTTAGAGGCAAGCCTGTGCTCTGTCTCGAACATGCAACCATCATCTGCATCACCACCTGAAACAGCCTCCTAAAGATTTGTGCAAACACAAAACATGTTACCCATTAACAACAGCCTTATTATGTGACATTCATATTCAGAATGAAACAAGCAAACTAATAGGCCACAGTAAGAATAATTAATACATGTATGACTTTATCAGTATTTTAAGTCTGTAACCTCAGAAGAGATAACTTCATTACATTTCAAAGAGCAGTTAAATATGTTGACATATATAACACAGGGCTCAGTGATATAAAATAAGCTGTCACATAGACACAAAAGAATGGCTTTCCACTGAGAAAGCCTAATCTGCTGATAAGATTAGGATTATTGTTTGTCTGGAGCGATGCCCAAATGCTCTGCACAAAATGACTGCTTAGATGTTGGCATTAGATCAACGTTCCTAGATAACCTATTCTAGGGGAAGGGTGAGGGGGTTACTTTACCTGTGTTGTCCCAGTGGCCTTGAAGAGCTGACCCTGCAGCTGAGGAATGTGTTTTTTAGTTTCCTGGATGTCTTTCAGTAGTTTGGGGGAGGGGTTCCTGTTGTACTCCTCCTTCATGGCCTACACAAGAACGGGGAAATGAAAACAAGAAATCAGCCCAGTAGTACACTGACACAGGTCACCTAATTTTCCAAATGTATATAATAAAACTATTCAAAAAACGTAGACTCTGGTATGGAGTGTGGGAGGATTATGAATAGGCTGTCTCAACAAGACTGTATGTAAACATTCTGTTGACACACATTTCTTGCATACAGCTATGTTCTATTTAAAGACAGACAGCCAAGACTTTCAATTTCAATGCAAATAACATCTTCTATTGGTTTTCGATACACTGATATATGGTGTACCTATAATAAAAGGGGTGCAAATCACCTTACTATTTTCGAGCAAAATGGTTTCACAAAAAAGAGGAAACATTAAGTTACAATGCTTGTTATGCTAACCTGCAATTCCAGCTGCTCTTTTGAGAGCATCTTTTGCAACATGTCAACCTTCTGGTTGGAGACACTGCTATTCTCATCCTGCGGGAAGCAAATATTAGACATACATAACCCAGATTTAACAAACTGTTTTCAAATATTTATTCATTTTTAACAAATATTTAAGCATTATGAAAATCTGTAAGTAAGGGTGCAATTCACGGCAGGCACCACAAAAACATTAGACCATATTTAGAAGCAAGAGGAAGACAGAGATAAGTGAAAATCTTGAAAACGATGAGGAAGTAGAATAAAGTGAACTTTGAGAAAGCAAGAAACAGAAGTAAGTGATGGCCTCAGTACCCATGGTGGATGAGTGGAGGAAAGTCGGTCCTGAGGACTGTACGGACGTTCTGCTGCTGGGGAATTTGGAGAGGAAATACTAACGTCCAACATTTCAGACTCTGCTTCAGACAAAGGGATCTGGGCGAGCCCTGGAGGGCGCCCCAACACTGTAAGGGCCACATATGAGCCCGCTACAATGAACAAAACCAAAAGATGTGTCAATTTATGCTTTATTTTTTAAATGTGAATATGGATTATACACAGACTGAGAAACTTACATTTGATTAGTTTCACTACTTCAATGTGATTAGAATGTGTAACAAGGGTCCCATTAACCTGGAAGACAGTAGTGGTACTACGATGAGAAAAAACAAAGTCCAAAACCTCCTATTCTATGTGCAGCCTTACAATCTAACATCCAATTATATTCTCAGACAGAACGAGCAGATATAGTGTCTGACCAGCAGATGGCAACCTAATGCCTCTGTATTGGCCTTGAATTATAAAACTGTGACATTAGCAGTTTTAAAGACATGGAGGAAAATTAACAAAATACCTTGATGATCCTGTCTCCTGTCTGAACACCTGCCCGCATTGCAGCCCCATCTGGCAAAGGCAGAAGAAAAAGAATGTTAAAAAAAATATAAGGGACAACAAATGAAACAGAACAAATGGATGAATAAAACTGATTCATGAAAATAGCAAGGGAAACGCCAGACATACAGCTTTACAGTGCCACTGTTGATACTTCTGCACAGTGAATACACCATATAGCCTTGACAGATCAGATTGTAGAGTGACTATTTGAGTGCTATTTTGAAAGACCATAACAGTGGTTATATTACAAGGACCTGTTTCACAGCTCCACCCCAAACAAAAGGATTTAGGCATGAGACAGGTTATTATGAGATCCATGTCTGACTCTATAGTCAGCAGCATACAGCTGAAGCATTTTGTAAACCAAATATAGTTTTGCAAATGTGTACAATTGTCTTTAGTTTTTTATCAGTATGGAAAATGTAACTAGTCCAGCAACAGTCTGTGTATAAGCCATATTCACATTTAAAAAACAAAGCTTAAACTGAACTAAGGATATATTATTTGATGAGTAGATGTGAAATTAGAATTGTAAGGTGTGACAAAATTTTTTTATATGTGAATAAATACAAAAAGCTTATTTAGACTTTGTCCTGACTGTGAAATCCAAACATACCAATGGAAAGAAAAAGCTGCAGCAGGATGCAGGATACGTTTTGTTTCTATTCAGTTTACAAGCAAATGATAAAAAAAAGCTATGTAAATTATTCAGATGAAACTAAGTAGATTGCTCCTGTGATGCGTAACATAAGCACAAATGGGTGGTCATACAAAGACAGTTAAACAGAGCCAAGCACTGATGACAGTGCAACAAAAGTTCTCGATCAGTTCCTTCCTCGTGTCTCTCTCCATTACTGCACAGACTGTGTAAGGTTTTCTGTGGCCTGATAACAGCCATCAGTGTCTACAGACTGTAAGAGACAGCTGGGGAACACATAAGTATCCTGCCAAAATGGCCTCTAAAAAAAAACAACATGATAAAGTTAAAGCTGCAGCTACTGTGAAACTAGTGAGGAGGAAATATACAGTCAGCAGCTTCACTACACTTAGCCAGTGCCAGAGTGGTGGCGGTTGCTGAGTTCCAATTATTCCTCATATCTGTGTGTTCACAGTCAACTGCATGACAGTTTAATGTCAGTACAAGAAAAAGGAGCCCACATCTCTATTACAATAGCATAGACCAGAAGTAGTCATTGTAATAACAATTTTTTCTTCTTCCTTTTAAGTTTGAGACTCCACCTTACCTTCTTTGACAAGCTGCACAAACACAGGGTTGTCACCACTGACAGTGAGCCCAAAGCCATTTTTATCTTTCTGGATGATTACACATCGCTGGACAAGACCTGCAAGTCAGAGACAGGACAAAACCACAATAGTATCTTAAGATCGAGCAGAAAGTCACTAAAGGAAAGTAACTTAATTTTTCTTGTCAGTGCAGTAACATCAAACCTCACACTTCTAGTCAACACCAAAATATGAATTTAAGTAACTTGAAACATGTATTTTGAAGGGATTTGACTGTGTGACAATAATCACATTTTACCATTGATATAGTCTATGAGGATGACTTTTTACACTTCTTTTAATGCTTCTTGGTATGTGATGTGAAAAACTGGGTTTCATAAAAGGATAAAGATTCATACCTATCATTTAAAGAACAGGATCATAGCCTTAAAACAATACAAATCTTAAAACAATACCCACATGTCTGTATGTACATTATAATAATATTTAGTTGCTGTGCATTTTCTTCTTGTCCACCCTGACCATGGAAGTTTTCATCCCCCATCTCTTGCTTTAAGAAGACGAATGTATTGCAGACAGTCACAAGAAACATGACCAGTAATGCTTTCAACATAAACATGGCCATGTGAGTATTGTTTTGAGACACACATTTAACATATCAGCAGATAACCAATCTACTGTAGTCTAGACACTGTTATCAGGATTATCAAGTGTGTACACTAAACAAAACTCTAAATTTCTCTAAAGTTGCAGTTTTTTTATTCTGGACATAATGTTGAAAAAAGTTTTACACTGTCCACTAACTCATTTGGTCACAAAACAACAAAAAATCTTTTTAAAAATGTAAATACTGCTGATAGTCCTTCATTGTGAAGTGATGTTTAAAACTGATCTGACTCCCCAGACATGTGGTGATTGTTTCACAAGCAGGAACATTACTTTTCAGGTTTTTTATGCAGAGTTTCATTAGCATGGTGAGCAGAGATTAGAGCATATCTGATGCCTGGCTGCCAAAAACTAGACTGACAGGACAGTACATACAATATGATGTACAATACAAAGAAAGCAAAATGCTTAAAAAGAAAAAAAAACAAGACAAAACAATAACACAAAGTGAACAGATTTTCCAAAAAATCATAACGTCTATATAGAGCAGATTTTATAAGTGACCCAGAAGCAGTGAGGTGACCCTTCAGCCGGTTTCTTCACCAAGACTTCCTGTTCAGTGCAGCATCAACAAGAGGTGAGTCTATCGATAAAAGTAATAGTAGGGTGGGGGTTGGAGAGTGGAAGGAACAGGAGCTAATACACAGAGACGTTAGGTGAGCAAAAAGCCTCAGGCTGGGGGGAGGGGAGTAGAAAGAGGGTTAGGTGGAGCTGAGGGAACAGGGGGAAGGGAAAGGGAACGAGGGCAGGGGTGTCAAGGAAACAGATGAAGCCATAAGGGTTAAAGAGCTGGTGTGAATTTTTCTCTAGATGTTAATCTTTTGCCCGTTTCCTATGCTTAACACCATTTTTGAGTTCCTGGGTTGGTATTTATAACCTATAAGAAGTGGGAGTGCTGACATGATCACTGATCACATAATCCATCTAAGCTAATGCATTATTCAGAGGTTTAACTGATATGTAATCAGCAGCCTTTGCTGAACCAAAAGGAAATAGAGAATACATTGACCTTTAATACTACCACTGTACCTTTAACAATCACAAAAAGAAGAAGCCCAAGTTATTAGAATACCATTTACAAACTTTTCTTAAATCTAAAAGTTTGAGTATTCACAGCTTCTCATCTGTGAATTTCTTCTGTTTTAAGATGGTGCAATAGTAGACACAACAGAGATGACTGACTTCAACACAGAGAACACAAACATGCTTTGTAGAATACAATAGCAGAAGCTTATCTTGATAAACTGTGTCCTGGACAGACTAGACTGCCTGCAGCAGAAACTGGCATTTCTGACAAATGCCTTGAAGTTTTGTCAATTCACTACACGTGAGGCTGGGCATCCAAAAAGAAGTCATGTGGTTTCACATATCTCAAGACCTTCTTGTGTCATTGGGGCCAACAGCAGAGAACATGTGAAACGTGTCCCTCATGATATAAAGAGGCATGAACGAGCAGTTGAACAGGGTTATGATGGCACTCTCATACAACAGGGGCGATGACCCTGATAATATGTGAATTAGTGAAAACACACTATAAAAGCCATTGTTCAGTGGGCGCCTGGCTTAACTCTAAGCTAAACTAACATATAAACATGTACATATTATTTTCTGTGTGAATTTACTTTTTAACCTGACCATGAACCTGACTTAAATGTGGGATTGTGGTTATAACTCTGCAACTGCATCCTACCAATCTAAAACCTTTTAAGTAGTACTTACATAGCTGCTAAGGGTTTATGTGGTGTTTATTTTTCTCAGTGGAAAAAGTTAATATCTATCAACTACAAGGAAAGCAACAAACTTAGTAAAACATATGACTGTGACTTACTGAGAATACAGATGGCCAGGAGTTTGTTGTTCTCCTTTTCAAAGTTCAAATCCCAATGTCACAATCCAACAAAGTAATCAGTAAACCAGTTATACTGATCCACAACAAGTACCAGCTAAACACAATCATGGGAATGTATTCTCTACACTAGCTGGAACCAATACCTAGACAATGATGATGCCTTGCAGCAGTGCTACACTGGGCACTATGCACTGCTACACAATGATATAACCATAATCCAATTCACCAATGACATTTCAAAGCAGAGCTCAAATGATTTATAAACTAAAATTTCCAATAAACGATGCCAAATATTCCCTAGTTGCAGCTTCTCAAGCACTGGGATTTCGTGCTTTTCGTTCTCTTATAGCATAACAACGATTTTTCAGTTTGGAAACTTTGGTTAAACAAAACAAGTAATGTCTTTAAAATATTTTAAGATGCCAACTTAGTTTTCCAAAAGTGTGATGGGCATTATTTAATATTTTCGAGCATTTATAGATAATCAATAGATTCAATGACGAAACAATTAATGTAATACTATGCCAGAGCTCAACCAATCAGGTTTTAGCTGCATGGAGAACGTGAAGAGAACATGTAAAAATGGAGGAAAAACAAGTTGCTTATTCTGATGTTTTCCTCAGCATGATTTTAATTGTTCTTTAATAAAAATAAGGTAAACAACTTACTGCTGGCACAACATAACCCATTTGAGCTGATCTCTTGGTTTTATGCTATAATGGTTAGAACTAAATAAAATATTTGAACTCTTTTGCTGCCACTCTGCTTTAAACTAACATCTAGTGGAAATTTCACACCAGGGTCTCTAGCATGTATAGATACAGCTGTCACACCAGCCATTCCAGCAGGAGCATCTTACCACAGGACTCAGGCTTCCCCTCTGCTAGCACACTGCTGCTGCCACTCTTCTGCACCACCAGAGCTTCTGTGCACAGCCCCCACACAGACCACAGCACAGACAGCACAGCAGCAAACAAACACATACGCACGCACACCCACACCCACACACACACACACACACAAAACGAGAACCAACACAAAGAAAGGAAACACAAAACAGGAAAGAGAAAATCATGAGGGAGAAACAATCATGGAATGAGAAAAAAAAATAAATGAAAAAACCTGTTTGATAAAACATAACGGTTTGAACAGGCAGGAGTGCAGTCACTGAAAAGGAACTCATTTGCTTTTTAAAATTCCTCCACTCCTATAGGTGTCACTCTAACAATTCACTGAAACTTCAATAATGGGCCCCAGACATTGCATACTGCACTGAAATAATCATAAATGGCTCAAGTGTAGATAAAGATAAATATTCATCAGAAATTAATAAAACTACAAATGGTGAGGGTGGAATCAAATGTGAGTTTTCTACACACTTGCAACAGCCATACTAATTGGACCCATGAACAACAGAACAGAGTTCTAGTAAATGCAGGGTTAACAAAGTTTAAATGACTAACAATAAATACAAAGCAAAGTTACACCTCAGGACATAGCCTTCTTAGGCCTAAAATAAAAAAATACTGAATAATTTAGGCCTTTAAATGCAATGAATGGCATACTGAGTGCACAAAAACAAAAGCTTCTCAGATTTCATATTTAACATCCACAGTATCAGACAACTCCTGCCCATTCCTAATAAACCCAAACCATTTTAAATTATGTCAGAAAAGGTGCAACCAGGAGAAAATCTGGGAAAAAATGTTAAACAGTTCATGCAAGTTGCAGATAACTAAAAAGAGACATATACAAATATAGACCATCATGCAAGCATGCAAATAGTCATGGTGAAAATTCAAATATAAATCATGTATTCAAGTTTTTAAAGTATTAAATGTATTTAGTTTCATGTATTAAAGTATTCATTTTCAATAGAATACAGCATCCTCTCCTTCTCTGTGGCTACTGTGCACTTTGTTTAATGACCATATCATTCCAAACATGGCCCAAAGCCATCAGAGGAATACATGCAAAAAGATTTGTGTGATGCTACACATACACAGGCAACAAAATGTATGTCTTGTGTAAGCACTGAGAACACATCTTCTCTATTTTCATTGCATCATGCAGCGATAAGCTACCATGTGGTACAGAGGATTTTCTGTTTTGTTTTGAATACAGAAGCTTCAGTCCTATCTCAAAATCATACTACCCTGATTGCTGACAAACACCACAGAGAATTTTGTCATTTCAAAATAGTCTGTTTCTGAATCTTTACTATCTCACCCTGCAATAAACCTCAAGCTAGACTACATGATAGGCTTAGTGGCTTTTTTTCCCCTGTAAGTATGTGCTGAGACCACCCAACCACTTTGCGCAGACAAAACCCACAGTGCACTGATTTATGTCAAACGACAAGAACCATGTGGACATTAAACATGCAGCTGCAGATATTACAGTCACATAGTCAAACTTTTCTTTGCTTAAAAGCAGCCAATAACCTGCAATATGTAACACAAGCTTCTGTCAGTTGGTATAATGCAGCTATGACTCAAGACAATAAACACTATTGACCCTTTCCATGAGTTAAAGTAATTTAAAACGCACAGTTTTCAAATAGGCACACAAAGCATAGAGAAAGATACACACACACTACCTTTCACCATCCCAGCATGCCTTATGCAAACCGTCAATCAGCACACTTGTTTCATGACACCATGTGTGTCCGTGTTAGAGAGAGAAAGAAAGAAATGGCTGAGAGGGGCACACAGATAAATAGATGCATACAGAGATAGATCAACAGCATGGAAAATGCAGTGTAGGTGACAAGGAAAGAAAAGAGTCAAAGAATAATAGAAGGAGTGAAAGCAAAAGTGGGAAGTTACCTGTTGGATCAAACTCATTGGAGGGAAGTGAGGTTTTGTCACTTTTGGGTTTCTTGTCTGGGGGGTGGTCTTTACTGAGAATGCTGCTGGTTCTAGAGAAAGAGGAATACCCATGAGAAACAGGTAAACCAAGTGGTTTCATAGGGCAAAACATAGGCATTTGTCCAGAATGTGCTGTCACATAAAATAGTATAGTGTTTCATACATAGCACAGTTTACAGGCAGTGCCATTATATTGCATGTGTCTTGCTGTACTGCGACCCTATAACGCAACAAGCTACAGGCAAGTGGAGGTTCAGAATTAACTGCACCAAGACACAGAACCAACAATTGTTCACTTCAGTATTGAGAATATTGTGGCGAGAGGACCTAGCAGTGTATGAATCATGCTGAGTGTGTCTACTGTATAATGTGACAGCCAGAGAGGATGTGGGGCCGCTGTGCTGAGTGCCCAGAGAGCAAGGCCAGAGAAAGGATGCTCCTTAGAGGAGGTGCCACAAGGCCAGACTCCGGCTTGAACCTTGGGAGGTTATGTATGGCTGTCTCTGCCTATACCAGCCCCAACTGTGAAAGGCCACTGTTCTCTTCCCAGTGAAAGGCAGTGATGGGCCGCCCTTAGAAGAGGGACCCCTTTGTCCATCACTGTGTGTGTATGTGTGTGTGTGTATTCATGTGCATATATGAGTGCGTGGGGAGGGGTGTGGAGGGCTTGTTTGGTGCAAACTCTTAAGACTTCTGTGTTGCAGCACACCAGGCCTAGTAAAACCTGATTCACTCACCTCATCTGGAGTATATATAAATAAATAATATAAAAAACAGGTGTGTATATGTGTGTTGCCAGTCATCAACATGCATGTCTCTGCAATAAAAAAAAAAAAATCTTACCTGATTACTTTCTTGGGAAACCTGCAAAATGAAAGAGAATGTCAGTTACTTCACAGACATGACAAGACTGTCAATATAATTAAATAAACAAAACCTGAGATGCTTATGCCTGCTGCACATGAAGGGCAAAAACAAGATGCCAAGCTGACAGCTTCTCCTGAGACCCATATAGTGGTAAACATGATAATCCTGATCAAACATCAGCGTTCTTCAGCTGCAGATTATAGCCTTTTCAGGTCAAAGTCCTCTGCCTCTCTGATCTTGTCTGTGTTCGCGTGAGCTGTGATTTAATTCCTCACAAACATCATGACTTGACTGCAATAATCATATCCTAATCACAGCCAAGCTCCCTTCAATGGAGCTTGCCCTAAGACTTATTACTGCCTTGCAGTGATGTAATAAATTCAGAAACATATTGTAAAAGAAAGTTATAAATTTGTATATTGACTGTTTGGGAGATGCACCACGAATGAAAATTTTGTTCAAAGGAGGAACTTCCCAATTAATTGTCACAGTGTTTGGTAACATCTTCAAGGACTCAATGATAGGTCAGAGTGAATTTTTTTTATATACAAAAAGTCCAAATAAAAGTCGAGCTTAAAGACTAAAGTTCACCTTTCTCATTGAGACAGGTCATTCCACTGAAAGAAGCACATATTAGCATTTGTGGGCGTGAGCTCACAAAACCTGACCTCACAGGATCTAGCAATTCTTACACAAGAACCATCTTTAACTGCAGTACACTGAGAGGTGAATAAAGCCACACTTTATAAGACAAAATCCTTATTTACGTTCAAGGTTCTCTATAAATTACCCAAAACATATCTAGCACCCAAAACTAACCTATTCCAATGCAACTTAAAGACTAGTATTAATCATACATTTTATTTAGAATGCATTTTCCACTGAAAGGAAAATCTCCAGAACGTTCATGGAGTTTGTGCCAATTATCTGGGTGGCCCCTTAGCTCTAAATTATTACAAGTGGGGTCTGCACAGTCAGCATGGCTCGTTTTTCTACAGCTAGACAGAGCCATGTTTTGCCATTCTTTTTAATATAGTCTGAAAACCACTGCCAATGGCTTGAAAGTTACATGGTTACCTTAAAGATGAAATGTAGTCCCTTTTTTTCTTATTTTATGAAGCAGAATACATGGAAGAGACGCTCTAAATACACACAGTTTAAAATTATAAAGTATTATGTAATATATGAATAATTACACATTTCAGAACACCAGTCTTCCATAATGGGGAGGTCTCATGAGTAACTAGCCCACTTTAACTCTCTTTCTCCTGACGACAGTGTATACCATTCAGAACCATGCAGGGGCAGCTGAATGGCCCGTTTATGAAAATGCCTAAGACTGTAATAAGTTCCAGAGCCACCAGCAGAAAAAAAACTTGCTTTAAGTAGCCCACTCCCTAGGAAACCTCTGAATTGGAGAGATGGAAAAGTCAGTTCATGAACACACACACTGCACAGGAACATGCGAATGCACAAGCTCAGGGATGGCAAAACTGAGTAAGCAGATGTTGTTCTTGGTTGATCATAGGGGAATAAACGAAAACATGACAGTCTGACCAAGTTCTAAAGGGCTGGGTGATGCATCAGGCAGTCTATAATGTCTACACTGCAGTAGGCTTATGAATCATTCTTTTAGAAAGGAGTACCTCTACCTGACGTTTCAATTGTGTTTCAGTATGTGTGAAAACAGTTAAGAGAGAACTGAAAAGTAAGTTTGTAAAATTTTACATTTTTCCATACCAAATACCCATCGAGTCATAAAACACATGTGAGGGGTAAAGAGAGGAATAAAGAACAATAAACACAGCGATTAATAAAGAAGAGGAGAACAGGAAAGAGAAAGCCTGACAGACAACAAGTATTTAAAGTGACAGGGCTTGCTGTTAGGTGAGTTTCAAAGATATCAAACACAGTATGATTCTTGACATCAGAAATGAATATACTGAGGTATACAAACTTTTATTAAATTATAGGAACAATTTTTTCAATTGTAACCAACTATATACCAGAGAATCCCACAGAGAAACTGTCACAACTCTGGTAGAGGTTGGTGAACTACAAGGGCTGGGCATTAAAAGTTCCCCAGTTGTCCATGCACCAAATCTGGATGCCCGTAAACCATTTATAGTCTGCTTGAAACTAACTTTCCAATACAAATATAAATATGAAGAAGGGCTAAAATTAAATTGAATAAAAACCTTTCTAAGGACAACTTTCCATACCTGGGTGGGTGAGAATGCTGCTGTCACAGTGATTTTTACACTAAACCAGCAAAATGGAGTGTGGGGAAAAAGCTAAAAGCATAAAAAAAAAAAAAAAATAGATCACCCAGCATCACAGCAAACAACACATCTCAGCAGCCCTGATAAAAACACAACCCTGCATGTAAGACGAAGAAGCGTCATCAAAGCACACGAGCCAAAGAGCTACTGAAAGCCTGCAACAGAAACTTTTCTTTAGAATAAACAAGTGCTGAATGCAGACACTGAATGGAAAAGGCAATCAGCTGTTTTTAAAATAACATATGACATCACATACCAACATGTGACATGACAGCATTTAATTTGGTCAAAAGCCTGTACAATGTAGTCCTGTGTGTACACGGGGGTCTGCATGTAGAGTCCTTGCATTTACACATGTAAAACCTATAAATGATTAAGATTCAACAATAAGCCTCCACTAATGATTCAGACTGAGCAGTGTGTGAGACAGGAATGAAAAAAAGAGGTTACAAAATGAAATTGAGAAAAGCCCTTTCAATGTGGAAGCAAAAGTCCCCTTTGGTTAAAAATGAGGAATTAACAAATAAAGCAGCTCAAATATATTTTACAGCAATAACAAAAACCACAAATGAAGGGCCTATTGCAAAACTCTGAAGCACTTAGTCTGTATGTTAGCAAAGCAGCTAACTGACAACTATAGTCATCGTGCCTGATTTATGTGACGGCAAGACAAACAGACAAAAAGGCTTACAAGCCTCCCATTCCATTTTGCTTTTCCTTCCATTACTACATGTACAAAACACTGATAAATACACACTCATGTTAGGCTAGCTGAATTAAAGCTAAAGTTAATTCAAGCTGGTTATTCAAAGAGCAGAGCACAGTCTGCACATTAATTGCATTTCATTGTTTACCTTGCTATGCGCTGTCCCTAAACCTTTAGAATTTCATGGCAACTATACAGACTAGAAAGAAATATAATGCAAATCTTTTAGTCATTGATTAGTACATTATATTCATGACAGATGTAAGTTTAGCAAAGATTCCTGTTATGTTAAAATGCCTAAAATATATTAACAATACAATAAACACAGGTTGGAGGGTGGCTGCATTTTTCGGCGCCTGCTTTCAAAAGACAAGTCTGAAAGAACCAGAGCAATCTGGATTATCTGTTTTAGCAAATTCAAATGACACAGAACACCATGTCAATGTCAATAGTAATAACATAACTCAACATACCCTAAGAAGAAGGAGCAAAGACGTCTTTAATACCAAAGTGCAGATTTTTTTTTTTGTCAGCATTTTATTTATTCTAGGTCAACAGTTCTGTGCTAGGGTTTGTGGTCTAAACTGCTGGATTTTAAGGTAAGCAAAACAACTGCATTTTATTTTCAACATGTTGCTTGAAATGAAATATGATTAATCATTAATACTATGATATATATATATATATATATATATAGAGAGACAGAGAGAGAGAGAGAGAGAGAGAGTGTCTAACAAATAATATATAATATATTATTATAGCATTTAAAAATAATTCTAGGAATTTTATTGTGTTAACAAGAATATATATTAATGTAATTTAACAGGACAGTAAACATACAAGCGCAGCATGCATTCTTAACCTTAACCCTAAGATTTATTATTCAAACCAGTCTAGGTTTTGTGGGCAGCTATATAGCTTTACAGGCTGAACTGAATTACAGGCTTGTAGATGAGGTTTGTCTTAAGTCATAGGAGAAATCTGTATATAGATGTAGTTACCACTGCGATTTAAAATAATGTATTGTGACTTAAGCAAATTCTGAGAGATGTTTGCTGCAGTAGTCCTGTATCTTGATGGACAGTCGAATCACTACAAGTCTGAATAGTTACATTCAAGAGTCTCCCTTCCAGGGCAATGTTTCTCTTCAGTTTCCACTGAAAAGTATAGCTGATACAGTCAAGGCTCACACTTCACAGTAAACCTCTAGTAAATTATCCCAGCGGATCCACGTCAGCAGTGAATTCTCTGTCCAGTAGACAACAGTGGTTTATTGTTCTAGTGTATGTCCTAATGATACTTTAAACACTACACACTTTGTCATAAGAACAATTTATGACTTACATCATAGCTCAGAAAATACTAAAGTTTAATCTAATAGTCAGCTGCTCAACTATGAATGTGTTCTGAATTTCTATGGCAGTAAATTTTATATCTTTGAATTTTAGACTGTTGACCAGTCAACACCCTTAGTGGTAATAGGCATTTTCACAGCTTATCAGAGTAAATGATTAATCAATAATAATACATAATAAAATCATTACAGGTCTAGAAAACAGTCTTGAGCCTCTTTCAGGCACACTTCATCTAAACGTGTTTGTTTCATGTCTAAAGGAGCATCCTGCTCAGTTTTCTGTAAAAGTCACAATATTACTGATTTGGACTACTGCTACTTTTTACGTGTCACTAGGTACATGTGTGAATTGCATATAGTCACATTAACGGTTAGGCACATATGAGATTACCACATACTGATGTAGAATGTTGTTATGTATAGTGGGTTGACCAACCATGACAGCATTATTTTTCACTTGAACTATTGTCATGCATGTAATGAGCAATAACAGCCTTTAAAATAGTATTTATAGGCCTAGATTATTTTATTAATCAACCAATAAACATACTACAGAAGGTTTGTTCTGCTGAAACAAAAATATGTACTTGGTATTACAAAAAAGAGGAAAATAAAATCACCTTGACACTTTAGGACAATTACTGCTGTTTTACTTACGTTTTTAGAGTTTCTCCTAGATCTCCTAGATCTACATACCATCTTTGATTTAAAAATTTCAAAGTTAAAGCCAACTTTGAAATTTTTAAATCAAAGATGGTATGTAGATCTAGGAGAAACTCTAAAAACAACATGATTAGAAACAGCATTATTTCCCTAAAGAACTACACACAGTGTTTAGGAATTACCTTTACTTGGGTCATTAAATTCATTCTTGTGTACAGTTCTAGCTGTAGCAATCCTCATGACTGAGCTAGGACAACTTCCTGGATGTGGCCATTAAATGTGTCGAGAGTGAGAAGGGGAGAGAGAAGGCCGAGTCAGAACAGGGTTCGATGGGAGGGAGGGGGAGCAATGGAGCGAGCCCGGGCTTGAATGCTCCATTGAGGTTTGGTGTTTTGATGGAAAACTGTGGCAGAGCTAGGCCAACTGCAGCAATACTTACAGCAAGAGAGGCTGGGACCAGATCAGACCATGAAGAGAGAAAAAGCAGTGAAAGAGGGAGGGATGAACAACCCTATGGGAGCCAGACTCTGACACAGAGCAATTTCTGTGAAAGGGTCTCTTAAACGGACAAGGAAAGGCAACAGTGAACAATAAGGAAGTAGGCCAACACATGCAAGATTCAGAAGAAGCACTTCAGGTTAATCTCAGTTCCCCTTTAAATGAATCCAAGCAGATATGGACAGTTTACTACATTTTAACTAGGATAGTAAGTCCAAGTGATTAGTTCAATATTTTCAAAGAAGAATACAAAAACAGAAACTTGAATGTGATCACAGAGACAAGAGTTAGCAGAACACATCTGATGTACCCAAATTAAGAAACAAAGTAAGCAAACATTTGCTAAACTAAGCTTTACATTGACTTTCCCCTACCAGATAATGCTGCAGTTGTAACTGGTGCTATATGGAGTTGCTGCAGTAATCTGGAGTCTCCTGCCAGAAGCAAAGCAACACAGCTCACAACACAGGTGTTGTTGGGGCTGAGAGAGGAGGGGCGTGTCTGAAACAAGTAGAGGATTGGACAGTTTGGGAAGTTGCCTCCTGGCTGCAGAGATCAGATTGAGGTGTGTTCCATTCCAGGAGGTGAAATACAACTTAGCCTTGCATACAGTACCACATCCTAAGATATCAATAACATGGGAAAAGCTTAAGTGCAACTCTGTAGTTGTCAGTGTAATGTCCTCAGCTGTCTCTTGTGCTGACTCATGCCACTGGCCTGCAAAGTACACTGCAGAACTGGCAATATGTCCTTTTCAGCCAGCCAAACAAGTCTGCGATTCTACCTCAATGGTGTAATGACATAGTCTCTTGAACACCCTGATTCATGCCTGCAGCCTACCAATGAGAGAGAACACACACACATACACACAACTTGCTTTGTTATCTAATCTGTATACCTGAGTCACAGAACGTGGGTGCACACAAACATACAGCCTGCATGACATCACTGTTTTCCACTCCCTGCCACTAAGAAAAAGTTGTCTACACCCACATAAACTCCTTCTTTATGCCACCTTCTGTGTTATGGTCTAGTCTAATATCAAACAATGTCACATGTGACCTTAGCAGTGTACACATATACCACTGTGTATACTAAGATACAGTCTTAAAGAAACTATCAGAGAGACAGATAGACAGATAGACACACAGACACACAGACACACACACACACACACAGAGTGAGTGAGAGTAAATAAGAACAAGGTCAAAGTAGCAGCAGCAGTAGTAGTAGTCGTAGTAATAATAATAATAACAATCCTTCATTTTTTGCGATTTAATGTTTTCTAGATCATTTTTGATCTTTTTGACTCATAATCTGTAATGTGAAAACATCTTTTTCGAAAATTAAAAATGAAACAAAAATCTAAAATTGAAATTTCTGATTATTACTTATATCCCACTCCAAATTATGGTCAGGTGCACCTTGCTTAATTTTCCTCAAGATGTGTTTAGATTGGAGTCCAGTTGTGGCAAATTATACTGACTGGACATAGTTCACAAAGGCACACATCTGAATATAAGATCCCATAGTCAGTCAGAAAATCCAAGGAACCCTAGTTAAAGTGAGTAACCAAAGAACAGCCTTAGTGTGGGAGGTGACCAAAAACCGAACGGTCACTAACATAGTTTCAGAAGTCCTCCAGAGAGGTGGGAGGATCTGCTGGAAAGACGACCATCTTAGCAACACCATCAATCAGGCCTTTATGGCAGAGTGGCTAGACGTAAGCCACTTTAAGTAAAAGGCATATGACAGACAGCTAGCAGGTTGAAGGCATTTAAAGGACTCAGAGCATGGGAAAAAAAGATTCTCTGGTCTGATGAGACAATAATTGAACTGTTTGGGCAGCGCTCCAAGCAGTATGCACACACAGGGAGACTGGTCATAAATGAGGAAAGCATAGATGTAGCCAATACAGAGAGGTCCTTAAAGAAACCCTGCTTCAGATTGTACATGACTTCAGACTGGAGAGATAGTTCTCCTTTCAGCACAGCAATGACCTGAAGCTAACAACCAAGACAGCACTGGAGCATCTTCAGCATAGGACTCTGACTTGTCTCTGTCCTTGAGTGGTCAAGCCAAAGCCCAGAATTAAAGCCTATAGATCATCAGTGGAGAGATCTGAAGAGGGTGGTTCTCACACACTTCCCATCCAATATGAAAAGAAGAATGGGATAATCTGTCCAAATCCAAATCTGCCAAATTTGTAGAGACTTACCCATGCTGCCAAATGGTGTTCTGTAAAGTACTGCATTAAAGGGGACATATTATGCTTATTACCAGTTTTATATTTTAAAATTCTACTGGGAAGTGTTTAGATGCTTCATAAAACCTATTTTCCACATAATGTTTATTTTCTATTTTCACCCTCCCTTTTCTTCAAGTAAACATCAACAAGATTATAGCTTTTCCTGACATTTCCGTCAGTCAAATGCTATTAATATTCTTGTTTGTGTTACATGAAATTGCATTATTTAACACTTGATATAAACTCTCCAAACCATCTACATAAACTTTATTTTATATTCACCTTTACAAGAACATCTGTGAGAAATGACCTGTGGATATGAGTGAAGGAGATTAGAGAGGAAATGTGTTAGCAGGAATGTTAGCATTCCCAAAACACAGTATGTAATGGAAACACTTTTAGTGACTGTAAGGATGTGCAGGTGAAAAGCATGATATGTAACATGAGAACATTTGAAATATTAGTTGGATGGATGTTGTTAGTGGAGGGTCTGTCTAGCATCATATATGGTGGCAACAATCTGGCAAAGGGGTCCTGCTATAATGTACCGTGAGAAGAAAAATACAACCTTTAGTTCGAAAATCTACAATCTCTTACAAAACTCTTATACGTACACACACATAATGTGTACAGTTTCTCTCAGAGTGTAATGGTGGAAAAGTGACTTGGGAAATAATTTACTATATCCATTTTGTTTTTTTTAATCTCATACTTTGCATCTTATATTTATAGCTACATGCTAACACAGCAACTGGTTCTGCTGTCAGTGATGAAAAGCAGAAAAGGGGAAGTGTGACTTTTTTTTTTTTTTTTTTTACAGTGCAAAGACTGACTGGAGCTGATACATGTTTGAAATAGTCTGTGAAAATGGAAATGCACAAACTCACCAAAAAGCTTGTGTTAGTAAGCTAACATTTTTCACCTCTACAGTCCTAGTGTTCCATATGATTTTATAAACTTAAACCATAAATCCACTATGGTTGCTCACTGAAATAGTGCAGATGTTTAATAACGTTAACAGGCCACAAAGAAACATGTTTTAGTGACATACTTACAGTCTGGGGCTCTGAATAGACACTGGTGATTGCTGAACCCCGTCGCCTCAGTGAAACATGAAGTCCAGACAAAAATGCAGGGGTTGTAGAGTACTGCTGTATGAGTTCCAAAAACACAAATGATATCCAGTCCAATATCCAAAATGATATCTAATGTTGCCTTCCTTGCACAGCAGCAACAACAGAAACGCTTTCATAAAGAAATGGTGGTAACTGGTGGGGGTTGGGGAGGTGGAAGAAGGCAGACAGAGCAGACTGAATTCTGGGCTGTTTCGTTACCGCCAGTATTTTAACATAGGTTCATCTCTAAGTGTCTCAACATTTCTATAAATGGGAGATTTCAGCATTGGATTTTTAATTACTCTGCAGACATTTATCAAAACATGTTTTCATTTTGTCATTTTAGGGTCTTGAGTGCAGACTGATGGGCATCTTCATCCATTTAAAAACTCACAAGTGTGCAACAAGTGATCAAATACCCAAAATGCAATAAAAAAGGAGCTTTGGTTACACCTGTTGTGGCAACTGAGTCACAAACACATTTTTCACATATATATGCATACAAAAATAATTAATAATCATACAGACCCTTGACAATATTGCAATGCCAACACAAAAAAGGAGAGGGAGGGAGCCAAAGAGAGAGCGAGGTGTGGTGTGTGTTAGACAAGAGCAAAAGCTCTGGAGTTCAAGCTACAGCCTCAGGGGGAAAACAGTGCCCTTTCTGCCCCAATAAACCTCATCAGGATTCCTGACATGAGCGCTGGGGGATAGACATTTCTTCACGCTATGCTGATTGCTGTCCTCCAGCACTGGGAAAGGAAAGGAGGTGGTTCAACATACTACACTGTTCACACACTGCTGCTCTCAACCAGCCCTGCCACAAGAACCTTTCTAATAAGTGAGTAACATCTCTGATTCTCAGTAATTTCCTGAAATCTGACAAATGCAGTAATTTCCTTTTTAGTTCCGTTTGGTTTGACTTTAGTGGTGCAGTATAAGGTATGTTGAAGTGTGCGCCAGAGACAAAAACACCTGGAACAACTGACCGTAAGGGAATAGGTTGGTATCACACAAAGACTTACTAATGTCTGTTAGAAGCAGACGTATGATGAAACACAAGCTGATGTTACCGGCTAAAGCACATTAGTGACACATAATTCACCTCAAAGTTATGAACTGTTCCATCTATTACACTGTACTTACTAAAAAAATCTAGCTTGGTAAAAGCAGGGTGATGGTTAATATACTGTCTGATTCATCATTGGAAAAGCTCTGTTATGGAAGAATATGGCCAAAGATTCTTATGTCAAAGGTGAGATGATTTATAGTACACCCCTGAACTTTTTCTTACTCATCTTCATTTTTCCTAACCTGATTTTGCTACCAAAAAGATTTGAAGACATGCAGAAAGCAGTGTCGTTCACTCAACATGATTTCAGGCTGGTGACAGAACTCATGTTCTGACACTGGTTTTGTGGACAAAGAGTAGGGGTGTGTTAGTCTGTCCAGCCACCCCTAAATCAGCAGAAAAATCCAGTGTAAGTTTAATAACAGTGCAGCAGCAGGTTGCTGATCTCTCTCTACAATACAGCCTCTCCTAGCACACAGAGACAGCATTTAATTAGAGCATCCCCATTCTGAGTCCCATGGAAGGGGAGTCTCAACATGCCACATAAATCACATCCAATCAATTGCAGCAGTTCAGTGATACTGCTTTGTAATCTTAGCCATCCATTTCCTATTAAATAAGACAAAGGTTCAGTACACTTACATCATGAACAACTATGTATCAAACATATATTTACAGAATCAATGTGATGCAAACTAATGTGGAAGAAATCTAAGATAAATTGCTATCATCCTGTGTACTGCAGAACATTATGGCTTCATAAGTACCACAGTTAGCTTGAAGGCACTAGCCTACTTCAAGGCTACAGAACACATACATGGACATGTGAGGACACGACGCTTTGGCAAGGCAGCCCTCTTCCCTTGTCCCCCTTTTTTCTATTGTTGTCATCATGTCATTTGTGGAGTGAAAGTAATGTTTGGGCCCTGAAGCTCTCTTGGCTAACAGGGCAGGGATATAGAGGGTGTCCGCAAGCATCAGCATCACAGGGCTGGGTGATAGACCCCAACTCCCCCAAGCACTTAGAGGCACAACAAATGACCATTTCTTTCCATTTAGTTTGGCTTAACTTGACTACAATCATCAAACACAAATATTAATACCCTAAAAAAAGACCATGGCTAAAACATAAACATGGCTACCCACCAATTGTACTTGGCTAATTTGAAACAGCAGTAAATAATCACTTACTTTAGTAACAATAAAAACACAGTGATGAAGATGCAATCTAGAGAGTATGTGAAAAAGAGTGAACCAACACTGGCAACAATGAAGAGAGTATGGTAAGAGTTGGTGTGTGTCTGCCAAAGTGACATACAGGTGTGAACAGAGTTTTCCTAAGGTCCTTATTTACATTCTAAAATACACAAAACTAAAAATCTGGTCATTGCTTTAGACATTCATGTTTAAAATTTTGGCTTAATTCAGCTAATAATGTAAAAACTGAGCTCTAGAGCCAACCTTTTCTCACAACTAACTATATGTTAAACTTGATAGGGCTTTGCAGCAAAGAGACCATAAAACCGCCCACCAAATGTGACCATGTCATCACAAGATTCTTGAGGGTTGATGTTCAAGACCATTTTGCAAGTCCAGCTGCCAACTGCAGCACTTTAAGCGGACTATAAAAATGATTCGAAATGGGGCCTCACAAATCTGGAGTATGCTTACCTATTTTGGACTAAAAAAAAAACAAAAAAAAAAAACTGTTTTTGTGCTTCAGTTATCACCTTCAAAACCTTAAAATGCATCAGTGACTTGGTGATATTTAGGCTGTCAAGAGCTTACATGAGCTAACATGCTGTGACAAACATTTTACTAGAAAAAAAGCCCCACATGCTATGCTAACTATAATAAAGATATAGCTGTAATTTTTTAGTAGATTAATTTATAGTTAGAATTATTTTAGGAGATTTGGTTGCCGCTCTTGACTTTAACTTAAGGGAGACTGAATTTATACAGTCCTGAAACATCACTGCCTTTGGAGAAAATCACACTTTCTTTAACAGTGGCATAGGGTGTTCTACAAAATATCAACTGTATCTAGACAGGACTGCAAGTAACAACTGTTTTTATTATTACTGGTTAAAATGTACGTTTTTTTGATGAATCAATTAGTTCTTAAGTGTGTAAAACACAAGAAAATTGTGTTTCATATGTTTCTCAGAGGTCACCAGTCACAGCAGCAACAGTCCCAAAACAACCCGAAGACATACATAACATTTTGATGATTTAAGGTGACATCTTCAGTATTTGTCAACAAAGTAATTTCATTAGTTTCATCTGTTTTTAAAACCTACAGAAGTTTCACTTTGTCATTTCAGTTGCAGGAAATGTATCAGCGCCTCAGTAAGACCATTCTGCACTGCATCCTGTGCTGGAGTCTTTGTACTTGTGATCAGAGCTTTAAATGACTTCTGGATACTCATTGTAATGCACAGTTCGGAGCAGCTGACACAGCCTCTCCAGTATCAGTGCTGAGTAGATGAAGTAGAAGCATACTGCATTATCAGGGAGAGATGCCAAATACAGGAGACGCATACAAGGAGACCAAGCTGTCAGAGCTACTCATGAAGACATTCATCATGTGCAAACAAATTCCAATGCACTAAGGAAAATGACCTAATACTGTGCCAAGTTATTATCAGCTGCTATACATATAGATATTATTGGTCAAAATAAATTATACAATTGCAATAATGGATTTCATATTTAAATAATTTACACTAGCCAAATATAAAACATTTGCTAGGGTGCAGAATCTCATCTTGCCTGCTTTACTCAGTTTAATTTCAATGTAAATTCAGAATAAGAAGACAAAACCCAGGGCACTGGAACGCAATTGTGACAGGCCATTAGTAAATGGCAGAAAATGGGTAAGGAACATCCACAAAATTATATTAGCATAACTGATAATGAACCAATTAACAACAGATAATTGGTTCATTACTGTTAGTTGTAGAACTCCTATCGTTAACTAGTCATAGATGTGATTTAATTTTTTTTCCTCCAACAGGGTAACAGTGACACTCCAAACAGCCTACCTAGATGTACCTGACCTACACTGATGACCTGAAGAGGAACATAGAGCAGACAGTCAGTTTGCTACCAACGCAAGCTATTGTTTACTATTAGTGATGTCACCAGCACCACTTCCCGGGAGGGCCTCGGGGGGTTGGGGTGGGGAAAACGTGGAGATCAGCAGAACTCCATGACAAAGAACTAAAAGCACACTGAACTGACCCACCGCTTGGCAGCCCAACCCCAACAAATGTTATGTGTATACTCCCACCAAAACATAGCCAACTGAGTAAAAACAAAATGCACCACAAACAGAGGTGAAAGGAGTCAGAGGCAGGGAAATACAGACAGATTTAAGTACAGAGGGGGAGATGGACAAACACAGTAAAAAAAGTGATGCTTCCGAAACAATAAAACAGGCCAGCTCTAAAACTAACAGATGAACAAAATCTCTATAAAGATGTCAACCTACATGCTTTGACTAAAAGAATGAACAGACAACAAATCTGCATAGCACTCAAGTCTTCTCATGAGATGTCAAAATATACTGCAAAATGTTCTAAGACAATGCATTGTCCAATAGCATCCTAAATTTAGGTACTTCAAAGCATCAGCAGTATCTCTGGGGTTTACGGTCTTATCAACTCGAGTTTATATTTCATTACAGGTTTGCTGAAAGTGACTGCATAATACTAATTTGTTCATTTCACTAACAGCAACCAAAGACATCATGACATCTACAATATTTAATACTGCAATGCACACTGCCGTGCTAATACTGTTATAAAACACAGACACACACACACACACACATACAATAAGCAGCACCGCAATAGCAGTTGGTGCCAGCCATTGCAGTGGGGGAGGGGGTCATGTAAAATGGGCTTTAGTCTCTGTCTCTGGCCATGAGGGTGTTTTATATCTCATCATATCCCAACCTGTGCAGCTTCCCTCTGCTCAGAACCTACCAACCACATTCCACTGTATTGGCCTGCTCTCCTTGCAGGTATGTGGGATTCAGGTAGGAAGACTTGACGTAATGCAACATCTGTTTCACTGCCAGGGTGCATCAGTTTGAGAAGAGAAACCTTTGTTTTCCAGATACACAAATCACAGCAGAATTTTCCAGTTATTATATTACAAATACATAGATGTATCACATTAATATGGTACACATTGCTCATTCCCTTCTATTTATTGTGTTCTTTGGGCTGTGACTAAATCCTTTGACAGCTGGCCCTAACAACCATGTTCAGCATTTGAGTTTATGTTGACAGATGCCTTATATAAGGTGATTACTAAATGGAGCTAAGGTTTTGTCTATATCCAGAGATTGTTTTAATAGGTGTAGGAGGAGGCTAGCTTTAAAGGCTTAGAGGTAATAGTGATGTTGAAAGGTGCACAGGGATCACAGATGACTGTTCCCTGGCACACAAATAGTCCCAGGCCTTCTCAGTCTTTTGCACAAATAGTACTTTAGTGTCTGAAGAGAACCTCATCACCCATGCTGAGATCAGCAGAGTTTCCATCAAGAGCCATCAGATTGTATAACACTGTTATTACTGAGCAGATCGCCACAAAGAAGTACTTTACTGCTAGCATGTCAAACATATTTTCACCAGGCTGTGGTTAACAGCACTATCCCTGAGTGAAGAAACTTAGAAACCTGTTCTGTTGCATTACTCTGAAAGCTGAATTTGTACATGCGTAGTGCACACACAATGCTCGGTAGAGAAATAAAGCAATAAAGAGTCGTTGTGTACTGTACCTGTCAGTGAAGCTGGACTGTGTGTCACTCATTGGGCTTCCGGTTCTAGATTTGCAGCAAATTATATCCGATTAACATTTTCCAGAGTGCGATGAGGCGATTTCCTGGAGCGTCCTTCTCTGGCATTCATCTGAAGTAGGCGAGGATTTTGTGACTGACGTGGAGAATAAATAACTTTAGGACACTGCTGGGTTATTGCACGGCACGTCCAAACCCCAGAGAGCACAAAAATAGAAAAATACTACCTAAACGCAGTCTGTCAGCCTGTGCCCCTTGTCAGGAGGGAACAGCAGCAGGTAACCTACAGTGCAGAACTTAAAAAAGCAGTCTGGGTCTCTATCGTATTAGCCGTACAGTCAGGCACTAACCTCCCCCGGCGATGGACAATATTTTGGCAACAATAACAATAAACACACTGCTCCAGCTGGCACGGGGTGTCGTGCATGTATGAACTCCTTATGTGAATCCTTGGCACTTACATCCCAGGTTTCCGCCGATGTGAAATGTGTAAACAATCTGTATTCCGCTGTAACAGACACCACCCTTGCTCGGCTGAATGGCCTCGGTGCCTAAATGATCTTTGATGATGCTGGAAATTCCTCCAGTCCCATTTGGTATTCCCTGCTCCCAGAAATGCCTCTGTGTCTGCGGCCGTGGGGACGAGTCTCCCGTGACCATGAGAATCGCTCGATAACCGAGTTTCAACGACCCGTGTTGCAAATTAGCAAAACAACTGCGGCTAATGTTTTACCCACCTAAGAGGTTAGATTCAAAAACAAAACTGGTGAGACGGTCGATTAGAAAAGCACATTGGGTTTGGAGAAAATCCTTTCTCGCGACAAGCTGGCTGGCGATGAATCTCGCCTGCTACCAGCTAACAAAACAGACGAGCTCTTTCAGCAAAAAACTTCGCTTCGTGAGCAAACTAAGCAAAGTCCCGTTCACAACAACGAGCCGGCTAACCACCGAAAAATACACACACAAACCCGCATGAATGTTCACCGGCTTGCGATATGTGTCCGTGTTATGTCCTTCAAAAAGTCTCCTTGAGGAAAGAAAACCCAGTGAAGTCGGTTAGCACAGCTCAGCCTTCCCCGACTCCATGTTTCCAGGATTCAGTCGTTTCTCGGCAGAATTCCCGTGGATGGAAAGCGGGCTAGCTAACGTCTGTGGCCAGCTAACGGGACAGAAAGTATCAGCCACTGCTCTCTAAACAACGACCGAAAAAAATCCGAAGAGGTGCTTAAAACTTTTAGCGAACACCAAACGCTGTTTTTTCTAACGTAGGGCGTTGTTATTACAAAAATACAACTTACGAGAGAACACCAAAAATCCAACTTTCTGCCGCTAGCAACGCCCTAGCCAGCTAGCTGGAGCCCGATAGCGCTTCCACTAACCACTTCCGCCGAGAGGAGAAGGGAAAACTCGTTTTCTGCAACACGACCAGAGAGCTTCGCTACAAAACAACACGAAAATAATGCCAACACCGGTGATGATGCCACAGCTACTCCCACAAGAGAAGTGTAATGTTAATTTACTGTATTAGGCTATCATTTAAAACAATTATTATATTAGCCACATGTTAACTAGTCGATTAATCAGTTATCGACATAAAATTAACTGGCAACAATATTACACATTAAAACGCGTGACAGCTGGCTGAATATGTTTTGAACTGAAACATTTAAAAACATAACCTGAGCCAGGTGACGTGTGATGGACATTTCACTCTTTCATATTTCTGAAATAATGTTGTGTGTTATATCTTTGGGATTGTGACAGGACATTTTCACATTTTTATCATTAGTTGAAGTCCTAGTGGTAGACATTGCTTGATCGTTTGCTGGACTATGGCAGAGAAACCATTTTAAGGTATTTCCAGTGTGGAAATTCTGGTTGATTAGTTTGAAAGTTATGCTGTAGCTATAAGGTTTTCCTGGCACTCTGCATGTCTGTGGTTGGTCTGGGGCTGGGAGAACAGTCATTATGTTTGTAGATTACAGACCACTCCTTTGGCCATAATTCACAAAAAGACACTCCTATTCTCATTAAGCTTCCTTAACACATCAACGGACAACATTTGAAAGACACGAACAGAGGGAAAGTACACTCAAGTGGCAGCATGTGTGTTGACAGAGCGCAGGACACAGAGATACATGTCATTGTATCTATTTAGTTTGAAACCCATCTGCAAACAATACTGCAGTCACAATAGACTGAATTAATGACTAATATCCACATTCAAACACAGATTTAAAACATTGTCCAAAAGGTCCTTTTTGCTCTATGACAGTGAATCTGTTCAAATCCTACTTACTGATAAATAGCCAGTGTTTATGAACATGAGTGAAATATATGTTCAGATATTGATTTCACTTTCTCTCATTATGTAACATGCTAAATGTATGAAATAATACATTGTTGTGCATTTTGATCCTTTTTCATTATTTAAGTTTCTGGCAACTGACAATATAATGTGCCATACAATACATGCAATATTTCCTAGCATATCCACAAATATATGCACAAATACATATCTAAAACTGTTGAATAGGACAATTTTGCTTACCTCGAATTATAATGTGACATTATTTTAAGTTGACAGTGTTGTGAGAAATTTTTTTCCTCGTGAAGGTCTTTATTTTACCATTGCCAAATGACATGTTTCCTCACGTTTCCTCACTGTTCATTTATAAATTATTGATAGGACACCATCATGTGGACAGCTTAGGTAACTTCAGTCTCTGTCCAATCCAAATGCATTTTATAATTCTGGTGTTTAAAATTATTTAGGAGCATACAAACAGTATATTAGACCTTTATTTTACTTTAGACAGGAAGTACAAAGGCCAGTTATGAAACCCTGAAATGAAAATGGTTCTTCTTTACACTTTTATGCTTGTACTGGAGAACTTACAGTATGACATGAGACAAAAACAAATAAAAAATTAGGAAATTAGATTTAGATAGCTAAGGCACACACCAGTTAAATTTTTACTTTTTTAAATACAATAGTGATGCTCACATGATTTTAACAATGACGAGCAGGTAAACAGACCTTGTATAAAGCAATACATTTCAATTAAATATAAACGGACAAATAAATGGGATAACAAGTGTTTTTGCACATTACTGTGGAAACCTATGGCCTCTAAAACACCAAACAAAATATGGTCATTATAATAAGAGCACATATAGTGCATATATAGCACAAAGATGACAGCTGGTCATTTGGTAGTCTTCCCGGCTGGAACACATGTAAAGTGGGCTAAGTCATAATATTTTCTACACATTACAAGACACCTGCCCTTAGTCCCTCTTGTACTTGTATGTTGTTTCTGGGCAATATGGTTAAAATCGACACCACAATATCATAGATTAATATTTTTCCAATACTATTACAATATGGGAAATGTATAATAACATATAAAATACAACATAAAACTGTAGTTCACACAGGGAACTCTTTATATATAAATCAAAACATGAAAAGATTTTACTAAGAATTTTATATGTTAATATATTTGGAATTATTCAATTGGACAAGTGAATTTTCTAAAAAGACAACCACAAATGACCCATAAGGTAATTTTACTGCAAACTGATAACTATTTGGCAGGCCTATTTGTGTGGGTGTATGTCACTGCCTTACGTAAAGAGTAAATGTAGAAATTCCACATTATTTGCAATAGAAACAAAGGACTGCTCCTACATGCCTGATTGCACAGGTTGTCATTCTCTTCTAAGTATGAGGCAGTCTGGTTGGTCATGACAGCAGCACAGTGAAGAGCATAAATTACCTGGGGACTTACAGTACAGACTACAGATCTTCTGTTTGAATTTTGTCTAAAAGATTAAATGAAATCATGCATGTTAAAACAGGTGCTACAGTGAAATCAGATGCTTCCACTATCTAAAGTACACACTCTGATAGAATCTGAGCAAACATTTGAAGATATTTATAGTTTACATAAATATCCAAATGAACTGTGAAATAATAATATTACCAGTGCAGAACTATAGTGTTTGTCTGTCTCTATGTGTCAGCCCTGCGATAGGCAGGTGATGTGTCCAGGCTGTATCCTGCCTCTGGACCAAATTCAGCTTGTATTGGCTCCAGGCCTAATGACCCTGGATGTGGCAGGATAAGTGATACATGATGAATGGATGCAGAACTATGTAACAGAGATATGCCACTGTGCTGTATCATTGTATGTGAAGGGTGTAAAATAAATAAATTCTTTCCATGGGGCAGGCTCTGGAATATGATTTTAAACAGCAGGCAAAAGCTTAAAAGAACTGCTATAACCTAAATTAAATAAGGTAATCAAACACATTGCACACATTCACCCCAACTTTCCAGTATGGCTATATCTCCCTGAATATGCCTTTCACATCTGTCCAAAGGTTCATATGAGCACACAAATTCCAAAGAAACAAACTTGAATTCGAAATAATATGTTTCTCAAGAACCATGGGTATTACATGTAAACTGTTTCCAAACACTTAACGTCCCTTTGGAACATCACCACATATGACTAGGCTAGAGTTCAATGCAACTGAAAGCGACATCTGTTTGTGTGTTTGTAAAAAGTGCTTTGGTTTTCAGTGTCATAAAACATCTATGTTGTTTGCACCTTTTAGCACAATAACATGTTCAGCTGCATTAACTGCATAAAAATGTTTTTTATTTTACAAATGCACACGCAAATGTCACAGGATAGTTCTTGAGATAGAAAATAATGACTGAAATATCATTTTTAAATCTCAGTGTGACATACAAAAAGTGAATTTTCTTTGTACTTTCCCCTGTGCATCTCAAATGAAAAACACGGACATAATGTAAACAATTTTCCTTTACAGAAACAGAAGTTGATTAATCCTTCTTCCCTTCATGACCATTAGCTGATACTGTCTCTTGTTGGCCTCTCTGCTGTTTGTGCCAGGTCTTGCTTTTCCGTATAGCAAATCGAACAATGTCCACCATAAATACCCAGGATAGGGCATACATGGCCACTCCCCCACACTTGATAAAGAATCTGGGTCTTGGGGAGATCAACTCACAGTACAGCATTGTGCCTCCTACGAAGATTCGCATCACCACAAACAGCAGCACAAACAGGACGTCCACAATGCCCCCCAGCAGCGTCCCGTAATGTCCTGTCTGTTTAAGAAACCAGCGTGCCTGGAGGAGGGGGTTGGTGATTTCACTGCCAAAGAGGACCGCGCAGGACTCAATGCCAGACTCCCCCAACCACAGGGTCAACAGGATTCCCAAGATGCTCATGGTGTGGTGGGCCAGCATAACGGGTCCCTCTGTGCGAAAGTACACACACCAGGCCATATCAAAGATAAAGTAGCCTAGGCTCACCACCAAGGCACTTATCTGCAGTGGGGTATTCTTAGTACCTGGCATCCAGAAACAGAAAGAAACAGGTTTTAATTTACATATTTGTAAGTACAAGCAAAAACAATCAGGGAATCATCATCATAAAAATGTATTACTGTGACATGGATAAACAAAGGTTGCAGAAACACTCTTCTGGTAAAGAACTTTTAGCAATATAGAATAATACTAGGGGAGGTAAAAGTATTTAGTCACTACTGAATGCATTATTCACAGTAGTAGTTTTTATTAATTTACATTTTCAACAATATACTAAGCAGTGTAGAGCAAATGTTAGCTATTATATAAGTAAATTAAAAAGCAATTCTGATAAAAAAAATATATATTATCCTTAATTTTTCAGTCAGAAAAATCACCTAGCATCAGCTTTGTTGTTTTTCTGTCCTATATGATAATTTATTGAATATTTATGGAGCAACTGAGTTTCCAAGAAATCTATTAACAGACTGACAGTCATGTTTTATATCTTTAAACCATTTCAGCCGCAGTTATTGTCTGTGATCATGTCCTTAATGTAAAAATATGTTCATTTTCCAACTACAAAATGTTCCAATTTAGTAATTTGAATCCATTTAAGGTAAGTGTCCTACCTGGATGAGTGAAAGGCCAGGGTCCATCCACATAGCCTATGTAAGCTGTGATGCAGACTGCCAAGATGCCATGTACCAAAGTGACAAGGCGACAGTTCCATTCGTAGCTCCGGGACCCATTAAGATTACACAAAATAAAGTAGAAGGAGACCCAGAAGGACAGGCACAGGAGTGCACAAACCACAAGAAGTGCCATCTTGGCTTCTGAAGAAACAAGGAATAATAAACAAAAACGTGGCTAAAACCAACTTATACTTTCTGTCCAAAACCTGTCAGCAGTCATTGAGTCAACTTTGAATCACATTTCTTGGCGTAAGAAAAATGCACAGAAGCACATTTTGCTCTGTAATATCGCTTACTGTAGAAATAGACAGCATTACCATCCAAAGACTTGGACTGTGCAATCCTTTGTAAGTGTCCAACAATTAGCCTTTGCTTGAACTATAATAGTGCTATAGTTGGCCAGCCGAGGGTCTGGTGGGGTGAGGGGGACGTCTCTTTTTCTGCTGTGACGTTTGTACTAGGAGGTGAGACCATGCAGATGGACAGGCCCACTCTCACTGCACTGGAACAAGATGCACACTTGATTCTCAAAGACTTCAAGCAAATTTCAAAACTAGATGAGAGGGCACTGGGTGATGGGCCTCAGACAGTTCACGTGAGAGACAGAGGCTTCTTAACCAGTTATCACATGATCTCTGGCCTATGAAAACAAAATAAATCAGTCTAGAAATGTATTATTTTTTTCTTTGTTGTTAAAGTATGTACACCACAAATAACAGCTGTATAAATACATGGCTGTCAGGGTGGTAACTCATATTTGGGTGAGCTGCATGCAAATAAATGCTTTTTTCCCCATAAAATAAATATGCTCATCATAATCAAATATATTCAAATTTCTCATTTTGTCCAAACAACAGTCCAACATCTGAATATATTTAGTTTATTTTCACATTTTCAGAACTTATTCACATTCTCATACCAGCGAAGGTGGGACATGCTTGGTGTTTAACATGTGTATCACTGAAATTATTTCCATCCATCCATCCATCTTCTATACCCGCTTTTCCTGTTCAGGGTCACAGGGATCCGCTGGAGCCTATCCCAGCTCTCTCTCGGGTGGAAGGCAGGGGTACACCCTAGACAGGTCACCAGTCTGTCGCAGGGCCACATATAGACACACAAAGACAGACAACCTCACACACTCACACTCAGTCCTACGGGCAATTTTAGAGTCACCAAGCAACCTGACATGCATGTTTTTGGACTGTGGGAGGAAACCGGAGTACCCGGAGTAAACCCACGCAAGCACAGGGAGAACATGCAAACTCCACACAGAAAGGCCGGGATGCGAACCCACGACCTTCTTGCTGTGAGGCAACAGTGCTAACCACTCAGCCACCATGCTGCCCTGAAATTATTTCCCAATTATCTAAATCAACTAATCGATGCCACCTTAGATGCAAAACAGCTACAATATATAGGGGATAGACTAAGACTAATGGATGTTTTTTAAATGGAAGATTATATAAATAACTCAGCATGGTGGATTAGTGGTTAGCACTGTTGCCTCACAACAAGAAGGTCCTGGGTTCACAACCCAGCAGGGACCTTTCTGTGTGAAGTTTGCATGTTCTCCCTGTGTTTGCATTAGTTTCCTCCCACAGTCCAAAAACATGTATGTCAGGTTGATTGGTGACTAAATTGTCCATAGGAGTGAGTGTGAGCGTGTGAGGTTGTTTGTCTCTATGTGGCCCTGTGATGGACTGGTGACCTGTCCAGGGTGTACCCCTGCCTTTCACTCAAAGAGAGCTGGGATAGGCTCCAGCAGATCCTGTGACCCTAATTAGTAATAAACAGGTATAGATGATGGATGGACTGCATGGAGGTTATCTTTGGTTTGGTTTTATTCTGCTATTCTTGTCCAAACACTCACCAAACAAAAAGAAGAAGAGCAAAACAAAGGACACATCCAATCCAACAATGGACGTGCAAAGAAAAAAAGTGAAATGCTGTTAACACTAACAACAACAAAAAGACATGTGACTGAAGCAAACACCAGGCAGCTGGACAACTCAATTTGGGTAGATTTCCAAAACTATTTTCCTTTCCATAGCAGCATGCAAAACATATACTTTCCAGTAGTTAGTTACTAACATCTGTGGTCTTCGTGTTGCTGCTATCTGGGCCAGGACTTGACTCTTAAAGAGATTTTTTAACTGTTTAGTTAAATCAAGCTTCACATACCGGTGAGATAATAGGACTGCTGAGTCCTGACAGAAGTGAAAGTAGCTTTTAGGCTTTATACTGCACAAACCAACCAGAGGTAAGAGCTATAAGTTAGCTAGCTTGCTAACATTAATAACAGTTTAATCGCGTTCCCATGGAAACATACAAACGGAAAAGCAGCTAGCTAGCTGGTTGATTAGCTTAATGTAACCAGCTAGCTAGATGTCTTCATCCTTTTGCTATTCCAGCTGCTATATGGTGAAATCGATGGCAGCTGCTTTTGGTAAAGGGCAGCATGAAGCTTGAATCTCATTTCAGAGGATGCTCTGAGAACCACAGTTAGTGGGATCAGACAGCAAGCTAACCAATAACAAGCTAACGCCATCAGTTTTCCTATGGGATTGTAACGCGTTCCCAAAACGTAATACAATATCATTACCCTTAATGTGACTGTCGCTTAGCTTACATCCTTGCTGGTTTGTCCCCTGTGAAGATATGTGAAGGTTTGTTTGCAGTCACACTAGCTGCTCTTTGTTGTCCTGTTTCTATGTTGTCCTTGTCCGGTGGCAACAGCAGCTCCTCTTCCCTCAGCATCCCTTAATTCCTCCTCCACGTTATTAGTTAGCGTTAGCTGTTATTCCCTGTAGCTTCATAAAAAACACAGCGACTAGAAGCATTAACAGGAACGGTGTTCTGGTTGTGTTATTCCATAATATACTGTAGTTCTGAGATTATGGCAGATATAGCTACTAAAAAAAAAAACAGCCAAAACACGTTTGCAGTCGCCTTAATCTCTTACCACAGGGATGGGAGGCTCTCATCTTTTCTGAACAGTTGCGACACCTTGTGGTCAATAGCAGAAATCTCTCTCTCTCTCTCTCTCTTTCTTTCGCTCTCTTACACACACACACACACACACATATCCGTTTTTAACCCATGGTGGGGCCCCATGACTGGGACAGTCCTCGTGCATGTTAAGTTGGTGACTCTAAATTGACCATAGGAGTGAGTGTGAGTGTGTGTGGTTGGCCCTGTGATGGACTGGTGACCTGGCCTTTCAGGCAAAAGAGAGCTGGGATAGGCTCCAGAAGATCCCTGGGACCCTTGTTAAGGAATAAGTATAATAACTAGTATAATAAGTATAATAAGTTTATAAGTATAATAAGTATAGATAATGGATGGATTTTTATTTGCTGTTGCTTCACTTCTATATTTGTTTGGATTGTATGCATATTTTAAATAAAACTGTTTTATAAAAGAATGAAAAAAAATTAGTTGGACAAGCCTCTCATCTGTCACAAACCAGGCTGCCCAGTCATGACACAAATAGCCAATTAACCAATATTTTATATGTAATGAAATAGAAGAGTAACCCCTAAATAACCTAAGGATTAAAGATGAGGTGTGTAGTCAGTGAAATCAGCAGTGTAAGTAAATGCATGAGGGAAGTGGTGTATGTGTATGGTGTAATGTTGAATGGTGCCAAAAGAATCAAATGTACCGATTTGTGCTTTGATACTGTCACTCTAAAGAAAAGCGAATGTTAGAAAAGTTTGTGATTTGAAAAGAAAAAAAGGTTCCAAAGGTTTTGTTTACTTGTGTGAATAATTCTGTGTGAGCAGTGCCATATGTTTAGAATAAGGACTTGTTTTTGAAGTGTTTGTAGGTATTGATCTTGTACCTCTTGATCTCTTAAGGCAAGATTGTGCAGTATTGCTTGTATTAATCTGTCCTCTCTGCCCCATCAGGCCTGATCTAGTACAAGGTGCAGCTCTGTGCAAGGCCTCCACTTTCTTCTTACCTGAAAGATAAATCAGGTCCCAGATCAGTGCTCAGCCTCAGAGACGCTCGATGCGTTCTAGCCTCCGTTCCCCTCAGCTACACTGTTGGGTACTTTGACAAGTTCATGCCAGAAGAGGGAGCTGTTGTTCCATGTAGTCATGTCGCTTCTCATCGGTAAAAAGGCATTCATTAACTTTTCGATGGTTTTTAAAGCTCGCATCACTTTGGAAGTATGCACAGTGCTGTTAATAAAATAAGCAAAAGCCAATACATGTCTCACTTCTCTACGTTCAGACTCAAAGATGTTTAGTTTGTAGATGCCATTACTCTGTGAACGATCAAACGTACACATTTACAAACTGCAGTTATAGTCTCAGTGAAGAGCACAATTACTTCATTGTGGCTACAGCTGAACTGTCTCCTTCAGTTTTGTGATTAGTCAAAACCTGTTATTAGTAATTAGTAATTCACCTGTTACTGAAATGTGTTCAGTGATTTATTCTAGTCCTGTCAGGTGCAAAATAACATCACAATTTTTTTAAGCTGTTATCATTTTTTATAACTTATCGATGTATGCTAAGTGGAGTTTAAATTGCATAAGTTGAAATGAACTTTTTTACTTTTGAACACAGGTGAATTGTCAGAACAGAGTGGAAAGTTAGAGGACAAGCCATAACATTAATGATGGTTGAATTCAGATGAAGTGCTCCAGTTCCAGGACACTGATGCTGTACGTCCTCCCTCCCTGACATGGTTTCATGAAACTGAAGCATGTTACTATTTGTACCTGTGCTATTCCTACTTTGACCATTCAATGTTTCAGAGACGAGAAACTGCACAGGACTAGATGACGCTGGAAGCAGTGTGAAGGTACAGATGCTGTGTTATGGCAATGCTGCAACAAAGTCTGTGTAATAGTAGCCTTCTGTAAAATGCATGAACAGTACAGGGGGACGGACCTACAGTTTCAGTACTTTTATTTGTGATCTCAGAAGTATTTTGGTTGTAGGAACATATTGGGAAATGATCTAGAAATCCTCATAAAATACCTGTAAATCTACCAGGAAAAAAAAAAGGAGCCAAGTTATTTTATTAGGTAGAGCTCATTTGAAGTTCTTTTCAATTAAGTCACTTTATCTGTATAATTTTTCAAAAACTACAAATAATAAATTTGTTGGTAAATGGTTTGAATGCCATCAGTGACAAGGCCAAGGCTTTGAAAAACATTTTACAGATCTCGAACGTCTAAAACAGTGGTAGTTCTTAAAACAGCAGGAAAACTAACAGAGCATAGGAAGAACCTGACAGCTGCAAGTTGCTGACTGTCTTTAGATTTAATTTGCACTTGTGGAATCACAGTCATTCCCCCCTCCTCAGCAGTCATATACTATAACGTCACTAGTGAACATTTAAATGAGAACATTGAAATGAGGAGTGGGTGTTCATTTAAGGCATCGCACCTGAGGGGGATTCTGTCTTGCTGAGATCCAACAGATGATTTCAAGTTTCAGTCAACACATTGGATTGATTCACTCATTAAACAACCTGTCTTCTCTGGAAGGGTGACTTCATGCCATGAACCACATTTTACCTTCATCCTTCCTCTTAAAGAAATAAACGCTAGCTACAGAAATACATTTCGTTTGACACAGAGCCATATTAAACAAAACAATTTCACATTAGAGAAACACAACAGCACAAAGAAGATTTACCACAGAAATCAGTGCACTGGACATTAAATATAACCACAACAGTAGAAAATGTGGATGTTCGGCATGAGTTCGAATGTAATTTCTACGGTATCCGGTGACTCTTTGACCTTATTGTTGGCAATGCTTGAACTCAAACACAAATTTCAAAAGTAAACTACTAAGAAACAGTAAAGCTAAAAGAACTACAAATAATGTTAACCTTTCTAAGTCAAATCCTGAACAAATTATTCACCCGTCTTGTAAAGATATATTTAGTATACCAAACTAGAGAGTGTAAAGACAAGTGTTAGCTGTAGAGAGAAAAAATAAACAATAAATGTGATTAGCTGCAGTGACATGTACCCTAATATTCCACTAATAATTTGAATCGCAGCTCAATCTGAATAAAAATTCACCATGTAACCACCTCACTCAGGCCAGACATCACAGTTGGATTTGGAATGAGAGGGCTGGTGAAAAGTGTTAATTAAAAGGTCAGTGGGAAAATATTAGCCATGTACTATTGTTTCTGTCTAGTTGGAATTCCATATATTTTTTCTATGCATGTTTGCCCCATACGGAGGTGAGACTAGGTGACGTGCCGAGACACATGGTGGCAGCAAACAAAACTGATCTGTGGCTGCTACAAGGTTTTTGTTGGAGCCTTTAAAAGATTTAAGGATTGTTGAATAACGATTTCCTGTTGATCTAATCGGGCCAGTCTGTTCCAGTCGAGGTGGCAACATAAGCACATTTATTCAGACTGAGCTGCTGTTCTGATAATTAGTGGAATATTATTAGCCATGTATATGTAGTTTATGATGTGTGACTAAATGACCAACAAGCTTGTTTTCAGAGCAATATTTGGGGCAAGGCTGGAAGTGGCTGTGGAGGTAAGCACTGTTGCAACCCCAAAACTTTCAGTGTACAGACTTAAGCAAAACAGATAACATAAAAAGAAGATGCCTAAAACCACCTATGGTCTCCTTGCTCTCCAAGGAGAGCGCCAGACCAAAGTAAAAGTGTATCTGGTCTTTTATTTTTGATATTTTTTTTCTATGGCGTTATTTTAAATAAAGAAATATATACATAGATTATAATATGTACACTCGATAAACAGCTGTTTCAGGCTCTGCAGTGATTGTTTTGTCTGAGGTGATGCTCAGTCGAGTATAAAACAGTCCCTAGTCAATCTTGTGCTCTAATCAGCGACAAGGCTCATTGTAGTGAGAACTAAAGATTTGTCATTTGTTTAAATACCGCAAATTTATTAGCAGAGTATTGACAAGGAGTGCTCGAATCACTTCTCATGTAAAGGGCAGTAAGTAAAAGCTGCAGCCAAAAATAATTTGAGTCTCAGTCCTCAGTCAGGGTATTAGCTGACAGAAAACTGAGCTTTTCCATGACATAACTCTATTAGAAGAAAGAGCCCTGGTGGAAGCTTGAAGGCATTGGCGGGTCAGAGCCTGAGAGAGAAGAATGGGCACAGCTATCGGTGTGTCTGCAGTCACCTCCTCACGTCTGCACATCCAGGTACTCACCACCCTTCACTCCAGAGAGAAAACACAGCTATTAAAACCCATGCAGAGATAAAAGAAAGGGTGCGGGTGGAGGCTGAGTAAATCTATTAATGGTGCAATCAGATCATAAGATCAAAAAATTTACCTGCTCACTGGCAGGTTGTTTTTCTCCATTAACCCCAAGGAGAGTAGCTTCCTCTGTATTGTCGCTCTTCATCTCCACCACGATGTTTTCTTTGTTGGACTTCCCTTTAGTGCTGCAAAACAAGACTTCCCTTTAGTGCTGCTCGAGTTAGAAACAGTGCAGTGTGATGTTCTGAGTTATGATTAGAGCTGGGAAATAGTTCAGTAGTATCGGAGCTCATATTTTAATAGAATTGTATTATCTTTTTACTAAATTCTTTGTTTTCTGGTGATTTTGCATTGTCCATAGTATCATCACAGTTTTTCACTGTTGCACTGCATTAATTTTGACAATTGTTTCTATTTGATTAGCACAAAGTACAATATATAGTCCCTCAATTCCATTTAACAAAACAAACTGTACAAAATTAGATAATACTTCACCCAGAAAGTTTATCCAAATGTCACATTATTCTACAAGATTATCATAATTTAAATAATCAACATTATACAAACAGCAAGAGTCAGTATTTATAAAGTGTAAATAAAGCAGAATAACTAAAATACATAAATTTTTACCTTGTGCACTGTAACTTTACACTGATTTGGTAAAGGTACACTATTGTAACATTGTAACATTGTGACAGTACTCTGAATCACACTTCTGCCATATAACCATAATATTGATTTTAACCACTTTTTTTGTAGTGCCTCATGTTTTAAGATACATCGTACATTTATGCATCAAGTTGCTGTCATCACACTTACATGTCTTGCTTTCCGGAGCGGCCACAGAGCTTGCCCTTTTTGTAGAGGAAGTAGAGCACACTCCCCAGGATGGCCAGCAGCAGGATGCATATGATGACGACTGCAATTATGACACCGCTGCCCTCTGGTGGAGAAGAAAACAAGAACAACCATGCAATTAATAACTTCATAATGATTGAGATAACCTCATGAGGTAGGACAGTCACATAGAGGATTGCATCTCCCGTGCTGTGCAGCATTCCACAGTATGTAGGTACAGTTGATAGCACTTTACAATGCATTTAAAAGGAGTTCAGGTGACCTAAACCAGCAGCTTAAATAAAGAGAAGAAGGTGCAGAAGTCCTTTAGGCATGTAGGAGGTGGGATGTGCTTACATACATAACAGCATGACATCATGCACAGGAAGTGGTGACAATAAACAATTCAATGCTGTGATGTTTTGATAAAGGAAAATCTGATGGACGCTGGGAGGCGAGAGAAAGAGGAGAAGTGGCAGGAAGAGGAGGAGGATCTGCAAAGCAACATACAAACCTTTCTTCAGGTTCTTTGGTGGCATAACTGTTTCTGCTTTGACTGAGAAAACACATAAGCACAATTATTAGTAGGTGGTTGTTGTATTGAATAACTGATATCAGTAGGCCTGCTACATACACACACAAGCAGTGTAGTCTGTAGTCAGACAGTAGTCAGTAGCACAGCAATCAGCCCCAAGCAGCCTGGTTAATCTCATTTAGCTGGCACTTGGTGAGAATGGTTTTCCTGTGAGGGGCTGAAAATTTCCTGGCATGACAGGCATCAGTCGTAATAGGAGCAGGAGACTGAGTGCATTTAAAGCATCAGGTGCTTTCTGGTGTCACACTGACACATGCGTGTTTGTAGTTGGATGCTGTGTATGTATCTGCATGCCACGACACAAACAGTAAACATTACACTCCTCCTTTCAGAAAGGAACCATGTCAGAATGATTTACTCATGTCTGATTCAACTGATCATTTTTTCACGCCACAAAGTTTTCATTTTCACAAAGCAAGTGTGATTATTTACTGTAACTTGACAAGCAAAAAGTATTTGAGGGCTGTGCCAACAAGGTAGTCAGTAACACCCCTTGCAGCAGCAACAAGTCTCAGATATATTAAAACTTTAAATAGAAACCAGTTCATATTCAGAGTGATCACTCACCACCACTGCTGTAATGGCCTTTCTGGCTGCATTCATTGCTCCAGCCTTCAGAGGTTTTTAGTTTCCTTTCTCTCTCTCAATTTTTAAGTCTGACTCACAGAAAAGTGGCACAGCCAGACCATGAGTGAAAGGCAAAATGTAAACTACCTGAAACTGAACATGAAGGTAATAACCTTCTCTGAAGTAGTATTACTAGATACAACACCTCTCCTAATGAGGTTTTGATTAACAGTGATTCTCTAAACTTTTTAAGATATGATCAAATAAACTTCAATAATCCTCAATGGGACATTATCTGACTCTGGACTTAATTTACAATGCAGGCAGTGCAGAGTGACTCTTGTCTTACCTGAGGAAACGGTAGTTGTAGTTGTATTGGTGTTGCTAGTTGTAATAATGGTGGTGGATGGCGTGGTGTGTATAGCTGAAAACAGGTAAAGGTACAAAAGGGAGGACACACCCTGTTAACACACTGGGAGGAGGGGGGAACATTTGACAGCCACACAGCTTCACAGCATCTTGTCCAAAACAACGACAACACTGATTAAAATGTCCAGACTCAGACCGTACAGACATGGCAGAGCTCAAAGCCTTCACACGGAGTAAAAACTTACAAAGAAGTGACAAAGACAAGAAGAGGAAGAACAGAACGGGTGTGGGCGAGGAGGACAAGGATAGAGATGAACACAAACACCAAGAGTAGAGACAGGAAACACAAGCAGCAGGGACTCACTGGCTTTTATGTTGAAGGTCACCGAGTCAGTGCCGTACTTGTTGGAGGCTCTGCAGAGCGCAGTGATGTCAGAGATGACCTTCACACTGAGCACACTCTCAACACCCTCCTCGGTCTCTTTCTGGGATGCCATCTTGAAAACCTGCCAAAAAACATCAGTCCATCCAACAGTTGGCTAGACATTTCACTCCAAAGCATTATACCAATCTCATGCTGCAGCTAAAACAAAGTCAGCAAATCACCAAAGACAGTAAGACTAATCATCTTAAATGTTAGTTTAAAAAAAAAAAAAAAAAAAAACCAACAGTATTTCTGTTGCAGCTGATGCTAATCCAACAATGTGACGTTTCCCCCCTGCTGTACCTCTCCATCAGGGCTGTTCCAGGTAACGCTGGGAGGAGGGAAACCTCTGACATGGCAGCTCAGCTCGACCATCGTATCAAAAGCCGCTGTGATCTCTGTGTCCTGCTCCATGATCTTTGGGGGGCCTGCAGAGAGACAAGCAAGCAGTTCTGCCATGACCACAACTAGTCTAACTCCTAACAGTTCCTGTTGCAAACACAAATACAGTAAACTTTTCTTTCATTAACATTACATGACACAATATATTATGGTACTTTGTAGAAGACTTTAAACTGACTGACCAGAAAAACAGTTGTAATATTCAGTTTACAGTGTCCAGGATCTGACTCACCCGCGACGCGAACATCAAGTGTGCCACTGGTTTCCATTCCTTCAATCTCAGGAACAGTCACCACACACGTGTACGTCCCTGTGTTGTCGAACGTCACGTCCTTCAGGGTCACAGTGTGACCCGTAAAAACCTCCTCTCCATTCTATGCGTGCCGAGGCAGGGAAGAAAAAGCAGATTTAACAGACACACCACAAGACATTCTTAACTTAAAAGGTAAAGCTGGGCTTTGACTAGAACCGATGCATCAACTATCTTTATATACAATCTGCAGACTAGTCTGTGCCCCCTGACATGTGCCACTGTCTAAATAAACAAGACTAGTTTCTGACTCAAGAGACGATGGAACAAAATCAGCTTAATATTGTCCAGAGAAAGAAGAAACAGGAAATCAGAAAATGAGAAATGGGTATAACCATGTATCCTGGGTAATGTGTCATAGTGGAAGTCATCTATTGGTGGAAAAAGTACTTAAAACTTTAACATAAGTAAAACCAGAAATACCACAAGTAAAAATACTTTGTGGAGTAAAAATCCTCCGTAATAAATTTAGTACAAATACAAAAGTATTAGTAACAGGATATACTGGAGTAAATTTACTGATTACATATGTAAACAACCATAGTGCTGTCACCAGTTATGAAAGGCCAAAAGCAATGAATGGTCAGGGTCTAAAGTGACTTAATGACCATGTTAAAGGACTAAAACAGTGCAGTCAGATCACAGTCACACATCTGCTCCTATGTCTGTTTTATACAGGCTGCACACAAACGTGACGTGTTTCCTAAATGTGAGTTCATTCATTTAGGTGCATATTATTTTGTTGCTGTTTGTGTAATTGTATATTCTGTGTGTATGTGACCTTGAACCATGCTGTGTTTGTCTGGAGAGAAGACAAAGCATTGCAGGTGGCTGTCACTGCCTCTCCTTGGGCCACCACAACCGTATCCTCAGGTTTCACCACAGCAGGATCAAGATCTACACATACAGCAGGAAGAGAGAATCAAGAGAAAAGAATTCAAGCTGGGAACCTACAGTACATACATAACCCTCATAAAGTGGGTTTGTTTACATGCTCACAAATCCATGCAGGTTCCTTACAGTTGACAATCACTGTGGTCTCTCCATTGATCTCCCCCCATGTGTCTGTGTCCAGAGAGGAACACTTGTAAACTCCACTGTGCTGACGGGACACGTTTTCCAGCACAACAATATTGCCATCCCCAAGGACGTCACCCTACAAAAAATAAATAAATAAAAATCAAAAACTCAAGAATGAGTTTAAAATGCCAGAATAATTATTAATAAAGTGGGCCTGGGCTGGGCCTCTGTCTGAATCATGAGTGCAAAAGTGTTGATTTTCTTACATTGTTGTGTGAGAGTGTCAGGAGTGATGGAGTATTCCCGTTCCCACGACAGTGAAACACAATAGAGTCCCCTTCCTTGATTTTGCCCTTTGGTGAGTCCACCCACACATCTACAGCTGTTGAGGGGTCTGAAAAAGAGACAGCAATTCAAGGTACAGCCACAAACCTTAAGTTCTGTAGAAAAAATTTGCACCAGGTTTATGTCATTGCCACAATTATAGCTACAATGAACTAAACTACATCTGCCTCTCGTTGGACTGGCTCTTTCAACAAACATAATCTGCAGACTGGGGGGGGGGGGGGGGGGGTGAGTGCATCATGCCATCCTCATGAAACTTTGCTTAAAGGTGAAATGAGGCAACTGTCAGAGGTCACATAAGGCCTAAGCTAACAACAGTGTTTGAGTGAGGACTGGCATTTGTTTCAGTTTGCAGAAACAAATCAATAGAGGTCACCTCACAGCAAGAAGGGTCCCCAGTAACCCAAGGTCTTTCTGTGTGGAGTTTACATGTTCTCCCCATGTCTGTGTGGGTTTTCTCCAGGTACTCCAGATTTTTTCCACAGTCCAAAGACATGTAGGTTGGAGTTAGGTTAATTGGTGACTTCACTGTAGATGTGAATGTGAGTGTTTGTCTTTCTCTATGTGCGTCAGCCCTGTGATAAACTGGTGATCTGTCCAGGGTGTGCCCCACTTCTCAGCAAATGTCAGCTGAGTTTGACTGCAACCCTCTCGCGACCCTGGATAACAGTGTTACATAATGCATGGATGGAAATAGACAGTGACTTATCGTCATCATACAAGTTCCAGTAGCAGTTAATGTTTTTTACCTGTCAAAATATGTTGATTTTAAAGTTGTTTCTATAAGCTCACTTAGAAAAACCTGTACATTTTTTAGCTCTGCACAAGAAGGCAATGGACCTGATGTTTTATTCCTAAATCCCTCCTATGGTTTTCTTAGAGGTCATGATGATGACTGTGATCAGTTCTGCCTTTTCTTTATCTACACACTTATTTTTATTTTAACATGGTCTAGTGTATTATACTGACACCAATATTAAATATACAGTGTAAAGTATTCAGAGTGATATTTCATCACATGAAACTCACAGTATACAGTGATATTAATTCGGTTGGTCTCTGTCATCCTGGTTGCTCCAGGAACAAAGTAGCTGACCTCGCAGTAGAACTTCGCATTTTTGTCCTCCTTCGTTACCTTCATGCTCAGCTCACTTCTAACTGAGAACAGACCACTGGATTCAACAGTGGAACTGGACTTCACACTCACCCCTGGAAGGCACAAGAAAGGCAGAGGATAGATTGAGAGAAGGAAATCAAGGAAAGTACAGGAAACCACATTAAGCCCAAACTAAAACAGCTAAGAAATGCATCACAGGCGTTTGTCAATCTGTCTCACCATCCCCATCATCATGTAGTGGTGTGGTATTTCTATACCAAGTGATGTTCGGCTTGGGGAAGCCATTTTTGACCTCGCAGACGCCAATCTGTGAGAGAGGGGAGAGAATGAGAGACATTAAATGAGAGTCATTCCATAATTTTTATACTTTCTGTTCAATTCACAGTTTGCTTACCTTGGGTGGGGTTTTTTCATTAACTGAGATCCCTGTTTCCATACCCTCAATGGTGGGACGCTCAGGTTTTTCTGTCAGTCAAATTAAGTTTAAGAATACAGACAAAAACAATACAAGTTTAATTCTTCACTGAAGTGAGCACACTGACTATGACTTACTGCATGATACTCATCCTTTCTGAAACCAATTATTGTTGCTCTAAATTCAGTGATGTTAGCTTTATAAAGGGCCTTTTCACTCCCTTGCTACTCAAACCATTCAAAGAACAACACAGGCCATCTCAGCCTTAATCTTACCAAACACCTTCAGCTTAGTACGTCCCTCCCCAGTTCCCTCTGTTAGACTTCTGACGAGACAGATAAATTCCATTTCATCTCTTATTTGCACGTCGTTGATAGTCAACACTGTCTCTCCCCTGGCTCCGTTATCAGTCACATTGATCCGGTCTTTATATGGAAAGCTTGACTCTATATACTTTGTCGTGGCATCTTGGTAGTAGATGGGCTGTTTCTCCCTCAAACGTGTCACCTACAGGTCAGAGTATAAGCAAAAATGCATCACATGCATAGAAACATCCTTTCTATGAGTGTCTGTCTGCATCAGGGTTGATGAAACTCACATAGAGCCACTGTATGGTTATGCCACCAATGCCGTCACCCGATTTAAACAGGCAGGTGATCTGAGCTTTATCTCCCCTGAACACCTCCACTCTGTCCTCCATGTTCACCTCCACGTTGGCCCACACTGAAAGAAAGGAAATGGTTGTTGTTGTTGAATATGTATGTCAATGGCATCTGTCAATTGTCAGTTTCCACCCAAATGTCCAAAATCCAACGGTATGACTAAATTAGGAGTGCTAATCAAACCACAAACCAACAGTAACAATGTGGAAAACGATGAAAATGATGCGCTTCAACAAGGTGCTTCATGCACATCATAACCTTTTCACTAAGCCTGCTGCTCTTTGTTGCATTTTGCTTTTGCTCATTCACCGACCTTTCTGCCTTAGCCCAGTGTAAAACCATTTTTTTTTTTTTTTTAAATTTCACCGTCTCTACTCTGATGATTTTTATGTATAAATTGAAAATGTACATAAAACTAAGGACAGAAATAATTAATAAATTAACAACTCCAGCTTACAAGCCAAGGACAGACATGTTTTACAAGCAACATTGAAAGGTATGAACCACACAGCTTGACCTATATTTGCAGGAACGTTTTTAAGCTGTGTTCTATGTGAGTATTTAAGCCTGAAATTGACATTTGCACAAGTCACAATTTTCTCTTGAAGGGTGACTGGTACCTTGTTGAACAAGCGTAGGTGGCACAAAGAGTCAACGTGGTTCAGTAACACGCTAAGCCACAGAACACCTTATGCAAACAGGTTAAAATGAAACAACTGAAGTGGTTACATCCAGAAAAGTTCTCTGCATCCATAAACAACAGCATTCTGACTGGAAAGTCTGAAAGTTGTTGTGACAGACATGACGTTAATGTAAAGATGGATGGTTCTGTGTAAACCATGACAGTGAGCCAGGGTGAACAATATCAAGGCTAAGAGAGACACATGTTTAACAGAACCTCGAGGTTAAGATTATCAACCTTACAAATACTTGAATTATTCTGATGAAACAAACCACGTGTGACACCACATCCACACCCTGTTGACACAAACTCAGAGGAGGCACAGCAAGAAAGTCATGGTGGGCCAAAGGGAAGAGAGAGATGCTATGACAGGAATGAGAAGCCCACCCATGTCCACATTAATGTGCTGCATTCCACCATGTCACCCTCTCACAGGAAGAAAGGCTCAATTTACAGGCAGCATAGTAGACCCACTGTTCCTCCATGATCAGCCTCTGAGGAACGAGTGGTTTTCCCCCTTCCAGGATCTCTCGCTGTGACTCATACTAAGGGTCTACAGGAGGGACCCCCACTTATCACTGAAACTGGACCCCTCAAGCTATATAAAGATGCATCGATATTACTCAAAAATGTTGGGTTGTGAGGAAAGAGATTTGGCGAGACTACAATACAAGTCTCTGAATGACTGTTAAACCATTCTCTTTAAAGGTTTTCTGACTAAAACACAAAACAAACAAACAGAAAAAGTTCAGCAGCAGGAAGGATCTCTGGTCTTTGTTGTTTGTATAGACTTTTTAACAAAATCATTAGCAGATTAAAACAAAACCGTCTTTTCTGAACGTTGCTGACATGGGATTGAAATGATTGTCAGTCCTTCAGTCACGCTCTTGAGAGGTTGCTATGTCTTTAGTTGGCCACCAGATGTCACTGTTCTTAGTTAGACCGAAGCCTTGAAGCTTTTTCGACACAATTACAATGAAAGAGCTTCATGAGGCTTCACCTGCTCATCACTACCTAACAGATATTGATATTTATGTCAGATCAGACTGTAGGGTCGTAGTTTTAGCCGCTCTCTCCAGGGGGCGTGTACGTTCAACAAGCTCGCTGCTGATTGGTTCAGTGCTCGTCTGTGTTGTTGTCCAAATATGGTACTTCCGGCTCCACAAACGCAACATGGCGACATCAATAATGGCCGAAAATGGCGAATGAGTTGGCTTCATTCTGTATAGATCCCCCTTTACACACCGTCAATGGTCTCTGGGCTAGGAAGGCTAATAGGACTGTCCACTCTGGAATAATGGTGACTAATTCCCAGTACTCTTCCAGTACATCCATACAGCCCAAAAGGAAAAACAACAATACCAGCAAGAGTAACCGACTCTGACCAAAACGAGAAAACGGAACTGTCCCGGTCCATGTAACTTTTGGTCATTGGATTTTCCGTTCAACAGCAGATATTAAAAAATAAAAAAACGATTTCCTTTCTCTATGTAGCATAACAAAATACAGAAATGTAGAGAAAAAAACAAAAAAAGGGCCATTTTTCATCTCCAGGGACCGGATGTTCTACCATGGTTCCTGCGTCTGTGACGCCATTGTAGTTTCTGCAGACATTTCTGGTTTTTGTTGACGGTAAGGTGCGAAAAAGTCGCAACTTTCAGTTAAAGACAAGTCATATGAGGTAGACTCCACAACGCAGATAGTCCTGCTACTGGGTCCTCATTGGCTAACATTAGCCTTAGCTCACCTGTTAAGTTAATGGAAGTGCTTTTCATTATTCTACATATTTTATTTTAGTATGATTACATTTGCCGTTGTCAATGATGAAATAAATAGACCTGCACTCTGAGAGAGAAGGGCTCTAATGGTATATGATACTATGAGGTCTTTAAGGTATGAAGGAGCTTGATCATGAAGGGACTTGTATGTGAGGAGAAGGATTTTAAAGGGAGCCAATAAAGAGAAGTTTACATTAGAGAAATATGATCTCTCTTACTACTTCCTGTCAGGACTCTGGCCACAGTATTCTGGATTAACTGGAGATACTGGGACATCCTGATAATAATGAGTAACAGTAATCTAGCCTTGAAGTAACAAATGCATGAACTAGTTCTTCTGCATCATTATGAGACAGGATGTTCCTAATTTTGGCAATATTGCACAAGGGAAAGAAGGCAGTTCTAGAGATTTGTTTTATGTGTGAATTAAAGTACATATCTTGGTCAAAAATAACAATAACAACTGATTGATTTTAAGTAAGTCTGCTTTAGCGTATTACAACTTGTTACTGAGCTTCACATTATCTGTGTATGGAAACACCAGCACTGACATACGCCTGTTTTGCCCTATCTACCTTGTCCAGAAGAAACATTTTGCCGACGTGATAATGCCTCGAGCACCGTTACCATAGCTGTTCCTCAGGAACAACAATATTCCAGCTGACATTGCGACCATCAAGGTGTGTAGTCTCCTATGCTATCCTCATTATATTCACAGGACTTCTCAGTATTGTTATAATCACTCCAGACTGGGGAAACTCCCCACTATTTGGTTGTAGTGGTCTTCATCAGATCAGCAGCTCCAACAAATCACTCTGCTTCAGGAAGAGTTACACAAGCTCCAAAGACTCAATATCATTCGCCCATCACGAGTAACAGCAAAAGGCTTGAAGATATCACTGGAGCTGAGAAATATTGCTGTTCAGTCTACCAACAGGCAGGGTGTCCATGGCAGAACACCAAGGAGGAAGCTGCTGCTCTCCAGCCTCAGGGCATGGACCACTAACCATCAGCATATTGTGTAAAATGAGTTTAGCAAAATATCCTACAGGATCATGTCAGAGTGGCTGTCCACCAGCTGAAGCATAGGAGAAGTTGGGTGCTGCAGCAGAACATTGAAAATGTACCTTTTGTAGTGGCCCAGTCAGACCCAGGACCTGTGGAATGATCTGAAGTGGACCGTTCACACCAGACATCCTACAAATGTGTCTGAGCTGAAGCAGTTCTGTAAAGAGGAATGGCCCAAAATTCCTCCTGAATGTCGTGCAGGTCAAACCCAGAGCTACTGAAAGCTTTTCTAAAGCCATTGATGCCAAAGAAGGTTCAAGCAGCTATGAACTCCAAAGGTTCAGTTCCTTTTTCCCCCCAGCACTGTGAATGTTCAGTAAAGAAATTTGAATTGTTTGTGTTATCAGCTTAAGTGCATTGTGTTTATTTGTTGAGTCTTGGATAAAGATCCAGTCACATTTTATGGAAAATTAGAGCAGAAAACCAGTTAATTTCTAATTTCATGCTACTGTACACTCCTCTCCCCAACCTGCCTCTCCCCCTGCTGTCTGTTGCTGTTTACCACTGGATAATGGAGCTGGACGGATGCTTTCCTGCTAAAGAAATCAAATTAGTCTCTCCTATATAGACATTTCCTGGCCATTAGCGATGCAAGGACGCTGACTCACTCCCAGCATCCCATCACCCACATGAGCATTTACCCATAGTAAGAAGTGCATTTCAGAAGACATGAACCCTTGGAAATTTAAATTATACTTTGCAGTTTGGACTGAATGCTTCAGCAACTCTTTCCTTATGCTGCCTGACAACTGGAGGTTGCTCATGGGAATCTCCATCATTTCTCATTAGTAATTTGACCAGTATTCATCCCCACAGTGCAGAGAAGCTGGCTCACCAAGGTCTCAGATCGATTCATTTTAGGACCAGAGTGCAGATATTAGAGTGCATGTGCATTTGGATCATCATTTTAAAAAAGTTGCACATCCCCTCTGACAGTGGCAAGTTAGGACAGCTGGACCTTGTAGTGGTGTGAGCTCCCCTCAGCAAACAATATTCTTTTCCCTGGTGAGTGTTTGACCCTGAGTTCACATGCTTAGTGACTTGTTTCATTTGCCCAACAATCAAATAATATTTGCAATGACTCATTTCAGTTTTAAGGAACAAATAGCAGATAATATTTTCACTGGCTGTGATGGTGCAACAGAGAAGATGTATGTTAATAGAGGCCTAGAGCCAGCAGGGGATTAGCTAGTGGTAGTAGTAGGAAACACCTACTGATCCTGGAGTCTGGTAAACTCAGTGAGACTACAGGAACTTTTTGTATCCAGCCAAGTGATTGTCCAACAAATCACCCATTAAACGTTTGGGCAAAGCCAGGTTGGCTGCCTCTCTCTACTTTTCTCTTGTCTTTATGCTAAGTTGGGCCAATTGTGATTACATCTAACTCTCTGGGAGAAAACATATACATGTATTTACCAAAATGCTGAAATCTCCCTTTAAGCATGACTTTGGACTTTGAATATTTCAAAGAGTAAAATTATTATAAGACTTCATTAAAGTCGTGGAAGTAGATAAATAATTTACGGTGTGATATTAGAAGATATTAGATGAAAACGTTTATCACATATAATGTAATAAATGTTTTCCTCTAAGGGGTGAAGCACAGAGCTACTTCAGAAATCAAATGAAAGAAAATGATGGTGCAACATAAGGAGAATGCATTAAATTAATAAAAGGATTCCCACACAGAGAGGAAAGCCCTTATGAAGAACATATTATATTCCCACAGACAGACATGAAACACACTAGAGAAACAAAGCAGTTATAAAAGGATATTTTGCTTTGATTTATGAGGCTAATTGAATCAGGTCCCCCCCCCCCCACACACACACACGCACATGCACTTTTCAATTTGCATCTCAGAGATGATAAACGAGCTTCAAAGAGCTCCAGTCTCTGGTCGCTCCACTCGAAGCTGCAGGGGGGTCTTTTAACAGATATAAACATCTCGGTCCAGTTGTTCCCTCGTAAAACACCATGCCACAAAGAGGGCAGATTGTACTCAAAGGCACGACAAAATTAGGTGCACTTAAAGATAAGGTAAAATAAGCCTCACGACACATACTGTTATAAAGGACAACAGAGGCAGATGTGACAAGGGAAGCTCAAAGGAGAAGTGGGTATCCTGACGAAAGGCTTTGATTTCACTGTAGACAAAACAATCAGTTGGTCTGTTTTTAGAGAGCGGTGATAAAGCTCCCTGACAAGCTCTGCACTCCTGTGGCTGTTTAACCACACCTTTAAAACCTCTACCTCAACAACAAATACAGAAAACCTGGTACAGTACAGACAGAGAAAAGTATCACATGACGACAAGACAAGAACGAGGGCACCTATACCACTGTAACTCAGAATAATGCTGTTTTAGACATCTACGAGTGTATACAGATGTCTCACCCATCTCTCTGACAGGTATAGTAGACCAATTAGATGCGGTATGTGTTTGTTCAAAGGCTGGAATATGTTTGATTTTCTAACCATGATGGTTTCATTGACAGGCCACAATCCATCCTCCCTCTGTCTGCTCTGGCAACCAGCCCACACTACAGATGGTCACCGGTGAAGGTGGACGGGGCTCCTGTTTTCAACTGGCATTTAAACCAGATAACCATCCTCTGCTCTTTCTGATATGAATCTAACTGGTGTTTTGTCTCTAAATGCTCAAATATACTCAAATCACTGGAACTAGGAACAAACATGTAATCTAAATAAATTTTCTTTGAATTTTTATTGGAATAGTTTTTCATTTAACTAAATTTGTGCTTAAATAACTATCTGCAGCAGTAATAATTTGTGTCCTCTTACATGGGATGAATAGAAACATATTAGTCCATTTGAATATTAACACTGCATAGATGAGCTGTCACTTTTACCAGTTTCTCCTATGTAAAATATTAACTTTAAATGAAACAATAAAAGTTCATCAAACATTCTGAATTACAAAAACAACAACAGAAACAAATTTGCAAAATTGTTCACATTTTACACATTGTACCTTTAAAGGTAATTAGAAGGATTCATCTTCCACAGGAGCACAATCATGCTCAGCAAATTTCATTGACGTTTGCCCATTAGATCAAAACAACAACTTGTGTGCAAATGTGTTTTTCTTGTGTAAAAGTGGAAAATGTGGTCTATTGGGTATGTTAGCGGAAAAGTCAGTTCACCAAAATTCATTGTAAATATCCGTACCAAAGTTTAGGTTACGGTGGCCACTGCCTGTCAAAGTATCCATTTTTTAATGGAAGGACAGGCCAATATTGGGTTTCTTAGGCCCTCTTACTGAAGAGAAACATCGTTTCAAATTGGGGCGAAAAAGAAATCAGATGAAAGCAGCAACAGTGACTGACAGGATGATGAGTGGGGTCAAGGGTAACAGAGAGACACACGTATAACCTGAGATCTTGTTGCTTGTCTGTCTGGGAACTGTGTGCAACAGGAGTTTGTACACCAACACACACACACACACACACACACACACACACACACACACACACACACACACACACACACACACACACACACACACACACACACACACAGACACTCACTGAGGTTTGAGGTCTCAAAGCTGCATCAAACTAATGACCTGAACTGGAGACTCAGCTCCAGCACTAAACACATTATTATGTGATTTGTAAATGTACTAGTGCATAACAACTGCAGCCTCACGGCACAACATCTCTACTCTGCTCTTTCATTCATTACTTATCAAACACTTATTTTTAGAGCCTTCCTGCTCTCTGTAAAGTGAACTATGCAGTCCTAATTCCCTAATTCCATTAATCAGAAAGAGAGAGCAAGCAGTTTTGTTTGCATTACAAAGTCCTTATAATCTGTTTCTTCTATCACAGAGTTAGATTTTAAGGTACTGTGTTAATATTTACATACCAAGGCTTTTCCCGCTTACAATCAAATTCATGTATAATTTACTTCGGGCATGAGCTCCAGAGAAGAGACTGAGACTTCACTGAACCGAGACACAAAGGGATGAGTATGAATATTACACCAAAAAAGATGACAGTTGTCAAAACAGCAGAGCTTCAGCTTTGTGTGTATATAAAATATATGTGTGTATGTATATGTGTACGTAGCAAAAAAACAGATGTCATGTAAGGGCATAATTAAAATAATGAGGGCTGTATCACATCTAATTATAATTAGATCATAAAATCATTTGCTGGCAGTTTTGTACTGTGCATGTACAGTATGTATAAATATGTCCACCCATACACACTGGTAAAATGACAGTGACAGCTCAGGGACAAGTTTCCAGCCCTGTCAAATCTAAGAATAACAATGGCCCATCAAGCTTGTTTGCTTACATGATACAGTAGAATTTCAGTGCACTGACCAAACTGGCACCAGAAATAGCAGCCCCACTTCAGAAAAGTCTGAGACAGAAGGAGGGAGCATGAGACAACAGTGCCTCAGTCAGGCAGACTGAACAAAGTGTAGAAATAAAACGTGCAAACAGACAAAAGACGAGTGAGAGAGGATGGAAGGAAGAAAAGACAGAGGTAGGGCGGTAAGAGAACCCAAAATAAAGACAGACATGTAAAGAAAGAGTGACTGGTCATATGAGAGATTCTGTGGCCTCTGACATTTATTATGCCCCTCAGTGACACGAACAGAACAGGAGGAAATGTTATCTAGCTGCAGATAAGAAATCTCACTCAATGTACTGACCAGAGAAACACAATATGTGAAAATGAATGTTCTCCTGACATACTGCAGCAGGATGTGGAGTTTATATAGGTCAACCACCTTCTGCTTCAGGGTTCCTTCAGTCTATTAAAAATCTGATTCCTGACAAACATTTTCATAAATGCATTAAAAACATGTTCATAACTGACGTTAGCACTCCCACCTCACAACTGCTGAATTCTCATTTAATCCTCATCAAGCTGTTTGGAGTTTTTTCATACAAATGCCTCCTTACAGGTTTCATCAAACAAAAAATCATGCATCTTTTAATCTATCAATTATTAATCTATGTATTGATCTTGAACTTTCTAACAAAACAGCCCGACATGGCGACATCTTTTATTCTTGTATGAAATCACAAAGAATGAAGACTTACAGGTACAAACAACAGACAGCTCTGAATGTAAGATATGGTGATTGTTTGCTTGCGGGACACAGTTCATGCATTGTGTAAGATAGACAATGCATGAACATCAAACATGCAAGTGTAACAATTCCTGCCGTTCTCGACCCAGGCACCAGATGCCCCTGTCACCTGGCCTCCTCCGCCCACTCACACACCTGTTCTCGCTTCTCTCATCCATACAGTCAGCATTTATACAGGCCAATCCCACCTTCATGTTCTAATGTTAACTGAATGAAAACAATAGAGAACAATAGTCATGTTCATGTAAATACCCATTTAGGTAATTTTAGTCTTTTCTTCTTTGTTTATGATTATACAGATTCAACTTCTGGAGGCTGATGCTGAATAAATATGTATTACTGCCAATCAGTGTGGATGATTTTTGATGGTATCCTAACATCTCAGGCAGCTGCCTCTGATGGTGTGCTTCTATATATGAAACTCTTCTGGAAGAGTCTTCACAGATGTATTTGAGAGATGGGCAGATGCAGCCAAACTCTTATCCCCTTTCATAGATCCATTGCCAGAACAGTAACCCCACTCAGTCTGGGTCAGTTCAGCTTGGCTTAATGATGTAAAAGAATTTTATGAGGAACAACTGAAAACATACAACACTATAGGCCTTGTCACAAGTTCATCAATCACATTATTCCTGTGACGCACCCCAAGGCATTTTAACACAGACACACAACACCAGACTCAAGGATTTAATTGGGCACTCCAAAACGAAAAGGGGCCCTCACAGACTCATGAATCATCCCCACAGCTCCTGGCACATTTCTCCATAAACTCAACAAGCTGTAGTTTATAATGCCATGAATAAGCCACTCATATAAAAGAATGACAGATTTTTCTACAGCAGACTAAGAAGTATTCATGATATGTGGACTAAACACTTTGTCATACCATTTTATTTATTCAGTTAATAATCCTCTAAGTTCTTTTTCTGCAGGGGTTTCATGCATTTATGGATCCACAGTTCATTGTGTTACTTATTAAGGATCGTTCATAAACCTCCCTGACATGAGGCTCTTTGACGACAGTGTGTTTTGCTCTTTCTTTATCAATATAAAAACATTTTTTCATCTTGTTTGTTTGCATTAGCCACCATCAGTCAGCAAGACTTTAATGTACTAATAAGGATTGTGGATTATAAGGATAATAAGGATTGACCTAATTCTAGGATTCTAGAATAGGAGAAGACATTTCTAAAACTAGTCTTGTTGCTGCAGCCCTGGGGCTGGGTGGATGGCTCCATTCCCACTATGTTGGCCACACACAGTTGCTCTCCTGAAGTGGTGAGGACTGACCAACAGCACCAAACAGAAATAGCATCTAGAAACTGGACTCCAGAGGAATTGCAGGAGATTTAGGCGTGACTGGGTCGAGATAGGCAGCATATAGATTAGTAAACCAGATGTACTCAGCATCAAATGTGCATGTGTATTAATAAGCTATGGATAAATTATTCAAATTGCTAAGATCAGTCATTAAACAAAATGTCAAACACAGACTCCACCGTGAAATTCTCAACTCAAGAAACTGAAGGTATCCCTTTGAACCTCTGACCACAGTGTCCCCAATTTCTTGTAAACACAACTCCTGTTTTAGCAGCTGAGTGGGTCAGACCAGTGTGGTTAAGTGGGGGCATGTGGTTAAGGCACCAGTGAGAGAAGTTCGAGAGTTCGGCTGCGACGATTTTTATCTGTCATCATAATGTGTGACCTAAGCAGAAATACATTACACACATAATCTACAGGAATGTGCAATTACTTCTATCTGATTGTCCTACCCAGTACCTTACTGGATGAGATTTTGTGGCAGCAAACTACGCCTGGATCTACATTTTTCCTATACAACCCTGCACTGTTGTGCCAAGGGCCCATGCATTGGTACCCCTTCAAATGAATTAGAAGTCTGAGTTTTAACACAAGGCTAAAGTCAGTCTGCACCCAACCTAAATCTGGACAAACAAAACAGACAGTGTAGCAGCCGTGGCCTACGCTCTGGGGAATTCAACTACCTTCTTGTGTTTAAGAATAATACAAATACCCACTAGATGCGACCCTAATACAGAATACAGAGGGGGTTCCTTTGTCATGAGCCTGTGTGGGGTTCAGGTGCTGGGTGCAGAAACAATGAGATGGACAGTGGCAGCTGTGGCAACCAAACTGTGCATTCTCACAATGCCTGAGGGAAAAAAATAAGGTCAACTAGTAACACTGACAAGTCAAACACTTTCCCTTACACTAACACACACACATTCACTGATCCCCAGGGTGCTGGAGCCAAATGCCAGCAGTATCATTCAACATGGCGTCAAAATTAACGGCTTCCAAAAGGCGGAGAAGGAGAAGGACACAAAGAATGTAAATAGAGTGGAAAGCGTCAGAGTGGACCACACAACAGAGGAGACAGGGAGGGAGTCACATCACTCTCTGATTTCTCCCGGTGATCAGAAGCTATATTCCATTTCAACCACCTGTTGTAGAGGTCAGGATAGATCTAGCTTGGTTCTCAGTACAGTACGGTAATAAATCGTTTGGGTTGATCAAAAGGTGACTTCTGATGCAGGTGGTGTTGGTACACTTAAAATTAAAGAGATCAAAGCAAGTTATGCTCCTCCGCATCAAGCTGCCACAGAGCAGGAGAATTAAGCATCAGTTCAACCTCAACCTCTGAGCTTTCTGCCACCATCCCGACAGTGTGACGGTGCGTTTGTCCACTAACTGCATGACTAGAGGAAAGTGAGCCAATTATTTTTAAAAGATTTTTAGGTGACTCTAGCATCTAAGAAAGGAATGAAAGGAACTCCCTAAACTTACATGTAACACTGCAACCTGTTGTTTTTATACTAAACCAGTGAACTAGAGTGTGAGACACATGTTTGCTTTACTTTCTATGCCAATACGGGCTTTGATAACTTGTCAGTATCATAGAAGTCTTGTTTCTTCAGCAGTGAAAAAAGTCCATTTTATATTTCACTTCACATTTTGGGTGGCACTTGTTGCTTTTCAATAAACGCCAAAAAAAAAAAAGACACTTGGACTGCCAGAGGAGTCCTGGACTAGCATGAGAATAATTTCCCAGACCACAGCTGTGAAGATCCAACCACAGGCCTTCAGCTGTAAGGGGCAGCACACGTTCACTGCCCTACGGTTAATCCGGCGTGGATAAGCAGCTCTTTGGTCTCGCCATAGCAGTTACGCTCTAAAGACAGTTGACTGTGTTGTCGACCTTTTGATTACTCCTTAGCAACAAGACTACTCCCCTTTGCTCAAAGTTTCCACACAGCTATTTTAAAATGCACACACACATAAAAAATATGCGTTGAACATTTAGCTTCTGACTTCATGTGGGATGTGGTCATTTTCCCATGTCCAAATCCTCTACTCCCATCATTTAAAAAAAGCATTTTAAAATCACTCTCACAATCTAATAAACCTGTCTACTTGCATTTGTGTGTTTGTGTGTGTGTGTCTGTGGGTTTGAGTAAATCTCAGCGGGACATTTCTCACGTTCCAGACTACAAAATGGTCTCCATAATGCCACAAGCTGCTGTTGGGAAAGGCCAGCAGGGATATTATTTTTGTACATGGCGGTACAGAAAACAGAGGCAGAGAAAGTGTGTGTGGCAGAAGTCCCATGACATGGCTTCACAAGTATGAGATGTGAGTTGCTTGCTGCTGGCATTTTATGGCTAAAGATAGATTGCAGATACAGACAGACACACACACACACACACACACACACACACACACACACACACACACACACACACACACACACACACACACACACACACACACACACACACACACACACACACACACACACACACACACACAAAGAATTTTACCCATTGACTCTCAGGATATGGTACTCGGGAGCAGCAACTATAGCCTTCTTTGGTAGATGCTGGAATTGCAGAACTCAGTCTGCAAGACATCCATTTGGTACCTTTGGGTGTGTGAATGTGTGTGTGTTCAAGTGATATAGAGGTATCTCCACCAAAATCTTAGATTACACTAAAATTGCTGCTGTTAAAGTGCCAGTGTTACCAAGACGAACGGTCTGACAGCTAAAGGGCAACACATGCCAGCTGCATCAATTAGTTCGCCATCATGTAATGTGCATCTTGATGCTGCAAGCTTACACTGGAGTGTGTTTACTCCCCATCACTATGTGTTGCCAGGAGTGTGTCTCATATGCAATATGGTAATGTTGAACATTAAAACCCTGGCAACAATCAGACACATTCCCATGTGTAGTATGTCATACGACAGCCGAGGTAAAGGAAAACTGTTGCTTCCTTGGAAACTTGAGTGGTGACCTAATGTTGTGTTCATGTCATACCAGAAGAATGAAAGAGACGGAGAAAATTCTCTTTTATATAACTTGCAAATATGGATGATTTGTAGACTCTATTCAATTTGCAATTCATTTTAAAATTGGCAATTCAATCTGCAACTTGAAAATGCAAACCTTTCATCACTCTCAGTGCAAACATACTCTGTCTGTTTCTAAAATACTGTGAAGTACCAGTTCATACATCTAAAAAGTACAATGCTCTGTAGTTTATGAAACCAATCTTTTCCGAATAGTAACAAAACCACCTAAAACTGACATGTACTTCTTGGATGTGTAGCTCCCTTGTTTATCATTCTCCCTGACAGATATCCCATTGGTTGATACTTATAGAAATGAATAGATAATTGTTGTGTCTAGCCAAAACATCCTGTTTGAATCTGTAAATGTGTAAATGTCTAATGCACCACATAACACAGGCAAAGATAAGGTTTCTTCAGACACTGGCTGCACAAGTCAAATTCCCCAACATAGTAGACATGCACATAAAAATCTAAATTAAAATTTGTGCAAACTTCTCAAATAAATGTGATCTTAGCACTGATGTCATCACAACTTCTTGAAAATAACAGTAGCTGTGTTGGTGATTTCTTTCTCACATGGTGTACTGCCATAAGCTTCGCCTAAATCAACACTAAAATAAAAAAGTACGATTTATAATACTTCACAAGCTGTGATCTGAGGTCCTGGGTGTTTGTGCTGCATGTTGAAAAAAAAAAAAAGAGCAAAGAAAACAATGATCTCTTTTGATTGCATCAGTTGTTTCTACTTAGAGAAGGCTGATTTAAATTGAATTGGGGAAAAAAACAGATTCAGGCCATATCAGACCACTTTCCACTGAATGTCTGCTCACCAGAATAGAAAAAATATCAGTAATCAGAGTTTCATTGGATGAGCAAAAAACCTGAAGCACAACAACTGACATGTAACTGAATTAAAGACGATGAATTTGGGCCTTACATAAACAGTGAAGCCAGAGAGAAAAGCAAACCATAGTTAACAACTAATAGTTATCCATTGCGACTAAACACTGAGAAGCTACTTGCTGTACCTGTGTGGAGTCAGCAGCACAGTGTCACGGCTGAGGGCTGCATTAGGTTAAAAGGATCCTAATGTGCATTAGATCAGCACAGTGCATTATTTCAGGAAAACAACATCCATTATTAAGCAGGGTGTTGAACTATCAGAGAATAGACAGAGATCCTGACGGGCCTCTAGTCTCCACTTGTGCAAGTGCAGCTCCCAGAGGACAAGTTGAGACCCAAGGACCAGCCAGGATCTCATTTGTATGGGGGCTCAGAGATCAACACACTGCAGTGTAAGAAAATACATGCAAACACACAAGTAAACCTAGAACCACCAATATTACAACTCAACAGGAGCAACATTAAAAAAAGATGATGCAAAAAATTACATTCTCAAACACATTCACCAAACTGACAGTTTACATGCAGCAATTTCACACAACACAAAGCAAAAAGATGGAAGCACACTTCGGCTGACTGCTTCCCAGTGGTGTTGGAAAATAAGGTAATGAATTAAGTTTTGTCAGTTTTCACATCTTTGGATCTGAAGTTGTCAGAGTAGAGTCCATGCTAAAACCCAGACATGCGACCTGTCACCCCAGCACAGACTGGGGTGCTTTCACTGCATCCCCAAGCCACTTGCATCTGGTAACTTCTCACAACTGGAGGCAGAGGAGGACAAATGATAACCCTTTCCATTGACAACAGCCTGCCCTCTGCAATCATTAGTCCCTAGCAAAGAGACACCACAAGTCTCATCTTTATCACTCTGCAAAGCAAAAATAAATTAAAAAACAAGTTGTAAGAAGAGGCCCCTCGGTCGAGTGTTTTTCTCACATTACAGAGGGACAAAGAGGGGTCTGTGGGTGTTTGACCTCTGAGCAGAGTCAAAATGTAGAAGAGCCCATACATTAAATTAGAACATTAATATTAAAAAAAAAAACATTAATTCTCCAGTAGAAATCAAAGATGCCAATGTTGCATCCTTCTGATTTTTAATCACATTACTGAATTAACATTTTATAGATAGTTTACAATATCTGTGCAGTAATAAACGCCAGTGTAAATGTCCATTAAACCACTAAATTAAAAAACACATCCCTAAGAGCTAATCTAAAGTACATGTTGTATCATAAACACATCTGACTCTGAACTATGTCTTGCTGATGCTTTCCAGTGTCACAGATTTGCTGCTACCACTCATGTTATAAACTTCTTTCCTTTGACAAGTTTGACAAATACAGACAATAATCTGGCAATGATACTACTTGTTTTACTTTAAGGCATCCTGGCGGACTGAAACCTTGTCACACAAATCCCCCTCCACCTCAGTCTTTCATGTTTCCTCTCTCTAAATATGTGTAAAAGGACACAAATAATCTTAGAAAATGATAGACAAGACCTATTAGAGTTCATATCCTTCAAGAGTTTGTTGTCATTCTGATTAAATGTAATTAAGAGCAATGAGGCTCTGACTAAGCAACACTATAACTATTAAATGTGCTTATATAGGTATTTTTGCTTGCACTTCTGTCTGTGCAGCTCCTCAGACTCAGACTCCAGAGTTCAGGACTATACAATGAGAGCTGAATTTAATTTGGCTCATATAATCTCACCACATGTTATTCCATAAATAGTCTGAAGAAAACAGTGTCAGCCCTCTTCATCCTCATCTATGAAAACAGATCTGGAGATGAGGACGAGCCACTGTAAGTACAACCACCATTTTTATATCTGAAGCAATAAAGCAGCTGTTTTCAGGATGATGCATGGAAAACTTTAAACAATTTCCTTATCAGGTTTCCGGCTATTCACAGTGGAATAGTAACTTAATACTGACAATACTCTACTAAGTAGAAATCCAGTCACAAACTCTCCAGTAGTTAAACTTTTAAAAGACAGGTGTAAAGAAAAAAAGCTGCATTATGACCAACACTGGAGACACTGTCCAGTCATTAGCAAGAGAATGATTTCAGCTTGTCATGTCAACATAAAACACTTTCTGGTGTTGTGGGTAATAAATTATATGATTTTGCTAAAAGTCAGAAAAGTCTACATTTTGAAATGTCACTGAAATGAATGATTTTTGGCTGGGATTCATTTTACCACACACATATCACATCCCATCCCATCCGACAGGGTGAGTTGAACTGATTTCAGTGTTCTGGTAAAAGTCCGCACCACTGCAGCGCTTAAGAATGTAAAGTATTTCTTAAGAACAAAAGACCAAGTAGAAACCATCATTCTGACACTGGAGTTAGTGTGACAGACATGATAGAACAACTGCTGCATCTGGCGGCCACAGAACAACCTTTGAACAAGACTGAGAAAAAAGAAAAAAGATAATTGGAACATTTCCAAGAAAAAAAAAAGATCCTGTAGGGTCACAGGGGGGCTCACGCCAGTCTCACGGGACAGAGATACAAGCCAGAAGTCCAAAGTGGGAAGACAAATTCCTTACAAGAGGGCTTCTCTGTGGTTTCAAAAACAAATTAAATACATGAGTCAATCAGTGTCATTTAATTAAAATCATCCAGAGCTCAACCTAACACCATCTCAGCTCTGGACCTCAACCTTTCCCTTAACCAAAGATGTTTCCCCTCAGCGCCCAAAGTAATGTTTGTGTTTTTAGATGCAGAGAGTTTTTCCAGTATGTTTAAATTTAAAAAGGCTAGAGTTCATTTCAGGACGGATACAACATAAGGACAGTTTAGCTTGGCTTGTTGTTTTAAAAGTGAAAAGGTTTAACTTAGCAGGTCATCCCAGAGAGTAGAGTTACAGTTAAAGAAGTCCGGCAAATAATCAGGCAGGATAAAAAACAGCTTTTCCTATTCATCAGTAAAACAGGACAAGAAGGATGATGAATCTGATGATAAGTTTATTATAATTATAATTTTCATAATGGACAGTCACAAGCAAACAAAACCAAGTTCACCGTAACACAATACATTCAATGTTATTAAATAGACTTTGCTGCAAATCACTCTCCATTTCACAGTGTCGAATCACACTGAGTTTAATAATTAGTTTGATAGAAACTGCACATCAGCTTCTCTGTATGACCGTTTCACTGAACCAGTTCTCAGTGATTTATCAATGTACATAAAAGTATATCACATAAATCTCACCTTTAGTTCTTGTCCAGTGAACTGTGCTCTGCAGATAGTCCCATCTGAGGACTGGACTATCTGTGCTATTTTTTTCTGCTGAGCGTATAAAGTTTAAAATGTTTTAAACAAAGAAGAAATGTCCACTGAGCATCCACTGATTTAACAAAACCCTTCATCCTGTTTGTCTTTTCATTGTTTTTGAAAGCACCACACTAACCTTTTAACTTCTCTTGCTGCAATAAACGGTCGGAGGTCACCAGAACGGTCAGGTCACTCTAGGGTTTTTTTTAAACTATTTTCCTGCTTTCTCAATGTCAAACAAACAAGATAAGAACATCTTCGCTTTGTTCAATTTTATGTTTTTCTTTGGGATCAGCAGCTCAGGTCAAATACCTTCCCCAGTGCTGAGGCTTTTACGCTTTGTGCTCATTTTATTAATATTTCACGCTGTTTTCACAGACTCATAAAACTACAGCAGTTACATCACAGCTTGGAACTACTTTATCAGAAAAATGCGTATTTGTAGATACAGTAATCTGATGATTATACATCAGGTTGTTGCAGACGATACATTTAATGAAATCTCCTGTATTTCTTATTAATGAAATTAGTTACTTTATACTCTACATGTAAATGGCCAGTTTCACCAGTTAACAGTCAAGGGTGCATGACTTGTTAGCAGGGCCGGATCTAGGCATGGGCAGGGGTGGGCTTAGCCCACCCAAACATCAGTCTTGCCCACCCAATTGGAATTTTGTGAAAGACAGAATTTATCTATTAGTTTTTATGATTTGTGCTTTGGTAAATGCGATCTAAGGCGGGCTGCATATTGAATACAGCGTTTTGAGGGACAGATGTTTCCCTAGGTTGGATGTTGCTAATGAGAGAGGTGTGATTTTTATCTCACGTGGTTATACAAATTGGAAGCATTGTAATGTGTGTTAAATGAATAATAATAATAATAATAATAAATCATTATTCTGAATTTATCTTAATAATTGCCCAGCCCACCCTTCCACAGCTGGCAAGAACCAGCCCTGCTTGTTAGAGAAGTGCAGTAACATTTATTCTAAGTAGGGCTGCAACAAACTACTATTTTAATAATCGATTAATCTGTTATGTTCTTGATTAATCGACTATGTGTTGTCACAAAGCGCTACATTAATATTTTAATAATTGATTAGTTGTTGCAGCTTTAACTGTAAGAGTGCAAAACAACATTTGGCACTGATGCCCAGTACAAAACCAAATCATCATCATTCCTGGTCCTGCTTATCTTGTGTTATGATGTGATTATAAGTCTTTGTGCCAAAATGTATTAACTATATCACATTCAATGAATATTCTGCCATTTGGAGAGTCATTAAACCTCAAAACTGCCACTCTTTGATACTTGTTCATAAAATTACAGAGGATGAATAAGTAACAGGGGTTTCCTATGTGTTTAGGAGGAATCCTCCTAAACCTATGGACAGCATGTCAACATTCCTCTCACAAACACATACCTCAAAAATGAAAAACTTTCAAACTGCACATCTGTAACATGAAAGTGAAGTGAATTCGACAGGTCCTAGGGTTCGTCAGTGTGATGAGCAGTGAGACAGTAACACTGCTTTAGTAAAAATAGCCCATGATGACAACAAGTCTTTATGTAGCAGCAGTGAGCTGACCTGAGTGTGTGTTTGTGTGTCTTTGAGCCTCTGGGAGTGTACGCAGCTGATCAGGGGACTTCAAATGTCGTTAGAGTCGGAGCAGCCGGACAAGGGCTGGCTCTTCAGATGCTGCGCTGGGTGAAGGTGATCTCTAAACGGATGATATGAATGGATTTGCCCTGCGGCCAAATATAGAGCAATACATCAGAGTACACTCAAACTGTCCAATGTGTGTTGAGGCCCTGCTATATGACTTACAGATGAAAGGCCTCATTGCACATCTGCAGACAAGGCTGATACTGTCTTAAGGCTTTTTCTTCTAAAAACCCAAATCTGCTGAACAATGTTACAAGAATCTTTGAAACTGAATAAATGAGGTTTTTTTGTGAAATAACTTTCATTGCAGATGTTTTGCTATTTTAATACAGTACATCAAGAACAACGCTTTTTCTTTGGGAGAAATGTGTTGACAAAAGTGTGTATTCTCCCCTATTCTGATAAGCCAAGCCTGAACAAAGCAGAATATCTTCCTTCCTTTTTCACAATAAATAAAAGTTAGATCGCTCGGCACAAGGCAACCGAAAGTGTTGATGATATCATTCAACAAAGCTTGGCTGCAGATTATTTCTTTGTTTGAGCCGCATTACAGAAACAATTATGTGTTGCTACTCCGTGAATGAGCACAAAATGGTCCTGTTGACAACAGCACAAAGTCCTGGGAGCTTTCTCCATCATAACAGCCCCCCACCCTTTCCATCACTGGCTTGCTCTATTGACCCAGGTAATGGTGATAATGGATGGTATTTACATCAACACAAAGATCAAACAGTAAAAGGAAACCCTGTGCTTCTCCAATTCATGCTCCCAAGTGCACAGCCTCTACCCATTATACAGTTCAGCAGGGAGACGTGGATCAAACTCTGTTTTCATAAAAATGTCTTAAAAAACCTGCAGTAGTTTTTTTTTTCCTTTTGCTTTCATAGTCTAACACTGAGATATCTATTGACTAATTAGTAATCTGTGTTTGTGTTTTAATATTGCAAACGTTATTTAGGGGTTTTGTGTTACTGTAACCCTTTCAGTGCCTTAACAGAAAGAGGTGACACCCATGTTGAAGAGCTACACACTATCAGCACTGGGTTTAATAAATCAAATAACTGTTTGCAGAGTCTGCCATGTTCAGGAACAAGTGTGGTTATTCTAGGTATTACGGTAGATAAATACAGCAAATTGTCTGATACAAGGATTGTCCTTCTCTTAACTATAAAGCTTCTCTTTATCTCAAATTCACTTTCCTTTATACTGTTTCCTTTCCGGATTTCACTGGGGATCTGGATTATGTTTCCCTAATCCTAACAACTGTAAAATCACCAAAACAACTGTAGACATCTCCAGATTGATGCTGCAGTTTCATGGCCCAGATCAGACACAGTGGTCGACTGCTCCTTTTCTCTTTGGTGTCCTACACGGGAACACATAAACAGAGTGCCTGAGCAGCTGAAGGCTTTTTTTTTTTTTTCAGAACAAGGATAACACACCATGTGTGTGTGACAAACTATCTCCAGACAAGGACATGGTTTCAGGACATATTGAACATTTCCATCTGTTACAATGAAGAAGTGATCCTAATGGCAAAGATTCAGGGCTATATCCTGAAATACTGTGTTTGCAATGAACAGAGCAAATTTATTTTGTACCTACACGGACTCCACTGGACTCCACTTTGGTCCAACATGTCTGCACAAACCAGCAGCTGCTCAAATGTACAGAAATTAAACAGACACGGCCCCCACTGCGAAAATGTACCGGAAGAGATGCCTGAATTTAGGGACTTCTACGTCAAATCCACTCTCTCTCTCTGCTGATCCTCTGCCAGATTGCTGGGCCTGGATTTTCTATGCTGTGGCTGAGACATAACAAGGGCATTTATTGTCTGTGACCAGCTCACTTCTTCTGAAGAGCAGCAGTTGTTTTGAGCACATGAAACCGAGGCCCAGTGTCTCAGCCGCAGCAGAAAGTGATGACCTTTAAATGAGCAAGGTCTAACGTAGCCGCTCTTTGGCACAGCTTGATTAGCAGATGTCACAGGAAGTGAATAATATCCTTATCGGGGGTCACCGCTACAGTCTGTCTTTCTTCTGATGTCATCGGGGGCTGCCCTTGTCACAAACACAATCGCGCTCATTTGTGTTCCATGTGCACAAATTCAAACAGTGAGTCTTTGCAGAGGCAGCAGGCCTGAGTGGGTGTTGACCAGCACCACAAAATGCAACAAGATAACGACTATTACAGGCTTTGAGCTGGAGCAAACTGACCACACGCTCACCACAACAGTTAAACGCTAAATCTCAACATGAACTAATGAGGTAAGAAAGAAGTTCCCAAAGTAAGAGCAAGAGGGTTGTGTGTGTGTGGGGGGGGGGGGGGCACACACTGACCGGTCTTATTTAAACAAGCAGTCAAAGCAAACCTACACCAGGATGCCTTTTTAACACACATAACACCACATATAAATCTACACTCATGCTCTCTTCCAAAAATAAACCCATATCTGCACCTCACAGGTTGCCATCCAAATTTTTTCTTTATTATCGTCCCTCACAGCCGATTTAAAGAAGAAGTCTTATCTACCAATATGCAATATACAGATGAACACTCTTCTTTCGTTTGCCTTTACACAGAAATGTCCTGTAAATATCACCAGAGTTTGAGCAGTTTCTGACTCTGGGAATGTGTCTGACTGTGTGTGGCAGAAACACAGAGGAGCCTGAGCAGCACTGAGCCACTTGATCGCTGCTGGGAACAGACAGGAGCTGACAGTAAGCAGACGGAGAGCTGCCTCACTGCAGCCATACCTCTGTGGATGGCAGGAGGCTAAAAATACACAAAGCAAACTTAACGAATTTCACATACCACGGACGTCTCATTATGCTCATTTCAGCTCCAGGTTTCTACACTGGCCTGTTTATTCACAACACAACTGTAGCCTGTCACTCTCTGATTCTTCTACACACAACTTAGAAACACTTTGCAATGGGAAATCCATTCACAGTGACAAAATAGAGGTGAAAACAACATATTTACATTACAGCCTCTTAGATATTGTAGCTCTAAAACTCATTTTCAGCTCAGACCTCGGGTTATTGTGTGCTAAAAAAATCTACACCTTCAAAAATCGACTTTTTCCTCAGGACTTTCAAAGGTGAAGTTAAAGTTAAAGAAGTTAAAATGCATGTTTAACACATACAGCCAGGTTACAGTGGTATCAGCCTGAGCTGACAGGCTCAAATGACAGGCTTAAATGGATTTTCTAATGAAAAATGAAATCAGCAACAGGAGGCTGTCCTTGATATATTATCATACACAGGGGCTGCACTCATCGGGCCTGGGTGATATGAGCTAGGAGACAAAGTTTCTATGTGCTCACCAAAACACAAAAATCATGCAAAGTTAAACTCTCACTGTGGACTGAGCTGCAAAGAGGGAGCAGCACTGTCACACAGTAGGGACACCCAAACTGAGCTGCTGCTACATCCCCTGCACTCACTAACTCCTCGCAGTCGAGGTAAAATTCAATCATGTCATTTCCAGGGTGCGCGTCCATGTGTGGAAACTTTCTAAAAGCCACTATGAGACCCCACCTGCACAGTGCCAACCCCAGCCCACGCGTTGTTCTGCTCGAGTGGCCAAATGTTTCTCGGGCGCTCACCTGTCCAGGTGTGAAGGAGGACCAGCAGTGCGACGAGCAGAGGCGCAGTGTCCCGTACAGCCATGTTTGTCGGTCGGTGCAGTAGATGTCCGCGCAGGGGTGTGTGTGTGTACGGAGGGAGTGTGTCAGGCTGTGGTACTCCTGGAAAACTGTGAGCCACAGTGAGAGGAGCGGCCGGGCAGCGCGGGGAGGCAAATGATGCAGGAGGGGCAGAGACACCTCCACTGTAAAAAATCTAAATAATTAATAATAACAATATATACATATATATATATATATATAGCAGTCACCACAAATCAGTCAGTTGTTCAGTCAGTCTGAAATGCATATTTCAGACTGACTGAAATATTTTCCAGACGGTCTCAACACTTTCACTGCGCAGCTATTATGAGGAGAGTAAAACCAGAGCGCACACACTGAGTTTAAACGACTTCGGGATGCGGATATTTTTTACAGCGTAGAAGAAAAAAGGCGGACCCTGAGTGTGAGCAGTGGCAGGGCGGAGGTCTGGCCTAAAATGTAGTGTGAAGTTATGAATTACAGGTTTTTGTTGTTGCCAACTCTCTATAAAATGCTACATCTCATCACCAAGTGTGCCATAACTTATGTTTTCTCAATAGGAAACCGCGACTGGTGAAGGATAGTTTATCATGGCTGTGGGTGTGAATTTGGCGTGGAAAGGTGTGGCTGTTCATCCTTTGCGTAACTTCACATTCAGACTCCATGCTCCATATGCATCCATTCTGTCTGTGGTTATGTGTGTGTGTTTGTGTGTGTGTATGTGTGACAGGAAAACAAAAAATCAAACCTAAGACTGTTAGAGTTGCACTGAAATTTGACTGAGGACATAACAACACATGTCTTTGATTTAGTGCACTAGAGGAGCCCACGTCTTATCCAGCCCAACTTACCTGCACTGTAAACAAACTGCACTGGAGTTATTCACTGTGTTTGGGGCCAAATGAAGGAAACTACACAGAGCATGTCTTTAAAAATCAATGCATTGATCACATTGATGATATTAATATGTGAATATATGACATACTTTCACAAATACAGTTTGATTACTTCTAACTTGCAGCCTGCGTACAGCGTACACTTCTGCTGTATCATTGTCTTAATCCATAGCTGCATTTTTATCCAGATGATCCACCCTCAAAAAAGTGAGTGTCTGCTAGATGCCAAGCTTAATAAGGGCATAACAGTAGAGCTGAACTAGACTAGACTATGTAAAAACACGCCGCCTGCCAGAAAACATCATGACATTTATGTGACTCTGACATCCTGTGCTTTGGCTGTAGGACTCCAGTTTCTAATAGGTAAAACTGAGCAACTATGTCCATGACTGTCAGGGTTTGGTATCCACAGTGACTGCCAAATTGCAAGTTATTTCCCAGATATGACTAGAAGATATGCAGTGAAGACATATTCCCAGAGTAAGTAAGAGGGGAAAAGGGAAAAAAAAAAAAACACACAGTGCAATTGACCCTCTGGCCATATACTGGGTTATTCTGGTTTCTTTGACCCAGGTCAAAATAATGTTAAAATTTAGTCTACTCAAACTGCCACAGGCTGGAGGGTACAACAGGACATGTCCACAGGGACAGAGCTGTTTCAATAAATAGACAAAGAAGATCAGTGAGTTTAGATCACTTTTTAGGCTGCTAAGACTAGAGCAAGAGGCAGAGTACACCCTGGGCGGGTCACCAGTCTAGCACAGGGCTGACACAGGTAGACAAACACTCACAATCACACCTACAGGCAATTTAGAGTCAGCAATTAGCCTAACCCCAAACAGCATGTCTTTGGACTGTAGGGGGGAAGCCAGAGCACCCAGAAAAGGCTGAGGTACAGCAGTCACGGTGTGAACATATAAAGTCCACCGAAAATCCCCAGGATCAAACAGGATTCAAACCCGGAACCTTCTTACTGTGAAACAACAGTGCTAACCACCATACCATCATCACCATCATCACCCTTGTAGCAAACCACAGATGCAAATGAAAGTCAATCTAAACACACACAAAAACCAAAGACTGTGGGGAAAAAAGTGTCCTTTAGTTTTAACTAGTCTGATGTATTGAAAGAGCATTGGACTTTATTTTTTTTAGGCTTGTTCCACTGTCTAAAGTTACAGCTGTAAAGATATCATCCCCTGATCTGAAGACCTGATGGACCACTGTGTGTTGTAAACAATAAAACACTTCCACAAACTCTGCACAGACAGTGATAAAACTTCAAACTGCCATTACAGTCACGGCAGCTGTTTAATCTTATTATTATTGGGTCCTGTGCGAACTATCACAGTCTGTGATGTTGGACACAGATTAAAGAGTGACAGGATGTGTCACGTAACCTTCACTGTCAGAAAACACCAGTGTCTACCATCTCTGCCTGCCAAATGTTTTGCTTCTGCCTGCAGGTCAGAGCCATGTCGCAGGCAACGATACCGAAGTCACTGATGTGATAGTGTCCACATCAGAGACGACGTCTGTGTCTAACAGCAGTGAACAAACACCTGCACAAAGTCCTGGGAAGAGGGAACAGTTCTCCACAAACACAAAACAGTCACGGTTGCTTCTGCTGGAGCCTTTTCTACGTTACTGATTTTAGATATGCCTGGAAAACAGGAAGTGAAGACAATGCCCAGGGCAGAATGGATCATTTACTTTATGTGGTTTGTTTAACTCTGGTTAAATCAGGACATTTGATCAACATTCATATCATGTTTGAAGAATATTAGTTTTAGGTTCATCATGGAATTTGTTTTGCTGTGTTCTCTGTTATTTTGCTGCTCTATTTCAAGCTGTATTCTTTAGATATTAGTTTTATTTGGTGGCAACCAAATTAAAAGGCCGTGGGAGAGCTTCAGGGATCTGTCTCTGTATTTCTTTGCCAAACTCCTGTGCAGTTAATGTGAAAGCCCTTTGCATGAGATGGATTAAGGAAATGCTAGAAAACATATAAATAAGAAAGAACCACACTTTTCATACTTACAATAGATAGAGTGAAATTGTCAGTTCACTGAACCTCGCTAACTGTCACAGCATCTACAGCCATGCTCTCTCTGCAGTTCCCTATTTTTTGAGGGTGTATTGTCTCTAAATTTTCCGAGTAGGTGAACAGCAGAAATAAAACAGAAAAGGTGTGTCTGGATTTATGGCCACCTTTAGTGTTCAGATATCACTGGTGTTCTGTTCCACAACTCCCCCCCCCCCCAAGATGTCAGAGGGGATCTGTTGGTGCAGATATGATCACTGTTGCTCTGTTTTGATGGAAATATGAGGCCATAACTGATAACACAGCCTGACATCCTCTCAAAACCAGCTGTGATATTGTGTTAATTGGAGCTTGCGTTGCCAGAAACTCAGCACATCCCATCTGGATTGCTGTATCGTTGCCGCACAGGGCAACAATTGCAATTGTTTGACCCTTCACAATGTGTTTTACACACACTTTGTTCAGTGAAGTTCCTGTGATATACGTGTTAAAAGATTCTGTGTATTTACAGTGTTTAAAAATGTCGAGGTAACCTACAGAACTGAGCAAGAAGCCAGCAAATGCACAATAGGCGCTCCTTAAACTGACAATATAAATGTAAAGGAGGATGTAAACTGGCGTGATTATGTTTTCATTTCCTGCAGAGAGAAGCACAGTCCTTATGGTTTGCATTGATAGCAAAGAACTAACTGTTCTCCAAACAACTACATTGTTCTGCCCCTCCAGATCAGTAAATTATGACTGAATCGTTAGGGCGTCCATGTGACTTGGGCGTGGAAGAACCAATATAGATACAGCATGTACATAAACATACAGAATTTGTGGAAACTATTCAACAGTCCTATTAAGATTCCTTGAGCATGAATTTCAAGAATGTCCCCTTTTCACCCTTAATTGAATATGATACATCCTGGACAGGGCGTTTGGGAATATCAGAGGGCAGTGAGTTTGGGAATGAGAGAAATAGAAGCAGGAAAAGCACCTCCCCCACAGAGTTCCCAGGGACTGTAAATCTTGGAAATATGAACATTTTTCACAACCTCAGCTTTCAACTACTATCCCAAAAATCCTGAGTTAAATCTCATAGCCTGTATTTCAGATAAACAAATATGTAATTAATATTTAAGCCTCTGTTCTCTCAGATAAGTATCTTTATCTTATATTAAAAGTTACTAGTGACAATATTTGCCTCTTGCTAATTGAGATTTTATATCTTATAATCTAATAAGTAACAAAACATGAGCGTAAAAACAACAAATTGCTGTTTTATCAAAGCTACAGAATGTGTAGGATGTCCGAAGTCACTCCCTCTTACTTTGACCCACTAACCCTTGAGGTGCTGGTAGGCACATTTTATTATCTCTGGACACAGTCATATTGGCAATTTCCCTGTTTCTACCATTTATCCCACAAACAGTAGAATGGTATTCATTTATTTACTCTTGCAAAGATGATAAATCTGCATATGTCATAAAATGTCAGACTGACTCTTAATTAAAATTTGCAGTTGCACTCTGAATGTGTAATTTCTAAAGTCTTTAATCTGGGGGTGTGATTATATCAAATAATCACCTTTATCTCTACTGTGAGTGTTCACACTCAGTTTTGCCTCTGATGTTGGCTCCTTTAAGATTTCTACTGATGCACTGACCTGAATGTCCTTACCATGCAACCCTGTGTATTCTATTCTGTGACTGATGATCAAACACAACTTCTGTTTATCCCACCAAGGCTCACACTGCTGTGCTCGCTGACTGAGGAAAGCCTGAAGGAAGGAAAGAGGGGAAAAGAAGTCATTCTTTCCGAGCCACTGATGCCAGACTCAAGAGCAAGTTGTTTCGGGGGGCATGAGAGGCAGCTATTGTCCGAGCTGCTCCAGAGGACGAGGGGATTTTGAGCATGTACTGGTATGGTGAGGGGGTTCTGAGGAAGAGTGGGAGGGAAATTAGAATTTCTGCTAAACTCCGTCCCAACGACAAAGATGGTGACAAAGAGACACTTTGATAACTACACGGGCCAAGAACTGAACATTGCTTCTCCATGGTGATTATATGTAATAGGGGACATTAACCATAATAAATCCACCCACTGACATGTTTTTTCAGTGTCTCAGCCTGGGAGGATTTTGGTATTAAGAAGATGAGCAGAGGAAGATGAATTAAAATGGTTAATGACTTCAGTTTAGCAATGCAACTCATGTGTCTGGGCACTTCTAACTTTAAAATTGAAATAAAACAGACACTTTTTTTTTTTACAATAGTTCTTCCTGTATGAGCTTGTCAAAGATAGTCAGTCATACAGACATCTCTACTTAACTGTACTTTTTGGTCCAGTCCTTAGAGTTTAGGAAGAGGTTGGACTGAATTGCAGTATTATATTTCGATATAAAAATAATATTTTAATTGTACAAGTGAAGAAAAACTTTAGAAGGAAAAAAATAAGCAATTTAAAGATGTGAACTTGGGCTGTCAGTCACTTGAACTCACTTTATTCACACAATGTTTCTGATCTAAAGATCTTCATCACTGGATTTTGTCTGTATGAGTTCTGAGGACCACAAAGTCACAATAATAATAGTTTTAGTATTTATTATATGGAAGTGCTATTTTGAAAACACAACCTGAGATTTTATAGAGAAAATTTACTAATTGATCAAAAAACAGCACGTTTATTTATAAAGGTAAATTGTAACAGTGTAGTTGTTGACAAATTAAGGTTTTTTTAGCTGCCAGACAAAAATCATTTTAGATATCATAGTAAGATCTGGGAACTTGTGGTCTGCAATTCTGACAATTACAGAAGTAGAAGAAATAATAAAAATAAATATTACATGGTCATTATTAAACAAAGAATTTTTGTGATTTTTTTTTTAGCCAAGGGAAGAGCAGAAAAATGAGTCATGAAGCAGGAAACAGCTACTACTGCCTGCAGACATGTGGACATCCTGCAGATGCACAGACAAGGTCCTGAGAAGACGACTCAAAGGAGAGGAATGTCACGCTGAGGGACCTGCACAGTCTTCATCATCCTTTTCATATTGTATCCCTCTACTAAGTCACATCAGTAAAATGATCACTGCCTTTTGTTCTGTAATGAGTCTTTTCTCAACTGTGTTCTCAGTTTTCCATCACTCCCCCTCTCACCTCTCATTGTGCAGCAGGGACAGCTGGTTTGGGGCACAGGGTAGCTATGAAATGCAGGGTCCTGCTCTGGGTTTTGACCAGTCTGCACTCCAGTGATTTCTACTGTTTGTAGTTTATGCTTTCCCAGAGAAGCTTCTGGTCTGCCGCCTACCCCTTGTCCTTCTTCTAAGACACAAACACATACAGATCTATTCTGAATGTAAATTTATGTGAGTGCAGTATACTGGCTGGCAGCCAAAGTCATCTTTGAGCCAGGGGTTCTGAACTCTAAATCCCAAAATAAACTACAAAATATGGGAACACAAGTCAAAACTTAAAGTGCCCCAATTTTGATGACAGATTTCCAGGATTGTAGTGAGACTGATCTGTACAAAAACGGTTAGGTCAAAGGTAAACTTAATTTGCCTCAGACAATTTGAAGTCATTCTTTTCTATTAACATGATTCATTTGTATCCCAGTAATCTGGAAAAATCTGAACATCAACACATCATCTGATTAAACGTAAAAATCCAAATGCAACACATCAGTAAAATCTCTTGTTTAGTGTCTGTGTGAATTATATCTATACCAATCTTCAACAGTAAAACTGGCCATTAGTAAACTGCTAAATTAATTTAGTAACAGGGCTGACACAGAGCAGAAAAGGTTCTTCTTTTTTTTTTGAGACGCGGAAGAGCAGCCACAGGGTTGGAATGGCGGGTCAGATGCTAATGCTTTTTCAAAAGGGTGGAAATGACCCGAGGTAAGAAGCTCAATTGCTGCAAATTAGTCATCTGTGGGACCTTGGCTCTTGGTAGGAAAGACGTCAAGGGTATGATTTGTCTTGCCATGTCTGCACCATCCTGTGCAAGCTTCTTGTTTTCCATGTCAGCGCCCTTTTGTCTTTTTTTTTTTTTTTTGCACTTTAAGTACTACAGATCTGAGTTTAAAAGGGATTGCAGTATCTGTCGTTGACAAATGGCTGGAATCAGGTGCACAAATCGCTTCTATTAACTGCAGAGTGAGTTTGAAGAAAACCAACATTATAGTTGCTGATAAAAACTGAATTTTCTCACTTTGAGTCAACTGTGAATGTTGTTTATCAACAAAAAAAAAAAATCTTATCTTGGTTCTATTAAATATCATCCATCAATTTTTCCAGAGGCCACATTCATACAAATTCATTTGGATACCTTAGAGCTACTGAAAAATCTTACACCTAATCCTGTTTTATGTGTAAACACAACTTAAAGGACACTTAAAGAAAGCTTATTGACACTTTCAGTTGAAACTATATCTTTTCTAAGCTCTCATCATTTGCAGAGGAAGGATTTGGTTGACCCGAAAACAAAGGAAGCTGACTGGCCTGCTAATAGACCAGAAGGTAAGTTACCATATAAGGAGCAGGTCTAGAAGCAAGTAACATATAAGACCTTTTATAGCTTCTTGCACTGCCTTTACATTTCCCTGTTGTGTAATGAATTGTTTAAACAAAGATTGTTTGTCAAGTGGCAAAGGTTTGGGACAGGATTTCCCATGATCATATCAGTTTCCCTTTGTAAACCTAACAAAAAAAAAAAAAAAAGAAAAAAGCTCAGTGCCGAACAGCTCAGATGGGGAGGATGAAGCGCAAGGCAAGGAAGGAAATACTGTTGATTACAAAGCTTTTGTGTTTCATTGCCACTCAAGTGGCTGAGGTAATGGCAGAGTATAGCACAACAAGTGAGATCGGGTTCATGTCAATGGAAAATGGAATGGGCTGAGTAGATTGGAAAACTCTGCTAGTGACATGAAAGGTCACAATACTTGAAATTATGACATCAGTACTTTATACTTTTTTCACTCACAGACAGAGGTTTCCAAGAAAACAAAAAATAAAATAAAAATAAAAAAAAAAAATCTGTGAATGCCAAACTTCAAAATACATAAATATCCCACAACAAACATTAAAACTAAATTTAAAGAGATATGATTTAGTGAACTGTGTGGGATATACAAGATAGCATCAACATAAGTACTATTGTTGTAGTTATTAACAGCAACAGCAGGAGCAGTGGTAATAGTATTCTGTTACTAACTGTGTACAGTTATGAGACAAAATAAAACAAAATAATGGAATAAATTTAAGATAACTAAACTGATGTAGGGGAGAGAAAGTTTTACCTATTTCATATCATCATATTTATATATTTTTTTCTTTTCAGACTGACAACAAAAGGGCTCTGAAAAAAAAAACATTAATAAAGACAGAGCCCACTCAATTGTTTTAACATTAATTTCATTAATAGGTAATATTAGAATTAATACTGGCTCTTTTCACAGTCATGAAAACGCAGGTAGGCTGCCTGTTCTGTCTGTAGTGAAGCAGCTAGTCGAAACACGACTGCAACTGAGCTTTTATTGTGAAAATCACAAGCCACGTCCTTATCGATGACTTTCATGTGAAGACTGTGAATGCAAAAAAAAAAAAAATCTTATTTTGATTTTTTAAAAGCCTACTTGTCATGTATGTATACGAGTGAATTTAAGTTTTTCCTTTTTTTTTTAAATTTGAAAGTAAAGTTGTTCATTTCAAACTGATCTTCACTGTTAGCTCTCCCAGGAAGTTAGTAAGTAAGATAAATAAACACTATTTATCGGAAAGAGAAATGTGTCAACTGCCTATATCTACCAACGTCGCATGTTATATTTTATTTCATATTTTATTTTTTAAAAAGTATTTTGAAGTTTTGTGGCGTTGCACATGCTCACCGGAAGTACATAGTGAAGTCACCTGACACGACCAAAACAAACATGGCGGCCACAGTAACGATGTAAACACATTGAAGCTTTTCGTGTTTTTCGTCTCTCTCGATGCTTTTTCCCGCCTTTACACGTTACAGTTTGATATTGTGACCGTCCGACTGATCGGACACATCTGAGCCGATTACTGAGCGAAATAAAACCGAAGTCGGAAAAACGGAAGTGTCGTCTCTCGTTTGAAACCAAACATCCGCCTCTTTAACGCGTGTGTTTACGATGCTAGCTGCTCGTTTCAGCCCCACAAAGGTGGAGAAAAGAAGAGAAAGCAGGTGTTGTGTAGTTAGGAACACCGGCCTGAACAAGATGTAGTGACCGTGTGGGTTTGTCGCCGTGAAGAGACAAAGACATGGACTTTTCCTGGGAGACAACCTGAGAAAGTACATTACCATGGGTCTGCTGGACTTTGTCATCTCCACTGCGGGAAAATGCCTGGACGTGGTATGTTTTTTGCTGGACCTGAACTTTCTCATCGTGCACAGCGTGGTGCGGACTGTGCTGGCGGTCCTCACCTTCATCAACAGCCTGCCCACCCTCCTGCTCAACTCGGTGCTGGAGCTGGGAAACTTCACCGTGGTTTGTTTGATGTCCATGGCAGAGGCGACCTCGGCCGCAGCCCACAGTACCGTTAACATGCTGGGGAGCCTCATGCTGGCTCTGGAGGGGCTGCTGGAGAGCTTGAAAATGGTGGGTTACCTGTCCATGCACGTCCTGCTCCGGGGGAAGGAGCACCTGTGTCGAGGTGCCCTGTCAGTGCTGGAGGGCTGCAGCATAGCAGTCAGCCTGGTGGTCTATTTCACCAACACGGTGGTGAACTTTGCCCTCATAGCCACTCAGAACATGTACATGGCTGTGGTCAGCGTGTGGCAGACGGTGTCCAGCCCGCTGCAGAAGGTGCTGGAGCTCACGCTGACCTCCTTCACTTTTCTGTACAGCAGCCTGGTTGGCACATCAGCTGTCCTATGGTCACCTTGTAAGCTGGTGTTGGACTTTGTGGTTTCGCTGGTGCACATGTTCGTCAGCATCTTCATACTGAACATCTACGGCCTCCTGCTCACCATCGCTATCACTATAACCACCACTGCCTATCTGAACCCTGAGCTGACCCGACAGGCTGTTTTGCGAGTTGTGGAGTACGTTAACTCTATTCCCGCTTTGCGTAGACTATATCCACCTCTACATCGCCTTGCTTTAACTTTGTGGGGAGCCCCACATTTTGTACGTGGTTACGTGCAACACCTGCGGAGGCTAGTCCATCAGCTTTACCTGCTGGAGAGAGGACTCTGGCAGGAACTGTCTCGACACAGCAGCCAGTTAGGCGTGCTGCTGCGGACACGTCTCCACAGGGACAACAATAACAGATACAGAATAAGAGGCGACGGCGAGCCCGGGGAGGGACAGCGAGACCCACCAGATGGAAGAGCAGGAGATGGAGAGCACCAGGAGCTGCTGGATTTAGTTTTACCCTCTTCTAGTACAAACAAAACAGACGAGAAGCAGTTGTCTTCCAACAGTGACAGTAGACCTCTGCCTGCCAAGAATCTGCTCTCTCTACTGAAGGAGCAGGAGGAGAGGAAGAAGTGTGTGATCTGCCAGGACTGTGCCAAGACGGTGGTGCTGCTGCCGTGCAGACACCTCTGCTTGTGTAGAGACTGTACAAGCATCCTGTTGAGGCAGCCTGTCTACCAACAGAACTGCCCGCTCTGTCGGCACATGATCCTCAACACAATGGATGTGTATCTATGAAGGACCATGAAAGCCTGACATCAAGGAGCGTAGCAGCCTATCACTAGTTATACTTAAAGTTTTACCACTGCTGAAATGATGTGGTAAGCCTGTCTTATTAGTAGACTGTGGTAAAACATAGCTCTGGTGAATATTCTATGTTTCTCGCTGTCAACAAATTCCATGATAAGACCAAAAGTAACCAAACGTTGATTGTTTACCTTTTCCTGCCTCAAGCCTGTTCATTCCCACAGATGGCACAAAGCATTTAAAGTGGACCATAAATAGATCTGTTTTTTCTTTTTAAGGTTACTTTTCGGAAGCAGTTTGGCTTTGTAGTTTTAATCAAAGGTAAAGAGGTAAATGGTGCGAACATCAATGAGATAATTTATTGTAATTTATGGGACTTATTGATAATAAAAAATAGAGAATATTACCAGACTGATCATTTAAAATTTGGATTCAGATCTTTACACTCTAATAGCAGTAGAGACATTGAGGTAAACAAATGTGTCCCATGTCTAATCATATATAGACTACTGACTGTACACATAATGTACTGTAGTGTAGTCTTTATAGTATGCATAGTGTTAGTTTACAATATTAATTGTTTCAGCTAGAACTAGCAACTTAAATATTATGATTAAATCGACTGATCACTGCAGCTCTAAAAGAGACGGTAAAATGTTTTTCCCACAATGCAACTGAACTGTCTCACCATCAAACACAGTTTGATGTCATTTGTCAGGTGGTTCTTATATACCTGCTATTAGTAATTCCACCTTTTCATACGCAAATCCTGATAGAAATAAACCTGTAGTATGGACTTGGGACACAGCTGCCATTTCTGTTTTGGCATTAAGATGTCTCTGAATGTCACGTTAAATCTCAGGTCTGGTAGCCATGGTAACCCGTAGGTGCCCTCCATCTCTGATGCTAAAACGTTTACATGTCTTAAAACGTTGTGCTTTGAGTGGGCCAAGCTATGAGGAAAGAAAATAAACACTGTGCTTTTTTGCATGAGCATCCAAGTGATTCCATGTGTGTGAAGGTTGAACGTATAACAGTGTATTCTGATCTCTGTCAAACTTTTGTTACATCGTTACTCTTACCATTTAAATGTTTCTGCTGGAAAGAGCCTTTCATATAGAGCTGTGGAAAGAGTTTAAAAATTGTTTTTTTTTTTTTTTTTTGAGGAATGTGGTTCATAATTTTCCAGTCAGTGATGAAAAAAAAAAACAAAACACAGCTTTATTCTATTTATTTGCTCTATTGATAGCGCTTCTTCCAGTCTTCCATCAGACACATATTACCATCACCACAAACCCATAATCCATAAAAGGTTTTTTCTTTCATTTGTCACTGTAGTAAAACCAATTTTTTTTTGTGTAAAAGGACCTTAAACTAATAAGGCTTTACATTTCCATTTGCTTTATTTTTTTTTCAGTTTTTGCTGTCAAAGCTGAAGTGTTCATATTGATCTATGTTTAAAATTCACAGGGCACTATTTTGACACCAGTCACTGTATTGTTTTGGATGATAAGTGCTGTGGTGTCAGATCTGTGGAAGAAGAAAGTGCCATCTGGCATATATATATTTTTTTGGTTTGTTTTTTGAAAAGTGTTTATTTTTGTTAATGGATTTGTTTGATTACAGAAATTAGATTTCTTAATTATTTTTGTGACTGGAGCTATATACTACCAGTTACTGACATTACACTACATTGCCAAGTAGAGCATGGTGAAATGGACATGAAAACAGATCACGTGACAACCTGTTTTATGTGTAAACAGTGTGAATGCAAGATATGAATGTTATTTGTGTTTTTTTTAATGCTATGGCTGCCACATATGCGGTATGTCCTCTGTTCATAATAAAACAAGTCATTAAAACAGTTTTTGTGATCCTCTGCAGTTATTTTTATAATCGTTTATCTACTGATTATTTTCTTTATTCATTAATTAGTCTCCAGTGTCAACAAATAGAAAACAATGTCCCTCATGATATCTGATCTTAAAAATGTCACGTGATTTCAAATTGGTCTGAGGCAGATCTAAAGTCTATTGTTAAAATATAATAGCTACAATAATCTGACTGCACTTCCAACCAAGCTCAATAAGTTTGGCTGCTTTATCATACTCTGCTACAATAAAACATGCATGGAAGGTAGGAAGCATGTTGCAAAAAAGATCATTTTCAAAACTATCTGAGATAGCTTAATATAAAGTGTAAATACACACTCACCAGCCACTTTATTAGGTTCTCCTTGCTAGCATCAGGTTTTGCCTTCAGAACTGCCTCAATTCTTCGTGGCATAAATCCAACAAAGTGTTGGAAAGATTCCTCAGAGATTTTGGTCCATATTGACATGACAGCATCATGTTGCTGCAGATTTGTTGGCTGCACATCCGTGATGCGACTCTCCTGCTCCACCACATCCCAAAGGTGCTCTAATGTGTTGAGAGCTGGTGACTGTGGAGGTCATTGGAACATAGTGAACTCACTGTCATTTCAAGAAGCCAGTTTGAGATGATTTGAGCTTTGTGACATGGTGCATTATCCTGCTGGAAGTAGCCATCAGAAGATGGACAAACACACTGTGGTCATAAAGGGATGGACATGGTCAGCAACAATACTCAGGTAGGGTGTGGAATACAAATGATGCTCAAATGGTGCTAAGGGGCCCAGACTGTGCCAAGAAAATATCTCCCACACCATCACACCACCATCAGCCTGAACTTTTGATACAAGGCTGGATGGATCCATGCTTTCATGTTGTTTACGCCAAATTCTGGCCCTACCATCTGAATGTCACAGATGAATCGAGAGTCATCAGACCAGGCAACATTTTTCCAGTTGTCTGTTGACCAGTTTTGGTGAGCCTGTGTGAATTGTAGCCTCAGTTTCCTGATCTTAGCTGACAGGAGGGGCACCCAGTGTGGTCTTCTGCTGCTGTAGCCCATCTGCTTCAAGGTTCAACATACGTCCAAAGATGGTATTTGATATTAACCAGGCATTTTCGTCCACACAACTGCTGCTCACTGGATATTTTGGACTGATCTCTGTAAAACCTAGAGATGGTTCGGTGTTAAAATCCCAGTAGATCAGGAGTTTTTGTACTATTCAGAGCAGCCTGTCTGGCACCAACAACCATGCCACGTTCAAAGTCACTTAAATCTCCTTTCTTTCCCATTCTGATGCTCGGTTTGTACTTCAGCAAGTCTTGACCACGTCTACATTCCTAAATGCTTTGAGTTGCTGCCATGTGATTGGCTGATTAGCTATTTACCAAGCAATTGAACAGGTGTACCTAATAAAGTGGTTGATGAGTGCATCTTCTGCCACCTCAAGTGGTATTAGCACCAATGCAACTCTAAACATACAGAGCAAAATAAAATAAAGCAGAAAGATGCGAAGGGATTTCTAAAAAGCCCTTTTCACATTTTGACATGTCACAGTTAAAATGTGTAAGTAATAAAACTAATTCCATTTAGCTGCTTCATTTTCAGGGTCCTGGTCCTGCTCACTGTCACACCATCACACTGTCCTCATTCACTTCACAGACACCCTATTTAGAAATCAAGATGTAGTTCAAGTAATCAATCAATGCTCTATACCCTCCTCTAGATGTTGGAGAAAAGTCACTATATTACCATTATCTGACAATTGAAGCTGTATCAAGTTAAACCCAGTGAACAGTGTTTCAGACACAATCATTGCTGAATCACTCACTGCTCAGTAAAGCATGATGAAATGGACAGAGTGTGTGGGAACAAATAAACATTCTTTTCCATTAACCTTGAGATCGCCCACTGTAACTGTTCACAAGGCCACAGTGTCAAAATGCTTAAGAGTTACCCGTTAAACATGCAGGACAAAAATTCTCAAACATCACTGGCCAACATTTGACAAAAACATATTGAGTTACTGATTAAAACCAAAACACTAACACACATATTCTCCTAACTAAATAAAAATTAGGGCCCAAAATTTACAAAACAAATTTTAACATCTTGTATTTGTAAAGATAAAGGGGATGTTTGGGGACTGTAGAGAAGTGGGTCATAATGGTCATAAAGAACCACTTCCACCAATATAAGACAGGTCACCAGAGCCTTGTGGTTTACAGCGTCATTCCTGTTCCCAGTGTACTCTCCAAAAATATCTCCCCTGGTTCAACACTAGACTCCTGCTAAGATAAAAGCGTGCACACAATGACACCAGTCTCTGTCTAACATTTGTGTATTTTTGTAGCTTGATGTTACAACATTTGCATTTGCTTTACTGTTGAATGATCCTCTCATTTCCTGGCACGAAGTCAACATGAGACATGAAATCTTCCTCATTGTTACTATCTTGTTGTCTCCTGACCTGCAAGCTCTGCCTCTGCAGTGTTTATGTGTCAGCTGTAAATGAGGATGGTGTTAACAGAGGAGAGGATGTTTAATGTCAGGGGATGAGCCGGGGGTTGTAAAGTAAGTAGAGCTTCATACCCCGGGGATTTGGCCTCTTCCTTCTGACCATAGGGGTCCTGGCAGAAGTGTGGGAAAATGTCAAACTCTATGTCATTCTTCCCTGCCTCACTTAAAATCTTTTTTTATTCTGTTTATCATCTTGGTCTCTAGTGCTTACTCTTTATTTTCTCTGTTGTCTCCAGTCTGTGTACTTTTATCTTGACATCTTAACAAATAAAACCAGAAGCCACAACAGTGAGATTCTTCTCTGCTAAAACATTTAAGATGGTGAGCACTGCTCCATAGTCAAGCCTGACCTCTGACAATAGAACTTCCACATATAGACCAGCTATGGGATGGTTTTAGAGTAATGTTTCTATTTCTGATATCAGACATGACATGACATGACATGTTAAGGCCATTCATCATTATACAAAGACAAATTCAACAGCTCAAAAGTAAAACAGACAGAAAACAGTGTCAGAGACAGAGACACTGGCCTCCAATCAACCGTGACTCTATTGAAATGATGTTTGTTCTGATAAATCCAGAGAACCATAACAGCCTTGGATAAATGAAAGATTTGATTTATGCACTGTGTAGTGATTGAAGCCGCTGACCCCTGAAGTACAAAAGCGGATGATAAGATTTTCAAAAAGTTAAACCCTTTAATGCCAAAGAAAAAGCAGGTCTATTTCCTCGTACAAAAATATGAGAAAAATAGGAGAGAAATGTTTGCATAAGTAGAAATATAGCACAACCTAAATCATCACACATGCAGACAGTTGGTTTAAGAAGTGACGTAACAGGTAAAGTTGATATCACTTGTGTGTAGATAAGGAGCTTCAGTTAATTGTGGTAAAAATACACATGTACCTTGAACGTTTGCTGAATATGTTTTGTGACATAATTGTTCTTTGGACAACTGGTTTAAGAAAGAGTTTGACTGGCTTAGTTACCATGTGCAGTAAAACAGGACAATGCAGCACCATGACCAGCACCATTTCAAGATGAGAACCCCCTGTGAATATTTGGTTCGGTGATACTGCTGCACTGCATCTTTAGAGATTACCTTACAAGGGAAACAAACTTCAGTGGAATTTCTTCCTCATTGTGCCACAGTTACATAACTGTAGTCTACTCTTCAGTGCAATATTTCAAGAATATATTTTAATTACAGCTGTAATTCTGCTCCAAAGTCACATGCAAAATATTCCCATTTTTTAGTAGAGATTACTTCATAGTTACATCTTTACTCTAGAGCACAGGGTTTGAAAACCCAGGCATTGGGAAGACCCATAAAGAAACCAATTAAAGCAAATATATTTACTTTTAAATGCATATAAAACCGCCTTTAACATATAATCTAAAGGTATTAACTTGTCATTCTTTCAGTTTCCAGTGGCTGGAACAAATTATGAATATTACATGCTGATCTGCAAACACAACACTCCATCTAGTATTCACAGATTGTAAGTAATGTGTTTTAATGTTGCACGAGCATTCATGCATTTATAATGAACTGAAGAGCAGAGTGGGGTCTGTTGTGTATGTCTGAGGTGCTTCTCAGTTTCATTTCATGAAAATAATCCCTGTGGTAGCTTTTACTCTAACATATAAAAGACTGTCCATATACTGCAGTGCCAATATTTTGACATGTAAGGCCTTAATTTATTAGTTAATTAATCGAAGTAATTGCTTTTAAATTTGTGTCTGTAGCCTCTAAAGGGTACATGTCATTTTACAAGTGATGGTCGTCTGGTTGTCAGAGAAATCTTTAAGTTAGAGGTTTTCCTCTCAGAGCAGGAATATGATCAATAAGTACTGGAGTCTGGTGTGATGAAAAAAGCTACATGAGCAGATTTTTCAGCTAATAAAATATTAAAGTACTACACTTTCTTGTCTGAACTCTTTTAAAACATTCAGCCACTGTTGCTCTCATCAGAAAGACTGCTCAGGGCTCAATGACTGTTGATACAGCTGCTTGAAATGTTCAGTGCTGCTCAGATTCATCTGAAGCACAGACTGTTGATACTTGACTCTCCCTTATGCAGATGTTACTGCAGATAGACTTTGAGCCACTGAACAGTTATACAACACTGCCCCCTGCTGGAAAAGATTGAGCTAAAGCCACAAACATAACAGCATAGCTGTGGGACTATATTTGTTGGGAACATTTTGTCTTTGACTTTAAATCACATTTTTATTTGAGCAGGACTAGAATTCAGACAATTTTAGTTTACAGACTATTTGTGAGCAAAACAGGGTCAGGTCCTCCCCCAGAACATTAGATGAGAGGATTGGTGTCACTATCTGAAAAATTAAGCTGTCAGCAGCAGGGCACTATCTTAGCATAAAGACTGGGGAATTAGCTAGCCTGGGACTGGCTAAAGATAAAATCTCCCTTGTTGCACCTCCATCCATCATCTATACCCACTTATTCCTATTTAGGGTCACAGGGATCTGCTGGAGCCTATCCCAGCTGTCTTTGGCTGAAAGGCAGGGGTACACCCTGGACCCTGTGAAAGACTTAGTATCATCATAGTGGTGAGATGCAAAATGCAACTTTCTGAGCACCCCTCATACCTTTAAAACACATGAATCCCTGTCTACAATGTTAGGTTTGTCTGTTCATGACCAGGAGCAACAGCTGTATTTAACCAATAATGGGTCTCAAAGCAAACACTAACAGTCCACTAATAGAGCAGTAGCATCCTTGTAGTTATCTGCACTGATGAAACAGCAGTTCATTTCCTTTAATGCTGTCTGCATTAGGAGACAGCAGTCCAAATGTCTCAGCCCCGATGATTTTCTTGTTTCATTTCTTTTGAGGCATTTATTTTTCCAAATATAGCATCACAGAAACAGCCCAACATGACAATGTAAAGGAGCAGCTTGACCCTTGATTGTTTGTTATAGCATATGATTGGAACTACAGTCTTGGACCATGCTAAAGACGTTCATTTTGTCAAGTCCTGAGAAATTGCCATGAAACGTCACGTTTGCTGAATAACTTTAGATCTGGACTCAAGCTTTCAGACAAAGACAAAACTCTACTCAGGTAATTACAAGGTGAATCCAAAGACAGAAGCAGGACCTGGAAACGTGGAGAACAGCAGGAGACCAAGGACACATGAACCAAAATGCTGGAACCAGTTGGAGACCAGGATAACAGGAACCAGGAGGGGACTAGGAGACACAGGAGAATGCGCCAATTCACAGGAAAACAGGAACCAGGAGTCATGGAACCAGGGAAGCTACAGTCCAGAGACATGGAACACAGAAACAGGAGAGACCCAGGAGAATGTGGCCACTCACAGGGACACAAGAGCCAAGGAAGCTGGAGTCCGGTGACCCAGGACACAGGAACAGGGAGAGCCCAAGGAGACTCATAAGAGTGTGCTGACTGAAGGAGCCAGGAGGCACAGGACTCAGGAACCAGGTGGAGACCAGGAAGTCTCACAAGAGTGTGGTCTACTCACAGGGAAGCTGGAGTCTGGAGACACAGAACACAGGAGAGACTAAGGAAACTCAGGAGAACAAGGCATACTCAGGTAAACAGAACCAGGATGAAGCTGAGGAGATTCAGGAGCATGTGATCACACCCAGAGAACAGTCAGGTCACAGTACAATCCAGAAACTAGGTGAAGTGAAGAGCTGGTATAAATTCTTTGTTCACCTGATGCCTAATCAGCATCATGTGTGACTGATCACCAAGTTGCTTTAGGAGGACACACATACACACACATGGAGTGAGCGAGACAAGGGGCAGGAGAAAACCAGGGACCAAAAAGCAGACACAGGTGAAAGCAGTCAGGGCAATGAACCATAAAGCTAACTACAGGGGACACAGGAAATAAACACAAAATAAAAGCCTCCAAACAGGAAACCAGGACAAGGATTATTAAACAACATTATTAATAAGTACCTCATTGTAACTTGATGAGTAAGGCAAGTTACTTACTCCTGTCTAGAAATGTGGCTGGTCCAGCTGATAAGTATTTTTGAAAGCTAGCGCCTCAGGTGATCATACTCAGATTCAACACGAGGAAGGCAGGAGATGCACTTGATGTGTTGTAAATATGTGAACTGAGATAATCATAGTTATCTAAGTAGGTCTTCAGTTGACTGCTTTATACTGTGCTGGTGATGTGTACGCCCTGAAGAAAACCTTGATCCTCTTCAACTCTCACTGTATAAGTCACACTGGCACCATACAATCATTTACCCACTCACACACCGATGGCTCAATCACCAGGAGCAACTTGGGGTTTGGGGTCATGTGACTGAAGGAGCTGATACATAAGAAGACAACAAAATAAGAATGTAGTAACATAATTTTTGTGTCTCCATGTCTGGAAATGTCCAGAGGAGTAGCACCTCTATAAAATCTTTTGAATTTTGACTTTATAGTCAGGATAAAGTCGATACTCACAAAATATTTTTATAATGGCCCTAAACATCTAGTCTGTTTTTGTCATTATAATAAAGTTTTTATTCCTTAAAAAGTCTATAAAACATATTTCATCATTCTGATTATGATATTGTCTCAATAAACATAAATCAGATCAGAATCCAGGCTTACATTTTAATCCAGATGTTAGCTTCTTTGCTTCACCAAAACCCCACCTCTGGATTTCATGGAGTGATGTCACTGTCTGCCTGGCCCTCAGCTTCAAGGAGTCTGAGAATGATTTACAGGCCGTGAATTAATGGAAATAACTGATTGATGCCAAGGGAAGATTGATTAACTCCCCTGCTCCTCTCTTTCTACCCTAGAGGGGAAAGTTATGAGGGTATATTTAGAGCTTAATCATGTGTAGGAGTCTCAGGGAGTGAAGGGAAAATAACATTTCCTCATGTCTGAGGCAGTGTATTTGACAGGCACACACAGCCTCACCCGGGGTTCTGGTACTGTCAGTGCTTGCTCTCCAAAATAAACAAGTAGGAGAGACTCAGCTCAATAAAATGAAAAATAATACATGTTCTTTTTGTTTTAAGCTATCATCAGTGGCAGGAGGAGAGAGAAAACATCAACCAACTCACTGCGTTTGAACTGTAGCTTGTGAGTCTGTCAAGGTACTTGCAGCATTTGGTGAACTCGTTAGGCAGAGGTAAACAGTGAGAACCCAGTGGAAAGGAACATTTTCCAGATTTTTTTCTTTATGGCAGACTATTTAGTTTGGTAGTTCTCAGTCTTTGCCTCTGGGAATAAAAACCAAAGAACTGAGTGTTGGAGTTTATTAACATCAGTGAGATCTAAACATCCCAGATGGCTTCATTTAAATAACAATCTGATTCCCAAGTAGGTAAAATTATACAAGAAAAAAAAACAAAAAACAAAATAATTGAGCTTTTTCTTCTTTTCTGCCTCATTAATCATCTTTAGATCTCTAATCTTCTAATCCTCCAGAGAAGCCTGACCCTTAACATCTCACTGTATATGAAGCATTTACAACTTGCTTCACGTCAAATAGCTGATGCTGTAAAATGTCACTTACAAATCAATACATCTGTATTATTAATAGTGCAATATCACTAAACACTGAACATCAGACTTGCTTAAAAATGTCGATACTTTAGTTTTAATATGAATATTTTAAAAATGAAATCACACAAACATGTACATAATAAAACTGAACAAGTAGTTTAACAGCCCCGTATGAAGGGCATTTGTCACTCTTGTAGTATGAAGTGGTCTTTGTAGCCAGAAATTCATCAGTCCTGTGTGGTTTAGAAACTACAATGTTTTATTTGTGTTTGGTGTTTGCTGTACAGAGATTTTTGTGAATCATGGTGCAATAATAGCATGAAAGCTGTTTGAATCTGTGGCCTGGAGTTGGCCGGAGGCCGTTGTCACTACATCTGTTACAAGAATTAACTGTCACAACAGTTTAAAGGCTGTAACTGAAAAACAGACACTGAGCAAACAAGTCAGTGCATGTACCTCATCCTTCACCAGCACAGTATGTGCCATTCAAGTTACATTGTCTGGTATGGTTTTTACTTATTATGCAAATTACAGCCGTACCACAGCCTATTCATGTGCCTTATTCCAGAATATCTCAATTAGTTAATTAAAACAGCGGAAAATAGGTTGTGGTTCAATTCCCAAAGTGTAATATAATTTGGTTTTGTTCATAGGCACATGTCATGCAAACACAGCAGAGTTTTTCCAGTCTGAGTACACCAGGAAGCCAGTGAAGGTGCTGTCTGTCTTGGTGCTGGAGTAAAATCCATTGTACTCTGACAGAGCCATCTGGACCCACACCTGGTCCCCAGGAATAAGGTGGAGCAAGGAGCCGCCTGACAGAGACGCCGGTTTGGGCCAATTTCCATGAAACTGAAAATAAGATGCCACTGTGTGTCCGTTTTTCATCAGGTCAAATTGCAGGCTGGAACGGTAGACTGTGGAGTGGACGACAAAGTAGTAGACACCAGGGACTCTGCAGGTGAAGCGTCCCGTCTCTGTGTTATAGTCCCCCTGTTCGTTCAGCAAGATCTTGTCGAAGCGGACCGCATCGCCTACAGTGAGTGGTAGAGCACGGCCTTCGGATAGTTTGGCGCTGAAGGCTGATTTGGGGGCCACAGCACACTCTCCTGGCTGTCCCCTCTCCCCTTTCTCTCCTGAGTCACCTTTGTCCCCAGTCAAGCCTCGCACTCCAGTCTCACCTGGGCAGAAGCGCAGACATGAACACCCAGCACTGTTACAATACACACACTCAAATAAACAAAAATAAAGTACCATGGTCTCCCCTGTCCCCCTTTTCTCCCTTCTCCCCCGGTGCAGCATCCCTTCCATCCCTCCCATCTCTCCCTGGTTGACCAGGGCTACCATGGACTCCAGGAGAGCCTGGGGTACCAGGGTGACCAGTACACAGACTGGGAGGGATTTTGTTGTCTTCTAACTGGTTGGAAAGATGGACTTGTAGGATGAGGAGGGAGTGCAACAGGGGCAGCAGCCTGAGTGAGGTCATTGCAGTATCACGGCTGAAAGAGAAAAAAGAAACACACAAAGAGTTCAGGGCTAACACAGATAAAGGAAAGTATGTGCGGAAACTTTATGGTTTGCAAACAAACCTGTGGAGGAGTCAGAACTGGACACACACTATGGCATAACAGTGATCATGAATAAACAAGAGTGCACCACAATCGCCACTGTAAACATCACTTCAAATCAAACATCATCAAATTACAAAAGCAGGGAGGGCACAAATTGCAGCATGTATAAACAGACTGTAAGAAATGTTTTAAAATAAGATTCAAACCTGCAGGATAATGCTACACTGAGTTTTAGTCCCCAAACTGTAACAATGCACAAAAGACACAGCATCTTTTTAACTAACCAGAATTTATTAGTGTATTTTAAACATATTTCATTGTATTGTATTCCCAGAAAAAAAAATATGACTTATTGCACTCTATTATGTTTTTCTAGTCCATTTTTCATTTGGCTTAATGAAAAAGTAAAACTGAAATAAACATATTACATTACTGAGCTGGCATCATTCCTTAACTTCCAGTACTGCCAACACTGTCAGGAAATAACCAGCAAATTTAGAGCAGATGACAATTTAACTGTGCTCCTCTCCACTCAGGTAGACGTCTTTAGAAAATAGATTGGAATCTCTTTGTGAGTGCAGACTTTAGACGGCACGCACGTGGATGGCTCGTGTTTATTAACACAGGTGCGGTTTTTGGCACAGATGGTTCAACTGAGAGTCATGAGCCCGAGAACAACATGCTCTGTTTCAGGGAAGGCATGTGGAAGGAAGTGATGGGAGGAAAAAAAAAAAGACAAGAAAATTAAAGGTCGGGTGGACACATAGAAAAAAAAAGAACACAGGTGCAAAAAAACAAGCTAAAGGGGAAATACTGACAAAACAATCTACACACTGAGCTCCCAGCTATTTCAATTAGCAAAGCAGTGACATTTCCATCTGCCAGGCAGGGCTGACTGAACAACATCTATATGTTGCTGCTTGGCTGAGATTGTTGCAGTGTGACGACCACCTACACATGCACAGAATATTTTACGTGCAACCATCATCCGTGATGCCAGAGCACAGTGATTAAAACATCAGTAACACTCAAAAAGCTGTTTTACATCACAAACTACTGGTGTTTAAGATCAGAAATGCTTGTGAATAAACATGAGGTCTAAAGATCTTCATGTGATGTTCAAGAGGTTGAAAATAATAAAGTGTCCCCAGCTACTGATTCAGCACAGATTATTCATAATCACTAAACAAACCGCTCTTGGTTTCTACACAGATGTTTCTTATAAATGACAGATGAGACTCTGAATACCAGACAGCCAAGTCAGAAACCACAGTCACACCTAAAAATTAGAAGGTTAATCTTCATATTTTCTTCTCTCACTGTCTCTGTTTCCTGTCTCTATGTGAACATGACGAGCCTTAGACTTCAGACAGCTGTGCAAGGACAAGTAGGTGGGACGGAATTTCTCCTTTTGAGTTGTGCAAAATCTGGTATTTATAAGTGTCATTGTATTACAGCATCATTGTTCCCGGTGTTGCTATTTTTTCCTGCAGGAGATTTTTTGTACAAGGCTCCAGCTTGTCTGCACCATCGCCCTGTTTGGTCCTCTCTGCAAACTGATGGACTGAACACTTGGATTTACAGCTGGCTCACAGTAATAACTTCCCAGGGACTCCAACTTTGTGTTATAGTGAGGCTAACTTTCTGTTTCTGGTGTGTGGCTGGTGAGAAAAGTTAAAGCTTTTGGCATCTTTCTGCATTTTGAGCTCTTATATCCACAACAGCTGCAGACTGAGAGACAAAAAGGGGAAGGGGGGTCTAAAAAAGACTGATAGAAAAGAAAGAAACATTAAGAAAAAGGCGGAGATAGAGAGAATTGCATGTCAGCATTCCTGGCAGGAGGGCAGAGCCAAAGACAGGACAAATATTGGAGAGTGAACACTCAGTAGCCTTCAGGAGACTAGAAACATGAATGTTTTCAATAAAAGCACTGAAGAAGAACTCACTGTTTGTAGCCCAGTTACATGTGAACTACAGTGTTTACTGTACTACACACTGTTGACTGGAGGCATGATGCTTCTACTCAGGCTGTTTTTTCAAATGCTTTCAGGACGTTTGTTTTTCGTGGACTGCTATAATTTTATTTTTGTTATCAGGTGAAGACCAACTGACTGAAACTATTTAGATTCCGTCAGTCACAAAAAAAGAGTGATTCCACTTTACCGCCTGGATGATTTCCATTAACATTTACAGGCAGTTCAAAGATCTGATTTCTTTGTAAGGTTTGGCATGTGGCCTTCAGACCAGCTGAAGTGCACGGATCTTTTTCCACATTTACTGTAACTGAGTATCAGACTGTAAAAAACAAAACTGCGCATTTATTTATTTAGTTTTTTCTACTAGTGGAAAGTACTGTAACATTTACAGTATATACTGTATAAATGTCACTTTATAGAATATGAGGAGCTTATAAATTATGGTGCTTTGTTGTAAATACAAGCAAATAGTTATTAGATTCATCTATAAAGAAAGTTCACTGGCACGCAGGGCTTTTAGTTCACAGTGTAGCATTAGTATTTTTTTCCAATGAATACTCCACCACTAGATGTAACATGGATTATGCACATAATGAGCATCTCCCCTTTTGATACCTCATGTCCATAATGTTCGTAATACTTCTGTATGTTTACTTAATGTTTTGAATGCAGGTTTTTCACATGTGACAGAGTATTATTAAACAGTTACATTGCTACTTTTACTGCAGTGAAGGATCTGAAAACCCCTTTCACTACTGTTTTCTGTGTAATGTATATAATGCCCAATGATGCAACCAGTACTTCTGTTCTCAACACTAAATCAATCAAACCCATCTCAGCCCTGCAGGATTCAGTGTGTTCCTCAAACTAAAATACTGAACAGGCACAAAAAGGAAAAAAACAAAAAAAAAACAACAACAACAAACTTACCAGGTGATGTAGTGCAGTCTTTGGGAGCTGCTGCTGCTGCTACCGCTGATGTTTGTGGATGTTGAGGGGAATCCAGCAAAAGTTTTCCCTCCCAACCAGAGTCTGGCTGGGAAAAACTGAAAGGAAATGGTAATGAAATCCAATTAGAAACTGGGGTGGGTGGGAGAGGAGGGACCTGGGTGGGAGGACAGCAAACAGGGAGGATACAGAGAAATATTTGATGGTAATCCAGTACAAATAAAACAGAAATATGAAAATAACAAAAAAAAAAGTTTTAAAATCAGCATGAAAGGAAGGGTTTGGGGGATGAGAAAAGTTAAGGGAGGATGATAAATGGAGGAATGTTTGGTAGATTGCATAACACTGTTTGAGGAAACTGTCCAACCACAGAGAGTTCAGAGGGCTGTGGTCAGCAAGAAGGCAAATGTCACCACAATGAACTGCAGCTGAAAATGAGCCATCCTCTTCACTTTATTACAGAAAAACACCAGTTTTTGTAAAGAAATGTGAAGAGAGGCAAATACAGTCATCAACCTACGTTCACATTTTCCTTCTACACTGTGATTTTCATTATACGCCTGCAAGATGAAGCAGTTTGCTCCATCCTACTAATATCAGCCTTCCACTCAAGCAAGACTCTCTGACAGTAATCCTCTTTTCCCTGTAATCCTTTAGTGGCAGCATTAACGTGATAAAGCAGGAGCTCTTAATGTGTTTTTGGCAAGGAAGCTAAACATGAGTTGGTTAAAGCTCCAACAGTTCCCTTGTGTTTGGGCGAACACAAACATGTTTCTCCCCGGTGTCATGCAGCAGTGACTCCAAACGGACCAGACCTGTGCCAAAACTGGAGATTGAAGACCATGGTCCATTGAGTTAATCAGTGTGGGACAAAACAGTAAATAAACAGGGCGAAGCCTTACAGGAATCTGTTTAGTTCAGTACAAGGGCCTGAACTTAGGCTGAACCATGGACCAGCTTTTTGAGAACTGTTGAGGTTTTTTCCAGCAGTGGTGGAAATACAGGCCTGTTTTCCATATATTTCTCTGCTTCTTTTGATTTAAAACAAAACTGATTTATGAAACTGTTTCAAGCAGTCATTGTTATCGCTTCAGTTACACACTGATTGTGAAAGTGGGCTCCTTCAGTTCATGAATGAAGTATTTTACTGTAGTGAAAGTCTGACTGTACTCATGGGTCTGCTGAGTGTTTCAGCACTAAAACACTGGGTTTATGGGGCTGTGATGTCTGGGTGGGAGGGATCTCCCTTTTCCTTTGAATTTCAGTTCTCAGGCTGCTGAGAGGGGAGGTTTGTCCAGGCTCCCGTGGAGGCGGTGAGCTATAACTGCGGAGAAACACAGCAGAGTTAAGACATGTTTTTAATTAGCAGTGCCAGGATCAGCACATTCTGGACCTGCTACGCTAATTTCCTGTAAGAATCCATAAACTGCCTGGACTGTATACTGCTAATTTGGATCATATGGCAAATGAGTAGTGTGAACTCATTTTTAATGAGTGGTGAAGTTAAAGCAGAGAAATAACCCATGGGTTTAGTTCAGGACTGAACTCTGGCTGCGTTTCAGAAACTGATCTGTCGCAGTAAAAACAATAATATGCAAAGCTGTGCACACAGATGTGAGATGATGCTCTTATTTCCCAGAACATCTGTCCCTGGTGGCGAACAAAGCTCAGATTTGAAGTTAAAAAAAAACTTATTACTGCATCCAGATACAATTCACCATACTCTGTACAGTACAGTACTACATAGTACTCTGTACTGTACTATGACTGTGTACAGTATTTAATAAAAAAGGATATCCACTGATATGTAACACATGCTAGAGTGAATATAGTCTAAAAAAAAAAAATGAAAGAGACATGATGGCAGTTTCTGTCTTTATGGTTTGCATCTTCAGGAGGAGGTAAATGTGACAAAGAACCACCACAGCACTGCAGCAAAGACGGTTTACAGTAATACTCCAATTATTGATCAAAGTAAATGCTCAGACAACTAAAGGATGCTCTTGTTTTTAGTAGGTACAAACCTTCCTCCAGAAATGAGTTGTTTGGATAATCTTGTAGGTGCTGTCTATGAATTTGTGTTGTCAAAGCTGTGAAGACTTTTCATATCAGCCTAACAGCTGTTTCTTTCTCATCTTTTCCTTCAAACTGAAAGCTAGAAAGTTTCTTTGCTCTTGTAAATATTCACAAAATTACTTTACAATGTAATTTCATAAAACCCACAAATTGTACAAATTAAAAACTAACTGTAAATATGTTCTGCTCCGACGTCAGACTAATGAGTCTGAACGGTCACAGAAGTAAACACACCACATTATCAAAGACCATTTAGTAGCTGGATCTTTTGATATCAACCAAATGTTATCAGTAGAGTTTGATCAATTCTCATGGGAGCGGAGATATTTTAAAAAACATTCCTGTTGGACTTAAGAACAAACCCTCTCTACTGATAAGGATGTTGAAACCCCCCCCCCAACACACACACACACACACACACACTCAATCAGTGCACCAGTCAAGACGCACAAAGAAGTAAAGGAGACATGTTTATTATTTAAACTATCACTTAAATAAAAAAGTGCATAGAAAATAAACATGATTAGAAACTTTTCTTTTTACACATATGTACAACTTTGTTTCCTAATTATACATTCAACCAAGTAGTTTGTGGTTTATTTTCACTGTGGTGGTTTTCCTTCATTTCGTTGATGTGTGTGATGAACACTGTCAAGACGGGAGAAAATGTGACTGGTGAACTCATGAATACCGTTATTACAGAGAGCTAGAGGAATATTGATAAGACAAAGGTATATTCAAGGCAGAAGAAAACAAGCCTGTTTATGAGCCATGATCCCTCTATTAGCACGTCCTACACCTGCTCCCTCTGCAACACCACAATCCATCCAAGGCTGATAACTTCTATACACAAGAAACAATTAGAAAATTACAAATACGTGTTGAGTACTCATCCAACCGCTCAGAAAACACGACTTGTAAAAGAACAATCCAGGGTGGATGTTGCATAAAATAAATAAATTAAATGTTTTAAACATCAGCATTATTTCAGCATTGTGACTTACTATAAAAACAGTACATGATAAGTACAACCAAAGCTTCGGAGGACAGAGAGAGGTGATCAGGGAGACATGCGAGGTTTCCAAAATGAAAAACAGCCATTTTGGGGGGGTGATCTTTAAAACTCCTGATCAGTCTCCACAAACCAAACTCTTTAATTTATACCACATCAAGTAAGCCGTCTAAAAAGTCCCTGTTAAAACACAAAGAAAAAACAAACAAAAAAAAAAAACATTCACTACAACAATCGGGAAAAAAAAAATAAAATAAAATAAAACAAAACAAAACAAAACACAAAATGGCTGACCTCAAGAAGTTCACAACCACATTAATACACTTACATTTCTCATCACATAAAAACCATTCCTTTCCAGAAAGAAAATAACAGAAGAAAAACTGCAATGCTCCTTGCTGGCGAAGGAACACTCACAGGCACAGCAAAATTGGTACTGGATATCAATATACAAAAGAATGATGCACGTTAGTTTCATCTGATAGTACTGTAACACAAAACCATTATAGAGTACATTGAAACATTGCTATTAACCATTATAAATCTGCTGTTTTGCTACTGTAACTAAGTTTGTCTGTCCATACCATATATTGTATAGATACTAAAGTACAAGAAATTACTATGCATGTTTCCGTATAATATTGTTATGTATTTATACTATAATTACAGGTAATGACGGAGAAGGGCCACTGGTGTGGCGTGGTAAAATGAAGTCCAAAGAAACAACAGAGACCATTTCCTTATCGTATATATGTTGTTGTTTAAAACTGTGAAATAAATGACTTATTGGTTGCTGAACCTTCTGATCCTGAAAATGCAGAAGTGGATCTCGCAGTGAGTCGTAGACAGAGCCCTTGGCATCAGCGAACGTGTTGTCACTGACGCTAGCATGAACTGTTTGAACTATCCCAATAAAAACCTCTTGACCTACAGACAGAAATGCCACTGCTGTTCACATGTCAGTATTATTCCCAGTGCTGAAATGAAACTGCTGCTACCCGCCCCCCAGTCTGAGGTCACATCTACACATCTTCCAGAGCTACCGGGGGTGTTGACAAGTCAAGAACTGAAAACAAATGCAGCTGACACAGTATCAACATCATCACAAGTCTGGTGATGTGAAGGAGGAATATACATTCATTGTTGACCTTAGCAGCAGAACCCAGCAAGCCCAGTGTAGCTGCAGCAGTATGACCCCAAGGCTGGCTTGTCAGTCAAGCTGGAGGGGCCTCGAGACCAGAAGGGACCTGATCTCGTGCCTAAAATGGAAAAGCGCAGCCAAGGTTTGTACACACTGCACCTTCAGGAAGGAAAGGGCTGCTGGCGTGGTCCCTGCCTTCACTATGTGGCAAAAAAAAAAAAAAAAAAAAAAAAAAAAAAAGAGTCAAGTGCACTTTGCTAGAGTCTCAAACACCACCTTCAGGAGTCATCAAGACCAGTTCTAGGTTGACTGAACTGAGGACCTAATGCACAAACTCAAAGTATTCTCAATTAATATCTGTGCTTGTGGTTTCAGCATTGGAGTTGCATTGTCTGTCTGGAGAAAGAGCTGAGATTTCCTATGTCTATTCAGTGCCTGTGTCACAGCTAAAGTGCAAACCATGTGTGGGTCATATTTTTGTTTCAGCTCACAACAAAGTCAACATGAACGGCGAACAACAATAAATTAATTAAAAGGGACAAAAACAAAGTAACTGACCTCAGTCACATCGTGGAACCAGTCAGTCTCAACAGTCTAATTAAATATTCGGTTCAGGACACAAAGGCTTGTAAGGGAGAAGAGGCATGCTCATTTCCAACTAAGGCAAACCATGAGGACACTGAATCAAAGAATAAAAAGTGATTTTCAAATGCTGGTGAGCACTGATGAGTGGTCGCCAGGATGAAGTGGCTCAGCAGCGATATGACAGATGCTGCTGGTGGCATTAAAATGAAGGCACCTCTTGAGTAAAGACCAAGTCTGCAGAGGAACAAACCCTATGAACTGACGGGTTGGATTTTACTCATGTCAATGCTTCATATGTCGCCAACTGTATGTAAGCTTGTCAAATCATGGCTGATTAGTGACAAGAAAAAATACAAACAGACCAATTTGATAAGACTGTGGTAGCAGCCTGTAAGTGGACTTGATTCTCTGTGTGATGTGGTGCAGAGATGAGACAATAAGGCTAAACTCTCCCAAGTGCATAATAATTGTTCACGAATGCCATGCTGCCAGCTAGAAACTTGGAACAAAGAAGAAAAGCTGTCAGCTCAGACCAAACGGCCCAGGATTGATAAAGAGCTACTGGTGGACTGAGTTAAAATGGGACCAAGCCACAGACCAGCGTCAGTCTTTGGAATCAAAGAAAACATTCAGGCTACAAATTAATGAAGAAAAAAAAAAAAACAAAAACAAAATTATGACAAAAAGAAATTTCAAAAGGCAGCGAAATACAAAACACAGAGACCAAGCATTAGTGTTTGTAAACCTCTATTTCCTACAAAAAATGGCAATAAAATAAATATGATTTTAAAAAATATAAATACCATAATTAAGTGCTATTCACTAGTGAGTGCTTTTTAAGTCTTTTTGTAGAAAAATATACATTATTTACATTTTTTTAAAAAGCAAACATGATATCCCTGTCCATAATAAAAAGACAGAAAACAGACAAGAATTAAGAGAAAACATTTAAAAAAAAAAAAAAAAAAAAATCTGTATTAATGGTTTTCACCACAGGCCAAGAGGAAAACAAGCTGTGTGAAAACCCAATTTGCGAGTGTGACGTTTGGTTCTCTTTGCTGCTGTAATTTGGAAAATGATTCAAAAGTAAGAGCTTATATAATTGCCAAAAACAAGGCTGGTATAACAACGGCATGCACAAACTTGCAACACATCTGTGTATTTCTGTAAGATCCACTGCTGTTTCCAGATCACAGCTCCAAAAATCTATAATACAAATGTCTACTAAAGCACATCAGTAGGGTTCTCCAGTCCCTTGACTGTCAGTCCACCAGAATCTCTAGCTGCCTCGCTCTCTCAGGCCAGACACTTATTCCCATCAATATCATGTCTATGTAGCTACCAAGCTGTCAGACTAAAAGACTATTTAAGTACAACGGATGGTATCAACCTCTGATAACATCCTTTACATGAAAGACCAAAAATACTTTCTTCCCTCCCCCAACAAAACTACATTTCTACCCCCTTTTACCTTTTTTTTTTTCCTCTGACCCATGAGAAACACTAGGGGGAGCAGTGGCCACAGAAAGGGCCACTGCTCCCCCTAGTGTTTCTCCCTGTACAGCTCTTATCAAGCTGCGCCACACAAACAGCTTCTACTTACAGTGTCGAATGTACACACCATCAAGCTTTTGAAAAAGCCTGGTTAGGGGAAGGTTTCAGCAAATCACAGCAGCTCTGAAGGCATCAGGACACATTCAGTCAGGGAGTTGTGCATCAATAACAGCTGATGCTGAGGTTAAAAAAAAAAAAAAAAAATCTAACAAGTTCCTAATTTTTTTACTCTAGTAAAATTGATGTTCCAAGTCCCTTCAACAAATTGCACTTTGGTGTAAAATGGAACCAAGTTCTTTGATTTTTTTTTTCTTCTATCTTCACATCTCAGGATTAGAGGACCATAACATACTTTTAGAAAATTAAGGAGGATGGACCAACGTAAAAAATTATGAAGGGATAACGTTATCATATTGCAATGCTGTGAAGGCTCAAACCGTTTCATAAGTCACCCCCTAAGGTGAAACTTCCCATGCCAAATATAAATGAGACAAAAAGGAGGCACAATCAGTTGGAATTTCCACAAATGGCCCCTCCTCCAAAATTGCCCTTTCTGCATAATCAGTACAACACACAACCACAGTTTCTGCCGTGTTTTGCCAGCACCAGCAGCAGAAACACTGACAGAGCTCCTGCCCTGCTGACAGCTCTGATCCTATGTGGACCAGGCCCAGAAAAAAAAACAAAAACAAACAAAAAAAAAAAAAACAGCATAAAGCCACAACAAACCTCCAGCATGAGTGTCTGCTGATCATTGTGGCACTGCTGCTCGACAGACCTGCAGTCGTCTACAAATTGTTTAGATTTGGGCATCAGTTGAGAAACTTGCGACACTTCTTTGCACCGCAGTTGCAGAGCAGCTTGTTGCTGGCATCCTCAATCGGGAACTTGTAGTCGTAGGTGAGCTCCTCTCCACAGTAGATGCGGCGAGAGGCAAAGATGACAATGTGCTTCTGGCCGTCCACAGTGATGACGCGGGAGTAGCAGTTGGGTTCACAAGAGTGGTTGATGAAGCGGGCAGCGTTGCCATGCACCGTAGCATCAACCACCTCATAGTCATCAATGCGAAACATGTAACAGCCAATCCCCTTTTGGAACAGACAAAAAAACAAAAAACAAAAAACACTTAGCCAAGTGAATTAAACAACAAACTAATGTTAAATTCACTGTTCATTCCAAAGACCTCACCTTTCCATCATAGTACTTCTCCCGTTTATCAGTGAGCACAGACCGAATGACATTTCCAGAGTATTCAATGACCATCTCGCCAGCATCAATGGTTTTCTTGCAGAACAGACCTCGGCCATGAATAGGAGACCTGCAAAGGGACAGAGGGAATCACAGTCATTTAACTGACCAATTGATCGTTTTAATCCCTTCGTTTACAAAGATTTTGTTAAACCAATAAATTTAGCTGGTGTCTTGTTGTTGATGTAAAGAATATGAACAAACAGACTGGTCTAACCTGTACACCCCGACAGTTTCTTTAGAGGTGGCCTTGAGCTGTTTGAATCTCACAGTCAGTGGCAGCTCCATGGAGGTACGCCTGCAATGACAGCATGAGACAGAAATGCTATGAAAACAAGGTAAGATATGATACTGATTTTTTTTGAACAGACTGTATTTCCTGTAAGAACAAAATAGAGATTTGTGTGTGTTGTTACAGACCTGGCAGTCCTGAGCTGCCCTTCCTCATCATCATCTTCCTGCGGCCTGTACTCAGGAGGCTGGCGGTGTTTTGAGGCCAAGAAATTGAACATATCAAATACAGACCTCCTGGAAGACAGGTGGAACAGACAGCAGTCAGAAAGAAACTATTTTACAGACCTACAGAAATCCTATCCCAGACCAGGTAATGACAAGCTGCATTAAAGATCAATTAACAATAAGGACTATTAGAGACAAAGAAAGTCTTGGATATAACATTTCCTGCATTGTTTATAAACAATGTGAATCACATGCAGTACATACAATAAAAATAAGTTCAGTGCAGTTTGAAACATAAGACCTAGAAACATAAGTAATAGCAGCCTGTTCTCCATACATCCTGGCCTCGTGATGGAAGAACAGTCTTGGTACTCACTACACAATACAATGTTCTAGAGATGCGTGTATGTGTAGGTCCATTCCTAACCTGTGATGGATCTCTGCACGCGCCGATCCGTGGGGGTTGATGGGAGGTTCATTGGTTTCCTCTGGTTTGTGGAAGCGGAAACGATAGCTCCGACAGTGTCTGGAGCCGTACAACTGTTCCAGCAGGAAAACCACTGCCTCGTGGACGACTCCCAGCATCCTCAGTGCATTCACCCCTGGGAAGCATGGAGATTCATAATGAGTCATTTTTAGCAACATTAAGATAAATATTAGCCCACAGGGGACACTAGGAAACACATCTAAAAAAACAGCATGTCTGATCATCTTTCTTATTTTGATGTACAGTAATGTACAGTGGTGCTTCACCTTCAAAGGACAGCTCTTTGAGTCGTGCATTGGCGCGAGCTTCCTTCACTTTATCAGTCAGGGACTTCCAAGCCTCTGTAGAGGGACAAGACATTTGGACAAGGCAACTCAATATTTCATGCACAGTGTTTCACACACAAACACCTGACTGTCCTAATATTTATATTACACTTCCTAGTTCTTATACTCGCACAGATTTAGTTTTAGTTTTTTGTCAAATGTATTTGCTCTCATGCTTCGTGCAATCAGGATTTTGGGCCTGTTTGTTTTTATTGTATGGCTATTTTGCCTTTATTTTACAGTGAGAGACAGAAAGGGGGAGGAAGGGGGTGTCATGTCTCAGATACTGAGCTGCCCTTTAAACAAATTTAACTAATATGATGCAAGTGAAGTTGTTTCCTCTGACCTTCGATACTTTCACAGCGGATGTGGAAGCCGTCCTCACTGCAGATTTCAAAAATAATTCCCTTCTTGGGTTTGCTATCCAAGCTGGTATCCATGCTATTGCCATCCTGGTCAGGGGGTGATGCCACAAGGAGAGATCCTGCTCTTGCAGTGGCTGGTTTGTCTTTTCCCACCACCTTACCCGGTAAAACAGGACCTTCGGATGTCTTCTTTTTACCAAGCATGCTAGAAACAATATGAGGCATTAGGACTCTATGTTTTTGATTCATTTGAAAATGGGTGACTAATAGTGATTCTCCATACCTCCTGTTAGCTGCCTTCTCTGGGGGCTTGCCGGTGTCCATGGGTTCAGGGGAGCTCAGCTCTTTGGACCTGCTTGAAAAGAAGGTTGGGAAGATTTAAACTGGGAGTAAATTTTATGCAAAGTCCTTCAATGATCAACAGATAGTTACTATGGCAGACACACTTCTTATTGTAAATATTTTTCCCACTTAGGAGAATATCCTGTTTTTTTATTAATGTCTCACCTTTGGTTTGATGGGAGTCGTCCTGCAGGGTTACTATGATGGTCTTCTGTCTGAGAGGCTTTGAGCTTCTTCCCGCTAGTTAAGTCTAGACTCTGCCTGCTCCTCTTGACTTTCTGTTTGCCCTTTTCTGCTCCTGAACCAGAGAATGCTGCTGACACTACTGTGTTGGAGTTTCCCGGCCTATGTTCTGATGATCTGGAAATAGGAGTTGTTCTACTGCTCTGGGAGTGTGCAGAGGTTTGTGTTTGTGAGAACACTCCAACAACACGTCCCTTGGCAGGACTTAGAGAGGTGGCTGGGCCGGGGGCTAAAGTTACTTTGGTGCTTGGACTGGGATCCACAGTCTGGGCTCTGTTAACAGGCTGAGACTGATGCTGTAGGTGAACATTACTGCCTTCTGTCTCAACTTGCTGGTTTACAGCCATGCTGATAGTCTGTTGAGAGGGAAGGACACAGATGCTGCTGGATATAGACGTCTGCACAGGGGAGCTAAGCTGTGACATCAGAGGAGCTCCTCCTGCTGACTGAAGGACCACTGGCTGATCTGACAAGCCCAAGCCATGTTGACTTGCCTTAAATAAGAGGTTGCTAATTGGCCCTGTGATTTCAGCAGAGCTGAGGACAGGAGTGGAGAGAGAGACTGATCCTGGTGCAAGAATGCCAGTAGCACCACTAGGGGGCACAGACACAACATTCAACACTGACTGACTGGGGTTGAGACCAGAGACAGAGCAGGGTAAGAGATGAGTAGAGGAATCATGACCCAGGATACCAGGCTGAGCAGAGCCAGGAATCCTCGACTGAAGGAGAGTGGTGGGATCCAGGTACATAACTCCACCTGATTTTGGTCTCTTGATAATATTTGGGACCTTTCGCTGAGAAGCTGAGAGGGTGCTTAACTCAACCAGACCACCGGGCTGGCCAGGGATACTAGCAGTAATCTGTGGGGAAGACAGGTTGATGAGGGTCATGTTAGGGGGACCCACTTCAGATGGAGCCAGAGTAGGCTGGCTACGGGAGCGGGCCAACTTTTTGTTTTTTCTTGGCTGAAGACGAGAGATGGGCCTCTTCCTGCCGTGAGCAGAGGCAAGTACAGTTGGAGAAGAAGTGAGGGAGGAGGGACTAGACACTATGGCAACACTGGGACCCAACTCATGCGGTCGACCAGCTTCTGAGACCAGAATCTGGGACTGGTCATGGGTGTGAGAGGGCAACCCAATAAGAAGCCCTGAGGTGGTGCTGGGGATTCCTGTTGGGAAGCCTGCCTGTGCAGCTCCAGTAAAGGTGTGAATCTGAGAAGGGTGAGGCATGGTGCCCAGGACTTTGCCACCAGCAGGAAATATTGGCTGGGCTGGGGACAAACCAGTATTTAGTCCTGTGGTAAGTGTCATAGAGCTCAGCACTGCGGGAGAGCTAGTGTCCATCACTCCTGTGGCACTAAGTTTTTGGGTGACACCATTAGGGACAGTCTGGAAAACGTAAAGGGGCTGGAACTGCTGATTGACCACAATGAGCTTGTCAGGGCCTGGTTTGATGACTGCTGGACTGGAAACCTGAGCCTGGGAAGGTCCTGGTCCTGAGACTGGACTCGGGCTGCCTGCAGCTGCAGCTGGGAGATACTTCTGACCCTGAAGGGGCAAGGAGGGGGAACTTGGCAATCCAGGAGTACCAGAACCCCTGGGAACATCCTGGTTACCTGGAGGTTCAACCACCTGACCAATAGCAGGGCTGGGGATAAACTGCTCAGGAGTCATATGACCTTCGGTGACCTGGGTATCCCTGTTTCCTAGTGTCGTTGTATCATGCTGATTCTCTGATGGTGACACGCCTGGCCCGGCTCTTTTCTTGTCCCCACTCTTTTCTCCACTGATAGTCTCTGGGTCAGAGGTCAAGCCCAGCATAGTGCGCTCTGAGGTATCTGAGATGAGACTTCCAGCTGTGTGATTCTGACTGGTGCTGACAGCAGGGCTGCGTGTGGTCAGGACAGAGAGGTCAGAGGGAAGCTCCAGAGGAAGATATGGCTCCTCCACAGACATTGAGCTATTGACACTACTCTCAACCACACCCCCACCCTCTGCACTGGGCAGTGGCTGGGAAAAGTCTTCGAACAAAATGTCTTTGCGCCGGTTGACATCCACCCCGACATAACTTTCATCCAGCAACAGCTCTGAGGAGGAAGGTTCAGACTGCTGACCCAGAGCCTGCATTGACATGGAAGGTGTGTTCAAAACAAACTCCATGATGTCTGATGGCAAAATGTTCCCGCAGTCATCACTGTTGTTGTTGTCAGAGTCTGATTTTAGCAAGTCTGTGCTGAGGGATAGCTGGGTTTCGAGAGGATCCTGACCATGACTCTGTGGTTGGGACTTGACCCCTAGAGGAAGACAGTTTTCTTTCTGGTTCTTTCGTCCTTCTCGTGTGTTGCCAGATACTGCTCCACCACTGCTGTCTGCCTCCTTGCTTGAGTCATCGAGTTTCTCGATGTGCCTTTCTCTACCCCTTCTCTTAGGAGTGCTTTTGTGTGGTGTGGAAGAGGAGGTGGCTGTAGTGGTTGTGGTGCTGGTGGTGCAGATGCTGGTATCACTCTCTGAGCCGTCATCAATGCCATCGAGCTGGCCAATATGCTGCTTCCCTAAAGTCCTGTTAAACAGAGAATGGACATGTTAAATTGTTATTAGAGGACAAATAAATAACCACAAATTATTTCATTGAAAAATTGTGTGTACTCACAAAGCACTCAGCAGGTCCTCTTCAGCATTTCCTTGAGCCCTCTGTTGCTGCTGCTCCTCATCTTTTAGAAAGCGTTGGAGCTGGGAGCCACGTCCTAGACACTGGTCTATCCCTTCTATCGATGGGAGACCCTCACCACGATTAATTATTGTGCGGGTGAAGTTGTAATAATAAGGATCCTTACCCCTCTGTTTCATCCCACTGTCCTCATCCTCTCCACTGTCACCTGAGGAAGAAGAGGTGCTCATATCATCTGCGCCATCTACCTGACCCTCAGCTGACTTCTTGCGTCCACCTGTTCTTCTCTTCACCATGGCCCCGGCTCCATCCCTGACGCCAGAGAAGGGAAGGTCCTCCTCACCATATGAGCGAATCCCGTACAAATGAGTGAGGCCAAAAAACATGTTGGAGCGAGCACGTGCACTACGTCGAGGGTAACGCCGCTTGGCTGACCCTGACCCGTCGCTGTCATCCTCATGATGCTTATCATCCATACCTCTGTCATGGTCGTCTTCTGGGCCATCACCTTCATCCTCAGTGCCTTGAGTGAGGAGGTTGTGGTGGTCTTGGAGCTGGCTGCATGAGTGATCCTTGTGCAAATCGTCTTCCTCTGTCTGTGTCTGGGTGTCAGACTCAGAGCTGTCACTGCTGCTGGCAGAGGGTGAGGAGAAGAGAGCAGAGCGGGCAGGTCGACGGGTCCCCTGGTCAGGGGGAGAAAAAGTGGAGGTAGTGGTCGAAGAGCAGGAGGAAGTACAAATACCACCAGCAGCGCTGGTCCCATTAGGGCCAGTCTTGAGCTCAGTCTTTAGCGGAGTTCCAGTGGAGGGAGTAACTGATCTCTTTTTCTCTCTAGAGGACAACGGCAGCTGGTTTGTTGTTTGCTTGGTGTGTGAATGCGAAGAGGTTTTCAGTCCTTTTTCTGGCAGTAAACCAGCCTGCTGCAGCTGCTGTAGGTTGTCCAGACTGGAGCTGTTCTTCCTCTCTGAACAGGAGTAATTTTCTCTGCTCTTTGAAGACGACCTGTCTCCTCCCTGGTTGTCGTGCTTCTCCCCCTGAGCTTTCCCGTGGGTTTTGGTGCTGTTCCCAAGCACTGGAGCTTTGCTGTTGCTGCTGTTGTGAGAGCTGGGGTTTGAAGCATGTGTGATGGAGCTGCCAGATGCTTTAGTATTGTTGTTGAGAATGGGAATTTTGTTGCCGCTGTTGCTGTTTTGGAGAGTCTTCTCTCTTTCACAAACTTTGGAAACCTCTCGGCTGCCAGCCTTAACTTTGGAGTGTTTGTCTTTGGCAGCTGAGGCTGCAGCTGAGGAGGCGAGATGCATGGGGCCTTGCTTGACAATGTCCCCATCTACTGGTGTCCTCAGCGGCCATGGAGGCTTCACAGCTCCTGTGGCTAGACCTGTTGAGTAATCATTTGATTTCCGTGCACTGGACTTCTGAAATGAGGCCTGTGGAGAGCTGGATTTCCCAATAACAGAATCCTTATGGTGTGAAGATGGCAATAAATTTCCAGTGGCACAACTACTGTCCTTCCCTGAGCTGGGCTTGTCCTTAGGCTGGATGATGTTAGAGGTGGGGGTGGACCGGTGACGCTGCAACAAACCAAGGCTTCCAGAAACATCCTGGTCTTTGCCTCCATGTTTCCCTTGCCTACCTGTCTGTTTAGTGCTGCCACCTCTCTGCTGACCTGTGAGAACAGCAGTGCCCACAGGGGGGGAGGACTGGCCTGAGCCTGCAGGTGCCAGTCTGGGGCTCTTACTCTCACCTCCAGCCTGTTTGGACTGACTACCAGGGTTGGTATCTTTCCCTGAGCCAGAGTCTTTGTATCTCTCTGTGCTTCTGTAACTGGAATCTCTAGAGGGAGGTCTACCCTTGTCAGGGTCTCGGCTAGTTGGTCTGTCCTTGCCTTGGCCTGAATCTTTTCCTGTTTCCCTGCTATACTGTCTATGCTTTTCAGAGTCCCTAAGCCCTGAATCTCTACTCAGTGTCTTAGCTTTTTCCATGTCCTTATAACTGGGATCTCTAGAGGTTGATTTGCACTTATCTGCTTCTCTATTGCTCGACTCTCTGCTCGCCTGTCTCCCCTTCTCAGAATCTCTGTTGACTTGTCTCACCTTTTCTGACTCTTTTAGGGGATCTCTGCAGAGAGGTCTCCCCCTCTCAGACTCTTTCTGACCTGAGTCTTTACTCGACAATCTCCTCTTTTCCGACTCTTTGGCTGGTTGTTCACTCCTGTCCGAGTCTTTCTGCCCAAGTTCTCTGGATAATCTGTTCTTCTCAGAATCCTTAGAAGCTTGGTCTCGACTTGACATTCTCCCCTTGTCAGCATCTCTCAACCCTTGGTCTCTTGAGGGCTGCTGTCTGCTTCTGTCTGTGGAGAAGAGTCTACCTCTTTCATCATCTCTCTGGACTGGACTCCTCGCTGAGTCTTTGAAGAGGTGTTTGGACTTTTCGGGGTCTCTTGCAGGTGAAGGGATTAGTGGAGGGGGAGAGGTAAGGGGTCGTGATAAAATCTGTGATGGGGAAGTCACTCCTCTCTGTCTGTTTAGATGGTGGGGAGGAGGAGAGAGAGAAGGGGAACTGTGGCGACGTGAGTCAATATTTCGTATTCCTGGATTCATCAGTGAGGCCCCAACTGTCACAATCTCATGGTTTTGGGGCTGAGAGATACCTCCTATAAAATAAAAGAAATGGACAATTTAATGTTTCCATTCAATATTTAGACTCAGTTACAATAGGATTGATTGCCTATAAATTAATTTCAAAATAATCTTATCATTATGTAATCAATTAAAAATTAAATGCACATTTGTACCGGAAAAGGGTATAGGTCTGGGGACTACTGAGCGCTGGCAAGGGGGGTAGCTGGGATGTCGGTTTCTGGTGTAAACCCTGAGCTTGGGGGTGTTAGCGGGGGAAAGGGTGTCGGAGCGCCTTGGGGATTCAAATGGATCCGGAAAGTCTACATATAAAAATTAAACAAATCACACAAAACAGTTTAACACATTATAAATAAGGTACAAACTGTAAGATGACACAAACTGACAATAGTCTGTAAGTTACCTGCTACAGGGGATGTGCTGTGTGCTATCGTGCGATTCTCTTCAGGAGCCATCTTGCTCTTCACATCAGACTCTACCACTGGAGGATGACAAACTAATATTCTACAGGTGTACACACAACGCTTTCGGGCATCCAATGTACTCCAGTACACCCTGGAACACCTGCAGAGAAGAGCATTTATTTATTTTGATTCATTTAACTTCATAATATAACCTGCCTCCAGCAGCTAGATGTATTTTGTAAAGAGATTAATAGTAGCAACTTAAAATCGCAAGAGAAGACTTTACGATAAATGAAAAGGTAATAAAGAACACTTACTGGTATCCTACAGGGAAGAGTTTGCGTTTGCAGTCTGAGAGTTCAGTCAGTATCCCCAAACAGTCAATGGTCATGGAGCCTGAAATGATGCCATTTAAATCAGCATTACATAAACAATGGGAGTAGGATACAGAAATACATTTATCCGCCAACATTTACTAGCAATCAACCAACCAATCATCATGTGAACATTTTCAGGCTCCAGTCCTGCTTGCCATTTCCTCCGGAGACTAACGCCCTCCAGGTCCACCAAGACCCTGCGGGTCACTTCAAACCCAGACACAACCTACAGGAAAAAATACACAAATATATGAAAGGTGAAGAGAAAATTAACACAATCAAGTTGCAGTACAGTTTCAACATAGTTCCTAACCTGGTGTAGTTCACAAGACTTAAAGGATAAACTAAGTTTAAATAATCGGAACCTACTTTTAGACTAGCTGCCATCTCATTTTATTAATGAGTTTTAGATATAGTACATAATGAGATTTCCTTACTTCTCCCTTGATCAGGTCCCTGTGCTTTGGACAATAGACTTTCTTATCCTCCAGGAAGACGCAATGACACTGGCGGGCGCACATAAAGTGGTAGTTACTGGTGCAAGAGGTAAGGCAGCAGCCAACAGTGGCCCCTGGCTTCTGACACTTCTCACAGCGCTAAAAAGAAAGTACATCAGGTTGTAAATATCCATCCTAAAAAAAACAAACAAACAAAAAAAAACAAATAGCAGGAACTTGGACAACGTGTCCTGTCTTACCAGCTGCCTTCCCCTGAGAACGGCCATATGAACATTTTTGAGGGATCCATCATCATCCTCAAACACTTCTGCAGACCACAGGGCGCAGTTCACATGGGTCCACTCATTCTGACCGATGTACAACAGCCGGCCACCCTCCTGAAACGTACCAACATTTTTAAATGTCACAGACAGCTATGTCTTATGAGCATCAAAGTAATTTCACAGAGGTTTCTGACTCACATTAATGTTTTCATCTCCATACTTCAGACACAGAACACACTGCCTGTTATCCCTAACACCTGGTGGCGGAGGGAGCTCTGGACTGTCTTCACAATCTGAAAACCACATACCAAATTTGAAAAGAAAAGCAATAATGACAAGATGTGTAAAAACAGTGTGCATATATGTATTTGTACACATGTATTGTAGTTATGCTTTGCCATACCAGGTAGGAGTAGGGGTGGTGGGGTTATAGCCGGTGGGACTTGTGGAGGGGAGGCCGGAGAATCCGGCTCGCCGGGGGTCTTGGGCCGGGGAGCTGGAATAATCTTTTTCATGAGGTGGGGGTGCTCAGCGCGGGAAAGCTCCTGTCTCTGCTGCCACTGGGCATAGTTGTGGTCCAGGGACGGAGGCAGCACAGCATTCGGGAGGAGCCCACTGCTGGGGAACAACAGAATACAGACAGGCACTATCAATGAGCAACCTATTAGTTCTGGGTGACTGGGTAAAATGGGAAGGCTTGACTGAATACCAAACAACTTCAGAATAACTATACAGGTCATTGTGTGTGTTGCCCACTTCAACGAAGCCAAACGACATGAAAGAAAACACATAGGGATTGTTTTTACATCAAACCAACTTATCACATGCTTTGCTCTTGGTTAGATCTGTGCAATTAAACTCAGATTTACAAACACCAGCAACACTAATTAAACCTTGCTGATGCAAATATTCATATATCTGTATTCGCAGGTCTGACCAAACTGAGATTATATAGTGTCTTATTAAAGTAAGCCTAAAAACCAAATACCACTTAACAAATCACTCAACTGTAACACTTTCAACTCTGCTAAGCACACAGGTGATGTCTAAATTTTCTGACAGACTTTAGGTGATACAGAAAAAACATAACCCCAAAAAGTTATTTAAACCAGGCCCACCATGAGTCCTTATGCACGAAGTGTTGACAAATAGCTACCCCAAATGTGTAAGTAATCTCTCAATACTAAACAGATAATGACAGATAATATGCACTCTGATTTTTTTTTTTTTTTTTACTATTCTGTGTAGTAAGTGAGCAGTGACATCAGTAGTAAATAATTGTATCCAAAGACTCTGCCAAGTCCAGTACGGCTTGGTAATTGGTGTGATGTGGAGTCTCACACTTAATGAGCCAGCAGAGGCATCTAAACAGGCATCCATCAAATGATGGCCACAGGATCCACTGGATGGACCATTAGTTTCCTGGGTTGGAGTAGTACATAACGCAATAGACCAAACTGACAAAGAAACCACAATTAGACCACAAATATGTATCAAACAGCGTTCAAGTGAAATGTGACACTGTGTTATGATTAGCCTCCCACAATGCCTGGAGAAAGAATAAATGTGGAAAGCTGATAGCTAAATATAAGAGAATGAATGAATGAATGTGTGTGTAGGAAAAATATGCCGAGCAGTAAAACCACGCTATTACATTTGTTTACTTGGACAGCATTAATTAGTCAATGTAAACATTTCATTATCAGTCACTGTTATGTGGTTATAAAATATTCCTTGTGGCTTTATCTTTTCAGTAGATATTATCATTGTTTAGGTGCCTGGGCCGCAAATCAAATGTTCTCCACATATATTCACCGCTAAGCTGTCCAGCTCATTGAACACGACAAACATTTCATTACTGCAACTCAAAATCATGACTGGAGCCTTTAGTCACGGTCACTGTTCTGGACTCTCTAACATTATGGCCAAGAAGACGTTTTAGTTGTGGTTCCTAACTGAGAATGTCACACAACTTTGTAGATTTTGTTAACCACTTAAACAGAAAAAAATGACACATGACATCCTGATCTTGCCACTTGGCTGTTATATTTTCAGAAGCTATTGGTACAGTCAGCCCACACATTTTATAAATATTAGTTCACTGCTTTCTGGTTCCCTCCTATATACAGATGATGGTACCACATCATACTCCTCCTTACAATAATTACAGACCCTAAGTTCTTGAAAATGGCTATTTTTCTCCCGAGGTTTTTGGCTCACATTACACGAGTATTAAAAACAAAATTTCTTCTCTGTAATAATGGCACAAATTACTATTAAAAAAAATGAGAGCACTGTCTGCTTGGAGCTCTTTCTTAAAACAAATCTTTCAGACTTTTAAATGACAACAGAACTGTTATATAAGCTGCTACAATAACTATACAGATCTACTTCATTTTCAAATGATAGCATCATATCACTGTAAATGTAATGTGGAACCAATTGGTAATATAAACGATGGCTTACATAACTGTAATGAGTTACTCAGAGGAGTTGGCTCCTGGACACTGAACACTGTGTAATAAGTAAAACCACTTATATTGACTATGCTGCAATTGACACTCACTTGGCAGAAACCTTTTGCCTTTCCCAGAACCTGGACTCTTTCACTTTGAACCACGGGAAGATTCGCTCCATTTGCTGAAACAGAAAACATTCCATGAAGTTTGCATATCAGTCTGTTAAAGCACTTGCACAGACCCGCATTTCGAGCAACACACTGGCCAGTGATTCTGCTAAGATACTTAACCTATACCTGATGGAGAGATGCTCCAATCAGAGGAAAAAGAAAAAAACATATATACACACATATATTTTTTTTTAGTTTTAAAAACATCAGACATGGTTGAGAACATGTTTATAAAACTGTGCACATCAGAAATGAATATAACATCATATAAGTCCATAAATAACAGATAAAATGTTGGTGTGACCTCAAACATGTAAAGTGTGACTACTTCTGAAGTGTTTTCAGTGGACATATATAATTCAGAGCTGATGTGAGGTTCTTACCCGAATAAAGAAAGACTTGACTATGCTGTTGGCTTTTCTGCTCTCAGGATGGCCACCATCATTGTTGATGGCTGCCTGAATGATTCGCACGATGTCGTCACTAAACTCCAGCTGGGAGAGAAATGACCCCCACACACATGGACAGAGTAATGGTTATAACAGTGCAGTGCTGATGACCACTGGTGGAAAAGTCATTACTGTAGCTACCTTTGTTAATTTAGCTTTATACAACACAGGCCTGACCAGAGACCAGAGATTCAGAGACAAGAACACATAAAATATTTAAGCCTACCATAAAAATGGCTTCAAAATAGTGAAATGTTTCTAAATAACTGCTGCTTGAGGCAATGAGGTGGTGTCGTCTGAATCAGGTTTTGCTCTTATGACTCACCATAACTCATTAGGACAGCCTTTTTCAGTTTAAAAAAAAAGTTACCTATGGTTAGCTTGTACAGGTCCCTACCATTCTCCAATAAATACACTGTAAATACACATAAACCGCTTTAGATTCTAGCAGCAACATACTTTTGATTTGGTCTCTTGTTTGTCCTGTTTGTCCGCAGAGACGATGCTAAAAAGACATTCTTACCACTGACTTGTAGCGGCCTTGATCCATCTTTTTCTCAACAGATTCCAAGTCTGGAGGGGAGTCACTGGGAGGTGTAGGGGGGACTTCTGTCAGGACTGGAGGATCTGGACCTTCTGGGGAACGACGGGATGGAAGACTTTCCTCTGTCTCTGGGTTCAGCTCCGGAGGCTTCACCGCCTACATGAAAGCCAGTTACAACTGAGTAAAGCTCTCTCCATTATGTTCATTTATCTATGGTTGCTGTTTCAGTTGTTATGCAACACTGTCTACAGAGGGTACAGAGGCAAAGGATCATAACAGTGACTGAATCTGCAGAAGGATAAGCAACACAATGTGTGTCTAACCTGTCTATAGCGTAACAAGTGTGTGGATGTGCGGGAGTTGAGCAGTGCAGTAAGGACATGGCGAATGCAGCCCTGAAGCTCCCTCTCCAAAGCTGTCCTCCACTCAGCCGGATGGTGTTCAGTACATTTGGTACAAGTGTAGGCAACACTCTCTGGCAGCTTTGACAGCAGCTCGTACATTTCATCTGGCGGACAGCGGAAGACAACAGGTCATTATTGTGCCCATTATTACGTTTCAGCATCTCATCAACATGACAGCTCTCAGAGGACAGCCTGTCAGCCGGCTGACATACTGACAAGACAAATGAACTGCAACAAGTGCTGCTAAATACTAAATGCGTAGCTGTACTTGTGACGAGCATACAGAGAACGTGTATTGTACTATGATCTTCTACTTTGCTTATATGGGACCTACTGACCTGTCAGATTCTCACACTTGGCATGAACCCAATGGTTGCAACGGCCACACTCCATCATCTTGCTGTCGTAGTTATCGTCATCATAGCACTTATCACAGAGTGGGCAAAAGTTCCCTGAGAAAGAAGACAGTGACCAGTACAGTCATATTAAATCACTCAGCAAAATATATTTGTAAGAATTCCTCCTACTTTAATCTTAGAAAGAATACCAAACACTAATTAGAAGTCAACCGTATTTTGGACTCATCAAGCTTTTGACTCACCTTTAGCAAAGAGTTTGGCACAGTCATGACACATAGAGAAGTCATGTGACCATTGGGCATCCCAAGACTTCCCAGGTTTAGTGGCTCCACAACTCGTACAGCGCACACACTTGGTACAAACCTGAAAAGAGAGTACATATAGATAATGCAGTGAATAAACGGCAGCAGCTAAAGAGCAGAAATGGCATGAAAGTGCATTAGACACACTGCCTAAGAGAGGGTTCCATGGATGCAGGTAACACAATCATGAGAAGCTGTAGAAATGTGGTAAGAGAAGAATGTGTGAGTTTAATGCTAAAGGTTGATCATGATGGTTATGTAAAGGTGAGAGGCTGGGGAGGATGTGCACTCATACCCAGACTCTCTTCTTCTTGGTGGGTCTGGTGGGGTGGTTTGGACCCAGGCACTCCGGGTGATAGCTGTTACGGCACTTATCGCACTCTAGCAACTGCTGCTACAGTGACACAAGGAAAATGTGATATGAAATTATTTAAAGACCAAATAACACAATGTTAAATATTTCACGCCCTACAAAGAATATTTCAGTTCACAGCAAACTAGTATGAAAGATGTCACCTGCTTTTGACCTGTAATAGTATTCACTCTGGTCAATCGGTGGTGTATTGAAAAGAATGAATGCATGAGTTAGACATAACATTTCAATGTTTTCAAAAGATGATCATTCTATTAAAAAGTGCAGAGATATGACACTGCTCGCCCAGTTTACTCAATGGCCATTCATTCTGGGCTTCACAGGTGGATAAGCATCATTATCAAAGGGCACTGCAGGCATTTACAGTATGAGCTCTACAGAGTTTTGTAAACAGCCATGTAAGTGGCAACTGCAGACACATTTTTACACTTCCATACAGTTAGCTCACATTAAAGTTGTCCAGCATACAGTTGCTGTAGCACCTTTCCCCATTCTGCCATTCATAAATACTAAAAATAAAATGTAACTACTGTTTCATGAGATTTACACTCAATATTTGTGTGGTAATGAAACACTATCTAATGTCAGAGGTACAATACATAGGAGTTTTATGACTGCACCTCATAGAGTCTGTGATATGATATATCTGCAGTAGTTGACATGCCAGTAGATTTCAGGCTTTTAAGCCACGCTTTGTTGTGGAGTCAAATAGTGTCAGAGACCTGCTGCTGTTGAGGCAGCTCCTTGGTCAGAGATAAAAGCCAATCACAGTAATAAAAAGCCTAATGCTCTTTAGACAGATATCTGCTTTAAAGAACCAGCTATGAGGACTCTGTTTCCTAAGTACTCACATCCTCTGCTGCCAGCACTGAATAACCAATAACCAACAAGTTCACTCAATTTATTACGTACCAACAAGACAAAACAATCCACCAGGCATATGGCTGTTGTGTAGACCAAATATGCTTATATATTCTAAAATGACAACCATACAAGGCTCACACTATGCAAAGGACTTGAGTTAAATAACGAAATCATGGCAGGAATCCAAGAAGCCTATTAAATGCTGTCTGCTGGCACGACTAGCAAGTGTCTTTCTAGGGAAGATTCTCCAGCCTTTACAAACTGTCACTCCATACTAAGCTTCTTTTGTGTAAGCTTTAGATGAACAGAACTTTAATGAATGGCTTACTTTAGTCTTCTGGTGCTGGCGCCCACAGACCTGGCAGAATCGGCATCGTCGACAACACCAGTTCTCAATCTGCTCCTGGAGAGGGCGCTCTGACTCCCCCAGGCAAAAGAGATGGAACGGTTCACAGCATACCTGGCAGAAGACGAACTATACAATATAAAGAAAGAGAAAAGAAGAAAGAGACTGTCAGTCAAAAACTTTAACTATTGCTCTGACAAAAGGAAATTTAAAAGAAAACAATTTTAGGACAATGATCATTTCTTCTACCTCGACGTTTCCACTGCTTGCACATAAGAAACAAAGCACCCGGGGTGTGACAGGCACAGAAGTGAGCAGGTTGAGGCCACCAGCCTCCCACACCTTCTCCACATCATGGTCCCTCTTGAAATCCACTCTGATACGATGCACTCCGTCGCAGGGCGCTCGGGACTTTACCTGGCCCCTAGTCGAGGGAGTGCCCAGCCAGTTTAAAGTACTGCTGCTGGGGGGTTTAGTGGTCAGTGGCTTCTCATGTGGATGACACAAAAGGAGAAAGACAGAAGAGGGTTACATATCATAAATGATATGAGGTCTATACACAAGCATCTAAATCAGATGTGCAGAAAAAAAAGGATAAAGCTCACACTACTTACCTTATCTTTTGGTCTTTGTTTAGGAGATTGAGAAACAGTGCGAGATGTTGGCTTCTTTAATGGTTTTGATTCAACTATGAATAAAAGGACAGGATGAATAAGCATGTAGTATAAACAATATATAAACAAATATATTTAAGTTATGACACAAAAATTGTGACCAGTTTTTTTTTTTAACCTGTGTCTGAAATTGCTGTAGCTGAGCTTTGCTGCTGCGATGACTGTTCCTGTGGTTTCTTCTTGGGCTCACTCAGAGGAATCTTAGGTGAAGCATCTTTTTTTGAAGGTGCCTGACTAGTAAGTGGCCGTTGCTGTTGCTGTGTCACTTGATGACACTGTGTAGACTGGGAGGGGGAATTCTGGACTGAAGATGACGAGGACGAAGATGATGAAGATGAAGAAGACGATGAAGTGGAAGAGGAGGATGAGGAGGAGGATGTCGGTACAGGCTGCAGTGGTTTGTGTCCCTTCTTCCCGGCGATGCTAGTTGTGACTGACAGCTGTTTGGAGTCTGGTGTCAAAGCTGGAGCCTGAGCCTGGGCTGTGACTGTGCTCGGGGTCTGAGGCGGTTCAGCGGGTGCAGGGGAAGAAGCAAGGGCTGGAGAGGACTGCTTTGAGGCTGGCTGCTGTCTTGATTTCTCTTCTCCTAGCTTTAAAGGAGGGGTTTCACTCTTTTTGCGGGGAGGTTCCTCCTTTGGTGGTGCAGGAGAAGATTTGGGTCCAGACTCTGTGTTTGGCCCTTTTGCCAGATTTGGACCCTCCTTCTTCTCAGACACTTTGTTCTTTTTCTTCTCCTTCTTGACTTTGCCTTGCTTCTGAAGGAACATCTTTGAGGGCATCCACTGCAAGTTCTGACACTTCCTCATCCTGTAGACATTGACACAAATTCCACATAGATTTTCTTAACTATTCTATTAAATGAATTTTTTAGATAATGTTATTTTATAAGACTTACTTTACTTTAACAATTATCTATAATAAGAAATAACCCATTAGCTGGAACTTACTTGCAGCATTGCTTTTTAATATTTCGTCCACCAAACTTAGGCTTGTCGAGACAGTTGGTACAAACACCACAATCTTCTGGAACCTGGCAGCCAGAGCACTGACCGCAGCGGCGAGACCGACGCCCCTTCTTTGGAGGAGCTTCTTGAACAGCTTTTTGTCGTGTCTCCCGCGGTTTTATGGGAGGGGACTGAGGCTCTGCCTCCTCAGAGCCTGCTACTGATGACTTATCTTTAAGAAGAAACGCATTGCAGATGTCATCATTACTGACACACAGTAGTATTTAGTATTTATTTCACTCATCGCATTGAAAATCCTTTGGTCCTGATCCAAAAAGAGCACAAAAAACCTATTTCATATGGTTGCCATGTACACTTAAAAACTATATTGTAAAAAATAAATTAGAGTGTTGAAAAAATACATTCTTGTCAGAGATCTTAATAAAGTGCCTGTATTACATATACAATGTCTGATGTTCAGTAGCTTGTTTAAATGTGTGTGTGCCAATTAAATGACCAGGAAACCAGGAATGATGACTGTGACTACACTGCTAACTCTTGATATGTCACTGACATCATATCCTCTAGTCTTGCAAACATTCACATGTAGCAAGATGACATGAAACCAGACAAACTAACAGGAACATGAGCAGCCAAACTCCTCTCACTCCATCACCACTTCACTGTGTACTTGTGCTCTCATTGGTGATTGGACTTCTCTGCTCTTGTGATTAGTCTGTCATCAATGCATGCTGCAGAACCTTTTCAAAACTCGCAGAGAAGTGGCGTAATAAACACTCACTTTGGACTGATCTGTAAGTCAATGTGAGTACTTTACATTGAATCTGCAAACACATCACATTATCATAAAATCCACAGTACCAGTTTTCCATTGAGGAGGAAAAATATTTGACTGCTGCTATATGTCAAGCAGCGTTGCTAACTAAACCTACACTAAGAATAGACAAGTCTTCAGAGACTGGGCTGATCCTGAGAATGTGAAGTTTTCCATCTTTATGAATTTTTACAAAATCTTATACAGCGTTTTATCTCCTCTGCTACTATTATTAAACTTGTTAGGTTAGAAGCTTAATTGTGAGCATGACCCACTGAACACAGACAACTCTGTAAAATATGTTATCATGCTGTAGCTGTGGATTATTCATTGTATTCGTATCTTCACTAAGGCAAGTCAGTAAACCTTTAACAGCCAAGCCCAGAGGTATAAAATCACAAGTAGGTCAGATGCGAGGTAAATTGAGTGTGCCTTACCATCATTCCCCATGGAAGACAGGATCTTCTCTCTCTCCTCCCAGGGCAAGGCACTGAGTGTGGGCATGTCGTCAGGGAACACTGCCCGATTACGGCCAAGAGCCACAGCTGCACGACGACATACATGCTTGATGCGAGGTCCACGTACTGAGGTCTCTGACGAGTCGCTCTCTTGACCCTGCTCACAACCACATCATACAACAAAGCAAAAAAAAAAAAATTGAAGATCAAAATTATAAAAAACACAAAGATGTGACAGGATGTTATTTTTTTTATTTGTTGTGAATGTTTTACTGATGGAAATAAAAGTCAAAGTCTGCTTTATTGTCGATTCTGCCACATGTAGATCACATACAGAGAATGGAAATTTCGTTACTCAACAAACAATTAGCAAAATTGATGAAGATGGTATAAAATGGTGGCAGAGGAGGAGCCCTGGGCCGAGACAATGATGAGTATGGGACACAGTCATTTTTTCTTGAAAATGTGCTCCCTATTTCCATCTCATCTTTACATTACCAGCAGAAGAACAGAGGACAACACTTTCAGCATAGCAAGTACTGCTTTCTGCATAATGTATGAAGTGAAGAGAATTCCCCTTAAGTAGGGGACTTTCCTATTATCGAGTTTCAGTTTGAGTACAAACACAGATTTCTATTTATAGAAAACATTCATAGCATCATGTCACTTGCTTGGGGCTATATAATGAGAAGCTTTTTGTGGTAGAAATACAATAACTACAAAGGCAAGCCATGAACGGGGAAACTAACCTGGACCTTGGTCTGGTCTGCAGGCTTCAGTTTACTCTTCTTTAAGTCGATCAGCTGGTCTTTGGCCTTCTTCAGTAGCTTAAATACCCGCTTGTCAGTCACAGGCTGTTTCTCTGCTTGGGCCAGCATAGATCCAAGAGAGGTGACAGGGAGCTGTGTTCTGCCTGGCTGTCCTGGAAGGCTTGCTGTCTGCTGGCTAGGAACACTTTGTTTCTCCTTCTCCTTTTCCCCATCCTCCATCTCACCTCCTTTCTCAGAAGGTCTGCCTTTTTTAGGTACACGTACTTTAGCAATACTTATGGGAACAGAGGAATGGAGCCCACGTACCTCTGAGGAAACAGGGTCAGTAACCACATCAACTGATGTTGATTTTTTTCTCCCTGGAGTCTTTTTTGGAGCTAGAGGTAAAAGAGCATCTTCTGAGTCCCTCCCATCCACAGTAAACAGGCTGGAAGGTGCATTGGGGGAACCATCTGGTGTAGAAACCTTACTTCTTTTCTCCAGATCTTTCCGCCCTTCCCTTTTATTCTCCTTTTCCTTCTCTCGGTTTTTCTCAGAATCCCTTTCTTTTTCCTTTGGAGCAGCCTCTTGAGGAGCTGATAAGCTTTTTTCTTTACCTCCCTTCCCACATCCTCTCCCTGTGTCCTGGGCACTAGAAGGAAAGAGAGGGAAAAGTGGGGAAGAAGCAGAAGATGTAGTTGACAAAGAAGGTGGGTTTCCAGAAGCCCCTCTCCTGCTATCAGGGGTCCCTTGCAAGGCCAGGCCCAGGGAAACAGTGGAGAAGGTGCTGAAAGAAGCAGGAGTTAAGGCACTAGTGGCTAGTGGACTTGCGGAGACCCCTGGCAAAGAGCTGGGGTTAGTACTGGAGACAGTGCCCGTCAGCACAGACATCTCAGAGGCGCCTTTCCCAACAGACATCTGGCTTCCAATATGGCTGCTACGTCTGGTCATCGAGTGGGAAGGAGAACGTGGATGGCCACGAACCGTTCCCGAGAGCGGCCGTCTCCTGCGTCGCGAGGTTCTGCTTGAACTAGGGGATGTCTGGTGTGGAGACAGAGAGCCTGGGCTGCTCCCAGAAGATGAGTGCAGGGTAACGGACTCAAATATGCGAGAGTGGGCCTCACTGGGTGTGAAGCGTGGAGCACGAAGTAGAGGGCTCCGTTTCTGGAGTGGTGCATCAAAGCGGGATGAAGAAGGATGTTGGTGATGGGTGTGAGGATGAAGAGGAGCAAACAGACGAGTCCCTGTACCTGCTCCGCTGCCTGGTGCAGGAAACGTGACTGGAGCAGCTCCCCCAGCTCCACTAACACTTTGGGGCAATAGCCCCACATCTTCCGCCGTGAGAGGGGGAGGACGGAAGTTGTCAAAGATGGGCTTTCGGATGAGGCCCTCCTTGGCATATTTAGCAGAGGAAAAGTACTGTTGTTCAGGGTGGGACAGGGAAGTCCAGCGGAAGGTGGGCTCTCTCAGAATTGAGCGACTTCTTTTGTCTTGCAAGCTAGGAATCACTGACGGTCCAGACAGAAACGGAGGAATGGTGTGAGGCATCCAGGGTGATTGCGGGTGGTGTTCACTGATAGCAGCTGTATTTGAGGACGCTGACTGGGGAGGCTGTGGAGGAGTGAGGAGAGGAGGAGGTGGAGGTGAAGAAGGGGAGGAGGCTGTGGATGAAGTCTGCTGGGAATTTACAAGGGTAGACGAGGACATCAGCACACCTGTTGGGGGGCTGATGATAGGTTTTTTACTGCCAGCAGTGAGAGTCTCTCTCACCCTCTGGATCTGGGATCCCCGGCCAAGTCCCTGTCCTCTCCGGCCTCGCCGACTCCTCTCTGCCAGGACTTGCTCTGCCTCTGGCTCAGAGGGAGGGGAGGGCGACTGTGAGCTGTGTAACAGGTTGGCCTCCCTCTCTCCCTGCGAGGATGGAGAGTGATCCTCTGCCTCTGACAAAACCTGTGTGGCTTCAGAAGCCTGGGAGTCACATGATGAGTCATCCAAGCTTGGGCTGCTGGACCTGGAGGACTCTGCAGAAGAGAGCTGGGAGGAATGCTGCGACACGGCACTTGAGCCACAAGATGCCGCACTACTGCTAAATCGCCCGTTGGTGGCGTTGTTGGTGGTGTTGCTGTTGATCAGACTCGCAGCTGTTGATGGAACAGGGGGGACAGGGGCAGGAGGTGGGGGAGGGGGGAGGGAGTCAGTGGGAGCAGTGGTGCCAGTGCTAGTGACAGCAGATGTGGAGGATACCAGCACAGGACAGTGTGAAGAGGAAGTGGTGGAGGTGGGCTGGGCAGATGTTAAGACAGATGAGGGGGTTGTTTCTAAGCGTGGTATCTTCATATGGGGTGGCGGGGTTCCAAAGCTGCCCTCATCTTCAATGAAGCGCTTGGGGGTTTTGATGATTCGAAGGGAGACTGTGCTGACCACAGGCATAATAAACTGCCTAATGTTCTTCAGTGGGGTTTTCCTGATGCCAGCTTCAATGGCACCTGCCCCACTACCCCCGATGGCCACGGCTTCTTTCTCCAGTCTCTTTTGTGCTCCTTTCTTAGCACGCTGCAGCAGCTGTTTAGCAATGGTTGCATCAGTGCGTTTAGAGGGGGGGACAATTCTAACAGGCTTTATATGGCGAGGGCTTTTTCTGAGGCCGACTGTCCTGCCTGGCTTGGAGGGAGACGGGGAGGCAGGTGGATTGGAAGAATCCTGGTCCTCAGGTCCATCCACATTCCTCACCATGGGCTGCTGGGAAGTGTGTAGTTCTGTCCCTTTGTCACCACCTCTGACCCTAAAGGCCTTGCTTTTCCCTTCACCACATTCAATGGAGGTAGACAGCTGTGCAGCTGCAGCAGCAGCAGCCTTAGCTTTGAGCCGTTCAGCGGAGGGTGGTCGCCCACGTCTGCGCCGGGGTACACCAGGCAAAGTCTTGAGTCGTGACTTGAGAGGGGCAAGTTTAGTTGCTCTCAGCCTTTTCAGGTTTCCAACTTTGGATAAACCGCGTCCACCTTTGGGAAGCTTTGCCTCAGGGTCATATGACTGAGCAGAGCCCAGGGGCATCCTCTTGGAGCCCTTTCTGTCTTTGTCCTCTTCTGTGTCAATGCCCAACTCAGATACAGCCTGCCTAATGTCCTCCCCTGCTGCATGGCTGCCTGTACTCCAAGCTTTCTTGCTACTTGAAGACGGGGGTCGACCTCTTCCCCTCCTTTCCCCAGTGCCAGGTGGTCTTCCAGGCAGCCTTTTCACCTTCTCAGCTGGCCTTTCAGGGTCCTCAGGTTTCGCCTGTGTCGGGGAGGGAAGGGAGGTGGGAGACGGTATTGTGGCAGCTTTCTGGGCAGTGAGGGCCCGTGGGGGACGACCTCTGGGCTTCTTTTCCTGTATGGGTGGGCCTGCTGTGAAAACAACAGAACAAAACATTTAGTTAGCATGGATGTACCTGATACAGACAACCTGCACATGCATCAGCGCCTGTAGACAACTGCAAGGTCTCTGACAGGTCCATACATTTAAGGAACTATACCTGAGAAAGTTGTTGTAGGGCTCTGTACTCTATTTTGTTCAGCCACTGTTCCAAACCCTCCAAATGCTTCTTCCTACAAGTAAGAAAGGAAAAATCAAAATTCTGTGACAAAGCAATTTTTGTAATGGTAAAATAAAGGGAAGAAAAAGCAGTTGGTTAACAAAAATGTACAGCTTCCACCTTGGTGCATAAAAGTCAGTTGGCCTAGATGTGCAACACTTGAGTCATTTTTGAACTGTCATTCATATGAAAACCAAAACTTTAAGGTCATAATGATGTGCTCAATCTCACTTTCACCTGCTGGCTTACTCTGCCGCTCTCATGTTTCTATGGTTTTTAGGAAGACATGTCTGCAGTTGGAGAATAGCTTAAACCACAACAGACAGTTTGAATTGCAAACATCCCAATCCTAGTGGGTGACTAACCCACTGCACTGCATTCCTGTTTCCTAAAGGAAATGCACAAGTGGTTGGTCATAAATACACAGCTAGATAGACAGTCAGAGTAAACACACAATAGAAATAGAGAGCTATTCTATAGTCATGAAAAAAGTCCTGTGAGGCTATAATGCTAATGACAAATCAACATATGGCCTTTCCATTGCTGGGGCAAAAAATGTGGAGCATGGCTGTTGGAGAACACTGTTTTTATGTAAAATGTCTCTATATCTCAGATAGACCATTATTATGCTGCATTAAACAGCATCACCACAAACACTGTACCCAATCATTTATCAAATAAACAGGTATGGTATTTTAGTCCAATTTTAACAAAACAGACTAAGTGAAATGCCCTTGTCCTGTGAAAAGCGTAACTACTTTCAACATTTTTCACCTCACACTCCATGAGATGAAAAGCACAACTGTGTCATATGCACCATGAGTCCCATTCAATAATGCCACTAAATGAATGAGCAACTTAGGGAATACATGTTTAAAATAAACCCAAGGAATTATCACCCGCTGCACTGATACATCACTTAATGAAATTATTGACTTAAACATATTCTCTTAATTTTGGTGCTGTAAATATAATATAGTGTATACACAGACTGTACATCAATCCTTCCTCTCATGCCTTAGTAAAACCTTGATATGTCTTTAGAAATGACTATGATATGAGTAACATCTTCAGAATCCTATGTTTGCCACTACTTCTTATATTCAGTGTGTTTAAGAGTGGAGGTGAGTATGTCATTTTATCATGTTTATTTATAGCAGCGTGTAGGGATGCACTTGAGGTCTCATTGGCCCAGTTTGTAGAGCAGCTGCTGCAATCCAAGTTTAGTCCAGAAAAATGTGTGCATATGACGACATGCAAACTGCTTTGCATCCATTAAGAGATACACACATCACAATGTGAATAACTGTTACCTACATGTGTGTGTAACATACACAGTGTGGAAAAAGTACATCTTTCATCTGTTGTGCATATAAACAAACAACAATAACAGACAGTCAATACTGCTGTTAATCCTGGCACCCAATGCTAATCTGAGCATCCTCCGCTCTTCATAGTGCATTCGAGCATCTTTTTCTTCTTATGCTTCTTTCCCTGCTTCTATCCTCACTCCCCACACTAATACCAGCATCCTCTCCTCTTTGAGCAGGCTGCTGCTCTTGGTTGGTGAGCTGAGGGGGGCGGAGTACCAACGGACGGCTCCGACTTGCTGTGATAGAGTGAGTAGTAGGCAATGACATCACAGCACGCTTTTCTAGAGGCAAGTGCATAAGGCGGACTGCGCAGATTTATATACTTCTGCATGTGCACATGTACCTCTGATTCTGTTAGCTGCACACGTACACGTTTAGAAAGAGAGATTAAAAAAAAAAAAAAAAAAAAAACACTCCACCTGTGCATGAACTGCACAGCAAGATGTAAACAAGCAGATCATAGGAATGAGGATGCGGGGGAAGGGAGTACAGGCAAGACAAGCAAACGAACAAGAGCGAGGAATGGAGGTCTGTGGGTGGAGGGAGAGAAAAAAAAAAAAAAAAAACATGAGACAGGAAGCAGCACCTTGACCACATGCACCATCAACAACAGAGGGGAGCACGGTTGTCTCCCAGGAGGATTAAGGATGAAAGGGGTTTGGGGTTTCAACATGCTCATGCAAATGCTTTGCCAATTCCTAGTCTAAACAGCCCTCCTACACACGACAAGCCTCCTCCTTACTCCTGCTCTCTTCATGTTCCCAAACACATATTCTGTCACTCACTCATTGTACGCTCACTGACTTCCCACCCTCTGGCTGATGAGCGCTGAGCAGCAGCATGTTAAACACAAGGCACACAATGAGCAGGCATAGAGGTAACTTCAGGAAGTAAACAAAACCTGTAGTAGACCAGCAAGATAAAGTTTACATACCACCTGGCAAGAGATTAAAAGGTTACCAGAAAACCATATTTTATGCCTTTTATATAAAGGATGTTTTATTATTATTAATTGTAATTTTATATAACACAACTGTTCAATTGTTTTGTCCTCAATGACATCATTAAATCCTGAGCAGTTTTACTTCCAGCTGGCCTGTCACATCTCATCCAACAAATCGATGCTTAAACTAGTTGATAAGAAATCCCTAATCATAAAGGAAAGAAACCGACCGATTCATTGCGGAAACATGATTATGTTCAGGAGGTGCAAGGGACTGTCCCCGATGGTTATGAGACGGATGTGAATATGGTTTGAGGTCTTCTTTGTATCGTTTTGAGAGCATTTCTGCCTGTCAAGAGAGCTAATGGGACTTTTATTATGTTTCAAAATAGCATTTAGAAGAAATCAAACTGATTAAAGACACTGACAAGACAATGAACTGCAGATTATGGACTAGTTTCCCAGGCAAGGATAAAGCACAATTATTCCTTACATTACAACTGCTTTTCTTATTTTGAACTGGTTACTCTACTATAAAATACCAGAATATGAATAACACAATTACTTTTCATCACCCCTTAGTCCACATTATTGACTGTGTGAGTGTACAACTTTTAAGCCTGAAGTTGCTAATAAAAGCATCACCCATCACAAAAAAGTCATAATCAGTCAACTGTAACAAAATTATTTAGAACTACGGCAAACTACAATACTTACTCATATTTAGATAGTTATCCATATATTTAGCATTGTAAAAAGTAAGAGTGCGTAGGTTGGGAGTTGTAACGGTGTACAAAGGCTAGACTTGGGTTCATCTCACATTGTGAATGCTTCCTGAGGCAGCTTCAGAGAAAAGCCTTTCAATGTCATCAGTTTAAAATGCGCAATGACCCTTTAAATAATTGACACTGCTGTTGTGTGTAACCGGCAAACACTGTATGCTCCTTTCGAACGCCACCTTGACAACACCCAACACTGCAAAATCAGTTACCAGGTGCTGCAGCTACCAAAACCGATCGCTGCCAACAAGAGCTTGCCAGAAAGGATGTCACTGTCTGTACACTCAATATCAGCAAGCTCAAAAATCACGGTTTCATAACAGGTTAATTCTCAAGTTACTATTATACAGTATTAAACCGTACCCTACGCCCTGCACTACTTTACACAGACTGCATATTAAGATGAAGTTACTACCATACCACCCACCACATGTGGCAAATGGTATCACAGAGACTCTATGAACTCATACCATTATAAATAAACTAATATTCCTGTGTAACTCTGACAAATATCCACTTAAGTAAATGCAGGTAAAGATTTAAGAAACCATTTGAAACATATGCAGTTTAAATACGCAGAGAGCAGCTATCACATGGAGTTGACTCTTCTGTGCTTAAGAGAGTGTACAAAGTAATGGCTTTAGAGCGTTTGGAGCTCTTTTTCAAAAAGAGTGTCATCAAGCATGGTGATGGTCCTCAGTGGTGTGTCTTTAATGGCATTTGAAAAACAATAAAGGCCTACGGCACAAACGAATAAACTAAAACAGGTCCTAGATTTCATTGTCAGTTTTACAGTTATGTAAAAGATATGTAATGAAACCCAAGAACCTACAGAACACCTCTGTATATTACTCTCCTACACATTACAAAGGATGCAAAATTAAAAAAGGCTTTAAAATGTATTACTCATCAACATTATGAGCACACCTCACTAACAAATGCTTAATAAAGGAGAGCGACAGGAATGTCACTCAAACTCAGATGAGGGATGTTAAATAGATGTGTAAACTAATTTTCAGGTTAGGACCCTGTCACTTTGATAAAGTAATTCCTCCCTACTATAAAAAAATCTAACACATTCCAGGAAGCTTTCCTCTTGGATTTACTGAGCACACACTATGTCTCATCCCTTCCTGGAAAGTAAACTGATGATGAGCTCATACTTCTATATGTCCGTCTGATGACACATCTCTTCACAAAGGCCACTGAGGAATTCCAACAATCGCTCCATCAAATACAATGAAATGTACAAAGCGTCAATTACAGTATAAGTGAAGGACATTTAGGTTAAAGATCCACTCTTAGTGACTGATTAGAACAACAGCGGAAATTACAGTGGTAATGCTTTGTGACCTCTGACAGTCCCAAGCAAAAGGTGGATGTTTGTTTTTTCAAGTGTCCAAACACTAAGTGCAATAGTTTCACATATGCTCGACAACGCACACACACACACCAAAACAAACACTTTTCAAGGTAAAGTGTTTTCCTATACCTCACACGAAAGGAGATGAAGAAGACAGTAGGTGGACAAAGACAAACAGACCGAGGGGCACGTGTGTATGGTGTCCCCCCCACCCCCACACACACATTAACAGCACCCACAGAAACACATCCCATCCCACCCACCCCAACCGGCAGCATGAATTGAAGTTCTAATCAAAATAAAGACAAAGAAGGCACGCCTATTCCTGAGTGCAGTGAGGGACATAAAGTCTGAGGGACACCCCTACTAACACACACACACACACACACACACGCACACACGCACACACACACACACACACACACACACACACACACACACACACACACACACACACAAAGAGTAAGAAAGACGACACAATTGCTGCCTTTCTCTCAGTCAGGCAACTCCTAAAGCAGAGGTGAAAGCTCCTTGCCCGCCTGCTGTAGCAGAATAAAGCCATGGATGGGAGGGTCTGTGACTAATTCTCCTCCCAGTGTTGTCCCGTTGGGAGGAGGGGGGGGGTCGCCCTGCACCCTTTGATATCCCTGCCTGCGCTCTTTCAGCCGCCTGCACTTTGTGAGAGCTAGAATAAAAGCAGACACAAAGCTTCCTGCTCCAATCCACACGCTGTCTCGGGGATGGGTAAGGGTGGGGGGTTCCATTTAAATAGGCCAAACACCTGCTGGACTGAAGCCCCTTCCGCTCAAACACACCATTTCTCTCAAACCAGTGAGGCAAAGACACATTTGGGTTGAAATACATCTATTCAGCAACACTTTTGTATGAATGATTAAACATTGGTAATAATATGTGAGTAGAATGAATGTAGCAGAAGGCAAAATATAATGAATCAAGAGCAAAAAATTATGCAGTCTTAGGTGGACAGTGAGGTTGTGAGATTGGATCTGATGCTATTGGGGGTGGGGGGGTGGGGGGTGATAAGGTCACACATTTACAAAAAAAAAAAAAAAAGTCAACACACTGCACTCTGCACAAAAACAAGCAATGGCAATTTAGCCGGATCAAGAAAATGAATACCCTACAAATATACAAAAGCTAACAAATGCCTTCATTTGGACAGCAACAGCCGACAAGCACCCTTTTGAGCCAGTCCAATAGGCTTAGTAATCCATTCCAAAGTGGCAGCTGTCAGAAGAAAAGTTGTTCTGCCTCTCAGACGAGGCTGTGTGTGTCTGAAGAGGATTTGGGTTTTTCTGCCTGGATGGAGGAAGGAGGGGTGGCCAAGTGTCCGGCTGGCGCTCTGTTCAGGGTCGCCCTGTGAGCTCAGCAGGCTGCAGTGAGCCTGAACAATCCTGCCCCGGTCTGGCCAAACAGACACTGAACTGCTTCTCAATAAAATCACCATGCTGTGTCCGCAACTTCCATAGGTTTCAGGTTCCATGGGGATTTAACGATCCAGTCTGTCTCACCACATCCCAAATACTCCTATTCATTCATTCACTGGAGTAGGGGAAGGAGGGACTTCTTGTTACCTCAAACGCTGTTCATCAGAGTAACAATGACACTTCACATAAAGTTACTGTATCTCCAAAATATTTTAAAGCTGTGATGTAAAGCATTAGTGTAGGTTAAAAAAAAAATTCAAGGAAATCACTGTGCTAGGGCCACAATATTAATCTCTTGCACTGGGAAGTCAACCACAGAGCATCTTAAATACTCTCACCCTTTGTCTGCCTTTCATAGTGGGGATGGAAGGAGTTAAAACAGCTTAAAAAGCCACCTGAGCACAAAACTGAAATTTCAAGCAAAGCTATTTCTATATCAAGCATTGCTTGGAAGAAGAAATGTACTTCAAAAATCAATTAAAGCGCCATGATTTTTCCATATAATTACAGTTCAATATGGACTGAATAGTTCAAACTGTCTCCACACATCTAAAACACTACGCTGAATTGTTAGAGAGGGTCTCAACATTTGCTTTAAAAAGTGATCTGCTCACTAAGATGCTCATTCAAACACAATTCAAGTTTCTCTAGATGATCATAAAATTAAGTTGTTAAAATAATTCAGGAAATATCTCCCAATATTCTACAAAACCTGACTGCAACAGTATACACACTGTTATGTTCAAATATATACATGTATGAAAACCCAAGCAAGTTTCCAGTAGAGGGTAATAAACTATACAGATAAAAATGTAACTTGTATATATGCAAATACTGCTGGGCTTCAACCAAATAAGTATTCCGTCTGTGCTCGGACTAGAAGCACAGGAGCTGGTGGTAAACATCCCCACACGGTGTACTCCCACTGCAATGAACGCATGCTGCTCATCATGAAGGAGGAAGATGGTAGTTCGCTAAGGCGAACACACCCCCACATCACACGGTCCGTCGAGAAGGGGCTCGTTGTTATTGTAGTCAGCCCTGCATGCGCACTGTCACTGCCAAGTCTCGTCTCTCTGACAAATCGCAGTGAATTCAAACACCAAACCCTGTCGATGTGCTCTTATTAGCACTTCGACGCTGAGTAGACTGGTTCTGATATGGTACTGTGATATCAGACGTCACCTCCGAGCGTTATAAACACGGTATTATTTTGGTACTAGCCTCGCCGTGGCTGTGTAGAGAAGGGGAAAACATGTCCACCTCCCATTTTCCTATGCATCAGCAATAGCCCCGATGGCTAGCGTGGCGTAGTGCGTAGCATGGTAGCTGTCCTAGCTTACCACAGCAAAACAGCAATGGAAATTATTTAGTTATGTGTGTGTGTGTGTGTTGGCTCCTCCAACTTCAGCTACCACGCTACCTGGCGATATGCTGATCGACGGCAAACACAGCAACCTCCCGAGTAAAACCTGCAACTTTAACGTTGCTTACGACTGGACGATAATGGTGTAGTTTTAGCTCTGACATGTAGACAGTTAGCCTGCGAGCTAACCAATCAGCTCTGTTAGCCAAGCCTCGCCTCGCCGCCAGCAGCTGTAAATACTGAGCTATCCAGAAGGCAAAGCTTGTCTAAAGGAAACCTGGAGCCTAAAAAAGATGATTAGTGAACAACCTTATCTCGGAGAGGTTGCTAAGTTCACGTTAGCTAACGTCAGTTATAAACCACAACTCTCGCCTGCTTCAAGTTGACATGTCTTGTTTTCAAACACATTAGCTACATGCTAATGCTATTACACGTCGCTATGGCAAACAGCGGTCTTTAAATACTGTTAGCTGTCGTAAATTAACATCAACCACAAGAGAGGACGCTAACTTTTACCGTGCGTGGATGAATCGTTATATTAATTTGAAGGAAACCTGTCCGGCGCTGAAGGCTAATGTCAAGCAGCTAACTAGTAAACCAGTTGTAAGGGCTTAGTTACGCAGGCTAACTAAGTTAGTCGCTAAATGGGTCGGAACATCTGCTGCGGGTCAAGTACAGTGTGTGTTGTAGCTAACTGTAATGTTTTGGTCGGGCTAGCAGACTAGGGTTAGCACCAGTCCATCCAAACTGTGTGGATGTGCCGCAGCTGGTCCTCTCTCTCCGCGGAGGGGAAGAAAACTTTCCAGTGGAGACGATAGTGGGTCCACAAATCTGGCGACCTTTTGGTGTTTGTGTTGTTCCGTGGCTAAAGTCGACGTTATTACACGTTACTGTGGAGTTTAAGGCCACACAGCCAACTCAAAGTTGACTGAGCATCCTGGCAATGACAAGTTTGCCCGTTTAAAGACGGTTAACGTCTGGGCACCGAGTGACCGCTAGCTCTCCATCTGAAGCCCCAAGAACCGTCTCTCCAGGTGGACCGAGCCTTGCAGCCGTCCAGCCCGAGTTCCCGGGTTACCCGTCCCGTGCTTACCTCCCCGCTGCTCGAGTCGCTCGATTCCCCCAAAACATGCCGAAATTTCTGCAGGTTGCTCCCGATAACCGAAGAGACCTGTAGTGCAGCGTCAAACCCGTGTCCGAGCCCAGCTGCGTTGGGGTGGGCTCCCGAGACACTCCGCAACGAGGCAGTAACCCTGATTCGGCCCGCTCTCCTCCCGGTACCGGAGTTGCTGCTCCCTCCGGGCCGAGCGGGAAACCGCCACCGACAGCTGTGCGCCATTTTACACTCTGCCTGTCTGCCCTGCGATCGGAGATACCTCGGTGGGCGGAACCCTAACCCAGCACTCACATAAACAAGCCCTAGCACGGCGCTCCGCTCCCAATGGCCGACACAGACTTATGCAGGTTGCGGGGCGGAACTAAAGAAACCCCGACAATGCATTTCCTCAGCGGCCCTATTCAGGCTCTGCATGGCTGAACCCAAATCAGGTTCCGGGGCTTTGCCCGCGAAAGGAGCGTCGCACTTGAATCTCAAGGATGGACCAGGTCGTCAGTTTTCAATGCAGTTTGTGAAACAAGGAAAGTGATTTGGTATAAGCTGAGAAAGTAAGGCAGCGGATAGTTGGAGTTATTTGTATTTGTATATAAGACTAACCGCTTTTTATTATAGAAATGACTTATTATTACTTATTACTTACCCTTTAAAACTGCTGTGTGAAACACAATTCCCGTGAACTAACTCTTAAGAAAAATAAAACATACCTGACTGCACAGATGCTCACAAGTCTTTTTTTTTTTTTTTGTCCAAGTCTCAAGTCTCTTATGGTTGAAATCAGCATTATATCATCTCCTAACTGCACTGATGTATCTAAGGACTTCACAGCTTGTACTGTATCATCATCACTAGGTTAGTTATCTGGTAGCATACAGTATCAGCATTAACTAGTTTGGTTTCATCAGCATGAAGACAACAGTCCTCAGCTCAGGGATGCTGGGACTATTTTTTGAGACAGGGTGAAGTTGAACACACAAAGCTTTGATTTTACAATATAAAAAATTGTACAGTAGCTGTTAAAGCTTAAGAGTAAGACTTGGGTGCTGAGTACAAGAGATTATTGAATTAGAAAAATATATTAAATACTGAATTTAAACATTTGTAAGACTACTAGGAGGGACTAGTAACTTCTATGCCCCAGCTGCAAAATCAGGTGAATGATGTACTTAAACTATTTAGTGAATTTCATTCCATATCTGTAATATTTTCTTTACCATCTTAGCACTAACAAGTTAACTCTGAATGCACGCCCAGTTTGTGGAGTCAAGGTATCTGCTTGACACATCATGTCTGTGAACCTGTGACATATTTTTCACAGTCAAATCACAGTTGGGAATAACATTCAGCTCAGCAGGCATTTCCTTAATTTTGATGCACTAAAAATTTAAAAAAAGTAAAATAAAGATTGTTCACAGATCCCAAATGTGGAGTCCAAGTCCAGACCAAGCAGGCTGAGTGACAATACAGACTGGCCAAAAACTTTGGCACACACTGCAGCTAAAACCTCTGGAAATCTGATGAACATTTTTAAGTCAGTTTAAGCACTTAAGCATTGAAGAGATACATTTTTAAGCATTTGCAAATACTGTATGTCACAAATGTAAAATCTGATGTACTTTCTTTGTAAATAAAATGATACACTATTATAACAAAAGTCCATTTGATCAGATCCTAGGATGATGTTTTCGTTTGTCATAATTTTCCCCTTTGATTTGCCTGCACACGTAAATACTGGTAAATAAATACATAATCTGCATGGATATTTAGACGTCTATTCTCCTGTTGTTCTTTTGTTTCTTTGGAGTTATTTTGTATTAATCTAATTATGACGCATCATGAAATCTGTCATATTTTTGAAAGACTATATAACAGTGTTTTACATAATGCACACTAGTTTTATTTCATAATCATACTACACACCCAAAATAAAGATTTCACAATTACAATCAAAACAAAAATACTGAACAATAATTTCACCCATGTAACCCAGGTGGCAGATTTTCAACATACTACATGAGGGCATGCCAACAAATACATAATATTTCTGTCACATTTTGCCATTTTAGACAACCACACTCAACTTAGAATCAAAATCCTTTAATTCAAAACGCTACTTATGATCTCTCCCACAACCTCCAATATGCCACAAAGAAACAAAGTCATAATTATTTCTCCTAAAAATATGAAACAAGTCAAGGGTTGACCTCGCCAACATTTACACCAAGGCTCTTGGTTTTAGGCACTAAAGCTGCTGATCAAGTTTGCCCATGTGTTATTACACCATGCTTGCATACATCTGTTATATTATGTTGTTAAATATGTACTGCCAATCAAAATGATTGAACACTCAGAAATATGAGGAACTGATATAATTGTAAAAATTGTGAAAATTCCATTAAGGAAAATGACACGAAGCCTATTTTGTAAGGTCAAGGTTTTGTGAGACAATGTAAGTTTGGAAACATCAACCCGAGATGCCATTAATGTGATTTAAAGATGAGGGATAAATAAAGCAACAAATTTAGAAAACCATCATGCATTATTGAAACTAGACATTGTGGATATAAAATGGGTTCTGTGATGGACTGGTGACCTGTCTTTCACCCAATAGAGGGTGCTGGGATAGGCTCCTGCAGATCCCTGTGACCCTGGTTAGGAAGAAGCAGGTATAGATAATAAATGGATGGATGAATATAAAATGAAACATGAATCTGCAGCTGTAAGGCTCAGTTTCCACCTCAGATTTATCAAATTGGATTTTGGTGAATTGTTTGGCAGGAATTTGACAAGATTCCTAGCACAGCCACCATCTTTTCCCAGTTTGAAAATCTTCAATGATCAATAGCAGTCTTATGAGGGCTCATCAGCACACCATGATAAGCTAAACATGTTAACATCCCAGCTTTAGATGTTTTGTGATAATAGAACCTAGGCTGAAACCCAAGGCTGAAATGTTTCCCATGCCTTTGTCTTTATTGCACTTTTTGGTTTCATTATCATCAGTGAGTGTCTTAAAGAGTGCTCCACTAAAGACCCAACACTTGCCTCCATTCACATTATTGATGCATTTATTCTAATATACTGTATCAGGTCCTTATGTTCACAGCAATATATTGGCAAAAATTACTAGGAAAGAAGGAAGGAAGGAAGGAAATCAATGCTTTGCTATGTTTTTGGGTAGAATTAATTTTCTGTGTGGTTGTGAATGTGTGTGTGCATATTACATCCTAAAATGTAGTACTTAATTCAAATTAAAAGAATTACTGCTTACTGCTGTATAGTAATGAATGTTTTAATCCTTAGATCCAACAAATTATCAATGCATAAGTTCTCAGATTCTAATAAGGTCTTTAATTAGTGCTTGATTAAACTTGTGCACTTGAAGATCCGAAGACCTTTATCCATGTGAAAATGTAGATGAGTGTAAAACAAATGCACAGTACGGTTTTATAGAGGTCTTATTACAGTGAAAGATTCAGAGTATCTCCAAGTAAAACTACACTCAGTAAAATAAAAGTCATACACAACTGAATTCGGTTTTACTTAGGCTTTACTTTTAATCGCTGATTTTATTTACAATACTGCTTGCGTTGTAAGCAAAAGTGCTAAAATAAGGATGTTCAAGAAGTTTGAAAGGCAGTGTATGATGTACTCTTCATGAGGGTGAAATCAAGTTAATGTTATGAATGATTCCATCCATGTTCTGCCTTGTAGGTTCCCAAAAATACCTACCCTTGCGGCATAAATCCATATTTTAGCCAGCTGGTCAAGAGCACATTAAACAAGTCCTGTTGAAACCGGTACTTCTGGTCATAGTTCTGACTGTAGCAATAACTAATTAATATATCTCGTTCAGTAGGAGAGGACCAAAGGTCGTATAACCCTACTAATGTTTACCATAGGGCGTCAGGAGGAGTTACACAGCTACTGTACATGGATTTTGAAGTTGTCACCAGCTGGTGAACTACAGTTTGCATGGACTGTTGCCACAGAGAGAGCCTGCGGAGCATGAAGGATGCATGAAAAGTCTAATGCAATGATAATCAGACCAGAGGTGTGAAGAAATCCACAGAAGCAAGGACACTATGGATTAGCCAAAAAGCAGAGGATCACAGAAGATGTGGGCCAGGAAAGAAAACGAGGATGCAGTTAATGTTTGTCACAGTGAAAGGTCAAGGCTAGCCACTGGGTCCCAGCTGAAGCCTCTCCTGCTTATGCTTATCCAGCCACTGTAAGATCTGCTGTTTGAGTTCCTCATTTGGCCTGATCTGGTCCATGGTTAGAGGACTGCGGTTGAAAGGGTCTGTCTGGTCACTGCAAGGTGGATGTAATTAAAACAGTGTTACTTATTTGACGCATCTACACATGTTGCTCCTCAGTTTTTGATTCTTCAGTAACAGCAATTAATCAAATGTTAGAACAAAGACACAGATATTGCTGCAGGACAATTTCTGACCATTCCAAATCAAAAGAACTGAATCGATACAAATGTTGAGACCTGGATAATATTTTAACTAGAGTAAATTTCAGGGATTTGTAGGAAATGACGAACCTAAGGAGATGTCTTGCAATAGTTGAGCGATCTACTGTTACATTGGAAGAAGGGAGAAGAACAGGATCCAGCATCAGGGTTGACATGATGGGGTCCAAAAACTCATCTGGAGCATCTGAATATGTCTCCTCTTCCTGCTGCTGTCTGTCTGCATAAGACTGAACAAGAAACACAGTAGCAACAACACAACCCATTTAGTTTTTTCCTACAAAACCTGACTACTGTACAGATTTGTAAGATAAGATAAATACTTATGACAAATCAATATAATTATTTATGGCAAAAAGATTTTCCAAGTCAAATTATACCTTTACTTTATCAGCAAGAAGTCCAAAAGCAACAATCATGTCCCCAGGTTTGTTGATCTTCTTTAGCACCCTAAGTGTCTGAGAGAAAAGGGTGGGAGAGTACGATCGTCCATCTTTTGGGACAGTAGCACAGAAATCCTCTTCATCACTGGCAAAGACAAACAACAAAACTTACTGTTCCCTTACTGTGTTTCTCTTCCTCCAAAGAATATGGCATCAATAAAAGAGTTAAAAAAACATTACAACCAGCACAGACTACAGTATTTTAGTTAATTGGTTTCTTTTGTTTGCAACCCTGGCATGTATTCACTTTGCAAAAGAGGAGATGAACAATATACCCCATGTTCAGGTAGATGGTGCAGATGTCAGAAACAAGTTGCTGTGGCTTGAAGTCAAATTCACTGAAGTCCTTGACTTTCAGGGCACCCATCTTAGGACCCACGAGGTGCTGCAGGAAGTAGTTCAGCATAGAGATGATCCTCTCAGCCAGAAAGGGGTGTACAAAAATGCCCTTGATCTCTGGGAAGGAAAACAGTAAAAGATAAAAAAAAAAAAAAAAAAAAAAACACTGGATGAATGAAGAAAATGCGTCATCAATACACACGTAATAGGAAACAACAAGAATCACATGTAACATTCTTGTCTGCCTGACCTGAGGTGAGGAAGGCCAGTGTGCCGATTGTCTCATTGGACATGATGTTGTGGAAGCGTCCCAGCTGTCCAAACATTTGCAGGCTTGACTCCTTCTCTCGTCGGGCATCAGGGGCCAGGCCTTCCCACTCCCCACGGTCCCGCTCCAGCTGCAGTATCTTGATTTTGCTCAGGTACTTTGAGAAAAAGATGTTCTTGTGTGAATTTTAAGGTACTGTGGTCACGAAAAAAAGTGACAGAATTTGACAAAACCTAAGTCAAACATTTTTCTATGGAATAAAACAAAACTGCATAAATGAGACAACTGCCAACAGCTAATAGTCACAGATATATAGTAATGTGACATGAATGTGAAAAAAATGGCTAAATTATTTGCTACGCATTAAATATCATAAAATCAAAATGTATCACAGACTCACCTGAATAGCCTCATCCAAAAGGAAAATGGCATCATTCATTAGTAAATTGAGGAACCTGAGGAACAAAGGGGGGTTCATGGCTTCCAAGTTCTCAGATGCATAGTCTGCCAAATGCTGAAACAAATAACGTCACATAAAAAAATAAATAATGTACTTCCAGGATCAATCTGGTGAATATCTTCATGTATATATAATCACTTGGAAGTAAACCATGTCTTCTTACTCCCTCCCACCCGCTTTTATTCAAGGGATTAAAGCATTAAAATAAAAGAAGATTAAATTTTGGTCAGTTTCGCTGTCCAAGGATGTACTTCTTCATCTTGTCTCCCTCTCCATTCCACACATATCTGCAAATAATCTGGATGTGATGAGATAGTTCATTTGCAGCTCTGTCACCAAAATGAATTCTACCAATAGAAGCTGCCTCATCATAAAGTCCATAATACAACTCACAGTCAAAAAAAAAAAATTGAACACACTTCCAACACAAATATTAAAACAATACTTGTATTTTTCTTATACTACCATCCTGTCAATGTTGATCTAATACCAATATTGTTACACAGAAGATCAACAGTATGTAATCTGAACACCAATTTATGGACTTAATATGACTTCAGTAATGAGTGAAGCTTCAGGTTAGAATAAAGATATTAAAGAGTTTAAAGAGTCTAGCTACTGGGATATAAAGCACACAAGATAATAAATAAACCTCAGCTTCTTGCTGTAAAGTAAAAAAACATCACACCATCTTTATTTTTGAAAAGTTTACTTACATGAAAAAACACAGACACTAGTTTCTTATTACCTTGATACTTTCTCTATAGTTATCTTTGCCCCACATGTGCTTGAGGATGGGATACATGGGTCTCCTGTAGTTGAATTTCTGTTCAAACTGATGAGGATCACCTGAAAAAAAAGAGAGGATAAGATGCCTCCCTGCTACTGTAGTGCTATTTTGTTACTACTACTTGTTTTCAGTTAATCTAGCTTTGCTCCTTATCTCACTCAGCAGGGCACAAACAGGTGTGCACAGACTATGCATTATTACCCTATAACTAGCACTAGGAAGTCAAAACCTATGAGGAACGCATCTGCTTCACCTGTGAATTCAATGTCTACAAACACAGTGATGAGGGCCTCGGCCAGTTGAGGTGCATGTCTGTAGGAGCAGAACACCGTGTCTCGCTGGAACCCGATTGGCTGAGCAGCACCAGGCGCCACCGGCTCCAGGTGAGGCATCACTGCCTCTAAGACCTCGGCAAGCTTTGCTCTTAAGTGTGGGTTCTTCATCCTATGGGAGATACAGAATAGCAGAAAAAATTAAGTCACGTAAAAATTTTATTCCTCAAAATTCTTCCTTTCAGTTCATCAGACTGCTGACATAATTTCATTTGATTATTGAGTACCATACCTTTCCACATTTCCCATGAAGACAGTGATAAAGTTAAGAATGTGTTCCAGGTTTTCTGCAGAGGTCTCCAAAACACTGTCTGCAAATCGCCTCAGAAAGATGAAAAAATCTCCCAAGTTCTCTGCAAAAAACTCTAACAAACATACAGAAGCCACACATTACACGACTATTCTGTTTAGGAATGTGCAGTATTAGTAAATGACTAACCACTACTTTTCCATGCACAGCAACAGTAACAAGTTTTAATTGTATTTAACCTGCAGTTAGGTACAATATTTAAAGGTCAGGTCCAAATGTATTTGTATTTCACTTAACCTGAGCCTGAACCCTGTGGGGTTAGTCTGACAATCAAGGCTACAGTTGGGCTCCCTGCTCAGAGTAATGTAGTGGAAGGTCAAACTTACCTGGTACATAGCAGAGCATAGTATTCTCTAGGGAGGGCAGGGGAAAACTGAGTGCTACATGTTCAGGCCCCTGGTTTCCCATACCAAGCTGAACCAGCAGAGCAGCTGTGGAAGCTTGGAAATTAAGGCAGCTTTGCAGCATAGCAGGCTGTGTAGTGGCAGCTTTGGTTGACAAATAAACAATCATCAGACGTTCAAACTGCTCCAGGAGCTGCTCTGACATTGGGTTGCCTGTTCGCTGGGCCTCCTGCCATGTCACCTGGAGCCGGTGGAGAGACTGGTTCATCTTTACCATCTGCTCATGGAGTCTGTACATGCACAGGCAAATGGACACAAACAGAACAATACAATTTAATGCTGACATATGGTGCAAACATGAAGAAACTACAATTGTGTACAATACAACTGTGCACCTGTGGAAGCCAAGATGCAGAGTAAGTTGTGTGAGGATAAGGTTTTCTGTCAACAGGCTGTAGGACTGTGCAGACTCCACAGACTGCTGAGGGTGCACTGGGATCAGACACGTCTCCTTGTCGAGACCTAGAATAAGAGATGGTATCATATAATTATGAAATTCAGTGTATACTCAGAAAAGCCCACTGCTTTTTAAACAACTGCTGATAAAAACTACAATAAACCCACTTGTGAAAGCAAAACAAAAACCTGAGCTGCTGCATTAATATTGACATACAGTGGGTACGGAAAGTATTCAGACCCCTTTAAATTTTTCACTCTTTGTGTCATTGCAGCCATTTGCCAAAATCAAAAAAGTTCATTTTATTTCTCATTAATGTACACTCAGCACCCCATCTTGACAGAAAAAAAACAGAAAAGTAGAAATTTTTGCAAATTTATTAAAAAAGAAAAACTGAAATATCACATGGTCATAAGTATTCAGACCCTTTGCAGTGACACTCATATTTAACTCACATGCTGTCCATTTCTTCTGATCCTCCTTGAGATGGTTCTGCTCCTTCATTGGAGTCCAGCTGTGTTTAATTAAACTGATTGGACTTGATTAGGAAAGGCACACACCTGTCTATATAAGACCTTACAGCTCACAGTGCATGTCAGAGCAAATGAGAATCATGAGGTCGAAGGAAAACTGCCCAAGGAGCTCAGAGACAGAATTGTGGCAAGGCACAGATCTGGCCAAGATTACAAAATAATTTCTGCAGCACTCAAGGTTCCTAAGAGCACCGTGGCCTCCATAATCCTCAAATGGAAAAAGTTTGGGATGACCAGAACTCTTCCTAGACCTGGCCGTCCAGCCAAACTGAGCAATAGTGGGAGAAGAGCCTTGGTGAGAGAGGTAAAGAAGAACCCAAAGATCACTGTGGCTGAGCTCCAGAGATGCAGTAGGGAGATGGGAGAAAGTTCCACAAAGTCAACTATCACTGCAGCCCTCCACCAGTCGGGGCTTTATGGCAGAGTGGAGCGACGGAAGCCTCTCCTCAGTGCAAGACACATGAAAGCCCGCATAGAGTTTGCCAAAAAACACATGAAGGACTCCCAGACTATGAGAAATAAGATTCTCTGGTCTGATGAGACCAAGATTGAACTTTTTGGCGTTAATTCTAAGCGGTATGTGTGGAGAAAACCAGGCACTGCTCATCACCTGCCCAATACAATCCCTACAGTGAAACATGGTGGTGGGAGCATCATGTTGTGGGGGGGTTTCAGCTGCAGGGACAGGACGACTGGTTGCAATTGGAGGAAAGATGAATGTGGCCAAGTACAGAGATATCCTGGAAGAAAACCTCTTCCAGAGTGCTCAGGACCTCAGACTGAGCCAAAGGTTCACCTTTCAACAGGACAATGACCCTAAGCACACAGCTAAAATAACAAAGGAGTGGCTTCGGAACAACTCTGTGACCGTTCTTGACTGGCCCAGCCAGAGCCCTGACCTAAACCCAATTGAGCATCTCTGGAGAGACCTGAAAATGGCTGTCCACCAACGTTCACCATCCAACCTGACAGAACTGGAGAGGATCTGCAAGGAAGAATGACAGAGGATCCCCAAATCCAGGTGTGAAAAACTTGTTGCATCATTCCCAAGAAGACTCATGGCTGTACTAGCTCAAAAGGGTGCTTCTACTCAATACTGAGCACAGGGTCTGAATACTTACGACCATGTGATATTTCAGTTTTTCTTTTTTAATAAATTTGCAAAAATTTCTACATTTCTGTTTTTTTCTGTCAAGATGGGGTGCTGAGTGTACATTAATGAGAAATAAAATGAACTTTTTTGATTTTGGCAAATGGCTGCAGTGACACAAAGAGTGAAAAATTTAAAGGGGTCTGAATACTTTCCGTACCCACTGTATCTTAACGTATTTAGAATGGTAAATGGGGTTACTGGCACTCGTTTCCACATATATTAACCTCTTGCGTGCACATTGCGATTCCGCCTCTCTTCTTCGCTTAGTTCTTTGAGGGCACAATAGGTGGGGTTAAAGGTCAGCAGTTTGGGTGAACGTGGCCGGCAGAAGGGCTGGCACAGCTTTAGCAGAGCTCCACCAAGGTTTAAGAAGAATGCATCTGAAGCGTACATCTGGAAAAAGATCTCTGGCATCTGATTAGCCCATATCTTAGCTCGACCAGAATTAGCCTGCAGACAGCTGCCCAACCAAGAGAGCAGCAGGTGGCGCGTCTCACCAGATCGCTGGAGCAGGTTTTTCAAGATCTGGTGCAGTTTGTCATGAAACTGGCCCATAAACTGCAACACGAAGGGTGTAAAGATAATTAGCCCTGTTGTATTGTATGGTTTTAACACAAAAATGCCGACAAAATAACAGTCTGTTTACCTGGTGGATGTTGGCCTCCTGGACTCTTGTCTCCTGGGCGCTGGAACGGGAAGGGTTCAGAAAGTAGCCATGTCCCTCCACCACACCTGGAGTTTTTAACAGGCAGGAGATATTCAGTACTGCTCCTAGTAGGCTCTTCTGGTACTGCAACCCATTCGCTGGGTCTTTGGGTTGAATGTGGTCTACTAATACCTAGGAAAACACAAAACAACAAAAACTATTGGAAGGATTTGAAAAGTTAGGGCCCTGAAATGACAAACATATAGGTAACACTGTGAAATGCTAGTGATTTTGATCACGGAATAAATATAGAGAATTATTTCTTTGTATTGGTTGGTACTGGAGGTGGATGGATAGATGGGTGAACAGACAAAGATATAGAATAATGACTAAATTACAGACCAAATACAATAGAAAAATATAAATATAGTAAGATAACATAATACCGTTAGCAGTGAGCAGGAAAATTGCCTGTTGTTGTCAAGAGTTAGAGTTAGAGTAACATTTGCAAATGTTACTCTAATGTTACTCTAACATAACATTTGTAATGTCTGTGTGTGTCTCCTGACCTTGGCAATATCTTTATGGTGGCTGAAATAGAGAAGAACATCTAGGTAGGAGTAGAGGAGGGGCTGGCAGAGATCCAAGTCTTTAACGCGCCCATGGAAGATATCAAACACTGGTACTATCACCTCCTCAAAGGTACGCACCTCCTGGTCAGAGAACAGGCCAGCAATGACCTCTTCCACAAACTCAACCACCTCCTCTGGCCCTGAAACACAGTGCCTTTGTAAGCAGAGAAAACCACAGGGAATGTTTTTGCTGAAAACAAGTGCAGACAACAGTAAAAGTGTGAGGAAGGGGGATAAAGCAAGAACACAAGAATGATCAGTACAAAACAGGCCCAATCCTGAACCTACGTGCTCCACTGAAACCTTCCAGCAGCAGGTCCAGAAGCTGTTCGTAGACATTCTGGCTAATGTAGATCTCCGGGGTGAGCAGAACTGTCCGTGTGTTAGAAACTGTCAGGTTCTTGCAGCGAACAGCAAATGACAGCAACTTTTCTGGTACCTTCGTCACCTGGTGCACAGAAAAGTCGCTGAATTATGAAGGAGTGTGGGTTATTTTTACACTTCAATTACCAAGAATAGCCTCTTGACAGTTGGCGATCTCTAAAAATAGTTCCATTAAAATTCTACAACTACAGTCAAGCAGGAAAAAAACTCGCACCTCTTCTTTGGCTCTCTGATAACAAGCATAAAGGTAAGGGATGGCACATTTCTCGCCAGCATCACGGTCAGCAGACAGGTTAACAGCGCTGCATGACGTCATGTAGATGAGGTGGTTACCTGGCTCTAGCAGCAGCAGTCGGTTAAACAGAGCCTGGTGGACAAATCACACACAACACATGTTAAACATTTGCCACAACTGCCTACTCACATCCAACTTCCAAATTTGTCTGACAGATTCTAAATTTGACTGGGTGCCCATGGCATTGCTTTAAGGTCGGCATTTCTACAGAAATTACACCAAACAATTTGACGCTTATTGAGAGAAGAGAAACAAAACGCAGCAACAAAGGAGTGATGACATAAGAACAGGTTGTAGAAATTTGACCTGCTCAATGTTGTCCATGTCCAGCCAGTCCTGTCCATCCAGATCTGCAGCCATCTCCTCCAGGTACACACAGCGAGGAGGGATCCCATTACCCCCTCGCAGACTAGGGTCACCTTGGGGTGAAAATAAAACCAGGGTCAATAAAACAAAGTCTATTCAAATCCTCTTGCACATAGAAACCAATGACGCAGGATCACTGCATTATAATTGAGAAATAAATAAACAGCCTAACCTAGAATAAATAAGACACCTGGGGTTTGTATTTACTTATTTCTAGACTGAGGTGACAGTGGGATTTATTAAAAGGCTCCTGTGTGAAAACAGCCAGCATTTCCTGAACACCATGACTCATCCTTAGGTCACCTCATTGCTGGAGAGACTCAGAGCCAACTCAGTGAGACTTCACAGTGAACAAGGCCTTTGTTTTGTGCTGGAAGGGTGATGAGTCATTGTTACTTACGAGAAATTTTAAATTCGACTTTGAAGACGGTCCGCGCCATAAATCAACACCACTAAGACTGTGCTATACGTTTACATCATCAGGCAGTCATCTGTCTGTTGTAGCGAATTTTAATATATAAATGTATTGAACATGAAGGTTTATTATGTCTAATTTATGAATTCTGTATATCATAAACCATCTTAATGATTTGGGGCACCAGATCCTTTTTTGGTGGTTCAACCAGTCAATTAATTCACCTTAAAGGATATCGGTCTACAATCTGAGGGAGAGTTCTCCTGATTCAGTGACGTATTTACTGTGTGAAATAACATTAATGATACCAGTCGCAGTTGTCTTTTTAAGATTTATTCAGCTATTTACAATATTTACACAGGGGGAAATGAAGGTAGAACTGGTCAGAGGAATTAGCTGAATTAACGAATAAAACATAAGAGTCTAACAGTAGGTTGTTTGCAGTGGTGGAAAAGAAATCTTGAAATTAATTTCTGTTATGTGTTTGAGTCTGAGGTCTAAACATATTTTAGGAAGAAGCTCTAGTAATTATGGAGATTAGTGTGAGAAAACCAGCGCAGCCACAGGTTACTTGTTTGTCCTCGGGTTTACTGAGGCTCGGTCCATTGGTCTGCGGGCTGGTCCGACTGCAGTCTGCCGGCGGGAGTAGGAGAGAGTAGGCGTTCCCCGGAGTCTTAGCCTGAGTCCGTTCGTCGTCTTTCTTGCTCTCCGTCTGGCCACTGCAGGGTCATCTCATGGAGTTGGTTGATGTGAGATGGTCAGCTGGAGGACAGCCACACACAGGGAGAATGTCTTCGTTCCTCCTCTGCTGGGCAGTAAAACAATCTCTACTTCATGGTTCTCCTGTAGGTCTCTTTCTGAGAGTCTTTCTCCTCAGAGCAAGAGGATCTTGAGAGTCTGGACATCTCTTAACTTTCTCTGAATCTGTCTGGAACTTTGTCCATTTCTGTTCTCTTCGGGGTGTTCAGTTCCACAGAGTTCATTTCCAAGAGTTAATTCTCAAGTCTGCTTCAAGTTCCAGTTCTGGTTAGGTTCTTGTTCTTTTTCTCAGTTTGGGTGTGTCTGTCTGTGTAATGTATTTTTGTGTCTTGCCACGCTGGGCGGGGGAATCCATGCCTCATTGTGCATAACACAATGTGACTGGTCCAGAAAGTGCTGCATATTTGGTTCAGTCTCCTTACTGTGATGGACAGTCTCACTAATCTCTGTGAATCAAGATATCACCCTATTCTTTAAGTGCTGTGTGTTTTAAGACTGATTCCTAAGATGGAAACAACAATTTCTTTTTCCACCCAGCAAAGTTTAAACACATGAAAAATTTATGTCACACTGTAGTCTGACAATGATGCTCTGTAGGTCTGGTCACACATGTTACATTTTTATCAACCAAAGCAGGACTATAAGGACAGGATATGAAGACCAGTTCAAGTCATTGTATAGTTTTCAGGTCTTGCCTAAAAAGTAAATAGTCTTAACGTATTTGTGGCAGGAGGTGAGCAGGGGGAGTCTGTTCGTTAAGAGGGGTTCTCTTTGTGAGGGCCATTGGCCTGCTCTTTGTCAAAAGGGAGTCTTGACATTGCAGTACCTGTACCATCCCCGGTTGTTTACCTTAGTGGGTCACAGTGTTTCATAGTCATAAATTGTCAGATGATATCACTCCTGCCTCACTCAGGAACGTGACCATATTCTCCTGCCTTTGGTTCGCTACACTGTCTAATGTCCCTTTCAGATAGTATTAAGAATTTTGGGTCAAGTAAAAGGGTCACGGATTATCTGACATTGCTACCTCTTCTCACACTCACATCAATCATAGAAAACAGGTTATTACGATAACTACAGTCGCTACTGCTTAACCATAAAATCCATAGCTACAAAAAGGTAAACTATTGTACATATTCTCTGTAGTTATTAATGTGAAAAACAGTAAGGCGAATACAGACGCAGCGACGAGTAAGGGACTACAGTTGTTGAAATGGGTTGTGTAAACAGCAGGGACTGTGACCTCTGATGAGAGTCAAATGCATGTGTTTTACTGTATTTACTGGACTATAAGCAGCATATGGGCATGCAGTCATAAAAAGTTTACTTTTTAAAACACATATGTAAAGAGTTTGAGGGTTCTTCGCAGTATCTTAGCTGTTCCTAGCACTTCGCTCTTCTGAACTGAGAGCTCTGATGATGTTCCTGGGATCTGTTGAAGCCACACTCCCAGTTTAGGGGTCACAACCCCGAGGTTACCGGGGGGGCCACTGTTGCCTTCACCTTTCACATCTTTTCTAGCTGTTCTTTCAGCCCCTGGTATTTCTCAGGCTTCTCATGTTCCTTCTTTCTGATGTTGCTATCACTTGGGATTGCTATATCTACCACTACAGCTTTCTTCTGCTGTTTGTCCACCACTACTATGTCCAGTTGGTTAGCCATCACCTTATATATGTTATATATATATCTCATATATATATATCTGTCTAGGTTACAGGCAGCAGTGTAATCATTTTATTCCTTTTACTTACTGTTGTCCAGTGTGATGAGAAATATTCGCTGGATCATGTGATTGACATTGAGCTGTTCACACAGCTCCTGTCGAGACCGGAAGGAGCGGCTGATCTCCGCCACTGAGTCGTCATTGTCGTCAACACTGTCAGACACAGAGTTTTCTGACTCTGACTGGCTCTCTCCTGAGTCCTCCACTGTGATACCAGATGCCAAGAGTAATTATGAAATCCATGTGAACAAAGTGAAGCCAGATGTTATATGACTTACACTATGTATGCTGATGCTTCTCTAAAGTGAGCAGGTATACTTGCTTTAACTACACATTTGCATCATGGCTTCCTCACATATCCTGGGTTTCTTGCAAGTATTGATTGTGCACATCCTCAGAAATTAACACATGACCAGTGCGGGCAGGAAGTAAAGTTACCAGCAGTAACTCATAGGTCTTGTCTGGTTAACACACCAACTATGATGTCACTGCTGCCGTTTTCTATGCCCTAACAATAACAATACTGTAACATACTCAAGGGTCGCCATGAATTCTGTTAATCTTGTGCATTCAAAGTAAGATATTCCATTTTCTGTCACCTGTGTATATACAATTATGCTATCGTCACATCTGTCGTCTACACATATGTAGTGGTAAAAAGCAAGTATTCCAGCAGCTTAACACCATCACTATATTATATGTATATTTCAGGGGAGGACTGCAGAGCACCTGATAATTACTCACATGGTGGTTCAGTAGACTTTTGCTGTGGTTTCTGGTCTGATGCAAACTGTTTGGCATCAGCCAGTGAACTGAAGAGGGCAGCGAAGGGGTTACAGGAGATGTTCTGGTTGTTGTTGCCCTGGTCAGTCATCTCACTGAGACTCAACTCTCACTCCATCCAAGATCTCAGCCTAGAACCCCAACACAAACACAACAAAGAAGTGCTGAGGGGACAAGACCACAAGAACCAAGGATGGGATTAGCGAGCGTGTACAGTTTTGGTAACGCGACAACATTTAACACCAAGACAAGTATTGGCATCGGGTCGTGGCTTTGGTATCGCGACAACACTAACTGTCATCGCTGTTTACTAATGGTCACCTTAACGTTGTATGTCGTCAGGTCAGTTCACCGTAACAGGAGCGATAATAACGCACCATAAGTAAAACAGATGACTCTTCACTGAGCTAGTTTTCCAGCTAACCATATCAAAGGTGTCGGTAATATCACGATAGTCAAATTAAAAGGCAGGAACTTGACGATAGTTAGCTAAATAGCGGTTAGCAAGTAGCACTGACCGTCCTAACGCTCTACCACACCAAGCTAAGCTGTCACGAAGTCAAGTATTTCAAGTATTAGCAACCTAAATAAAGTGTGCCAGCGATAAAAAGTGCTGTCGTACCTGTCTGGCGGGAATAAAAGCGTATTTTTGATTTTTCTTCTACGAGACCAGGGACACTTCCTCAGTAAACAAATTGTACACGTCATCAAAATGAGCCCGAGTGTCTGCGCCGCAGAGTAAACATGAAAATACGATGGAAACTATTTAATCAAGTATATTCTCTAACAGTAATATAAATAAAGTGCATTTATGCAACTAATAATAACTGTATGCATTAATGTGTACGTCAACACATGTCTAATTTGACCCACGATTACACAAGTACTAAAAAGTATAAATATTTGTAGAAATAATTAAGGTTTTTACGATTATTATGAAAATAAAGCTGAACAATATTGCTATACGATCAATAGATCAGATATATGCAAAAATATATTTAATCATTTCTGAGCCCAATGTTACATGCACAGGATTTAGTGAATTAACTTTAACAAAAATAATATTTTAACACCTGCTTTCTTTCCTTTTTGTACAAAATGTGTTGGAGATCAGTTTTCAAGTCCTCACCTTGGTTTTAGTGAGTGGTAGTGGTAGTGTCTGCCCACCATCAGCAGAGGGCAGCTGCAGACTGCATTTGGGACTGTCCATCACAGAGTCAAGGTTTAGGTTTGAGGATGTTTGAGGATCAATGGGTGTTTGTTCTTTATCTATTTTTAATAGTCTTTTGTAATTTCAGAAAATGGCACATAAAACTTGCCCCTCTTCAATAATCATATCTTTTTCTTCATACTGACCCTTATGTATTATTTATATGTTATTTGTTTCGAATTTGCTTTGTAGGTTCTAGATAATAATCTAGTTCTTTACTTAATAAAACTCATATATTTCCCCATATGACGTAGGCCTGACACCATTTTTTATCCTGTTCCCATTTAACACAGCACCTTCAGAGTAGATTCAGCTCTGATCAATTTTCCCAAAGCGAATACAGTCTCACTTTCACTTGCTTCATTTGAGACTATAATCATATGCACTTGAGAGTGGAATTTACTAAAAGGTCTGTACATTGAGGGTACCCTTGGTATTTATACTGCTTTAGACAATGCAGACTATTATTTTCAACCAATGTAAATTTGTTAAACAGTCTCAGTACATGCTCATCCTGGAAGCAGCGATACATCTCTAACTTGAAGGCATTCTCTGTTCTCATTATATTCTCTCTTTTTTCTGATCAAATCCTTTACATAAAACAAAGTTTAGGAAACTGTTACAAGATAACAATACTTTTTTTAGAACTATAGTATGTATAGTCAATCAACAACACAAATACACAAAAAGTTATATTTTTGTTATTAACATAATTGTTATATTTTTTATAGCATCATCCTGCAATTATTCCAGATGTGGTCAGTCAGACAGCTTAGGAAACAACACAGTACTAAACAGGTTCAATATTGAGCGCTGGGTCGCTGAGCATACACATACACTGACACATACCAAAAAAACAAAACAAAAGCAAAATGAAATGATAAAAAAAAAAAACATTTTTCTCCATCTACACAAAAACCTATGGTGTATCTTAAACATATATACACCTTTTTTTTAAACACATTAAGCTTCTAAGCAAAACAGACTTTTGACATCCAACATAATGAGAAGATTCCTGACTGTACTCTTATGCTGTAGTCTTTACTCTGTAAAGTTAAATAATCTGAACAAAGACTCAATACTGATCTAGACCTATTGTATCATGTATAATTACACATAAAGACATTCACAGTATTATAAAATAAGGCACAATATTTACAGTCTCAAGCAAATGCTGTGTAATTTTGTGAAAATACTAGTGTTCCTTTCTGTCACAGCCCCTTGAATGAATGTGTTTCAGTAAGTGCCTGTAAGTCTTTGTCCATTGTGGCTCTGTTGTTCGTCACTGAAATAAAGCTGTTTTTATGGCTCTTTTGCACTATATATGGTGTATGAGGAGCTTTACCCGTGTCCTTTCCTCGAGGCACATCACCACCTCAGCAGTCAGGAGATAGTTATTATCAATGTTCATTATTTGCCATATTGTGCTCCTTTGCCCCGTCTCAACCAGTCTCTCCAGGGGGTCTGGGTTCTGTCGAGATTAGTGTCTGAATTCCAAGTGGAGGAGGATGAGGGCTGGCGTGTCCATGTGGAGGGCGTCCTGCTGGGCCTGCGGAAGAATGACATGCCATTGGGGGCAGGTTTCTTCTGAGGCTGCTCTGACTGCTCCTGGGACTTGAGCTGCTGGTTGATGATGATCTGGATGTCATCCTGAGGAAAGTTGGGGTGGAAGAGCGAATGAGAAACTCAGTCTGGTGCCTCATGTCAGCACTGTGATATCATTCTAACTTAAACCATATGGTACTCTAATTAAATCAGATATAAACATTACTTAACATGTCTTTATTGTTGCAATGACCTTTTTTGTCACTAGTTCTTGATGTTAAATATATTTTGTTTGAGGTTAACAAGCATCAATCAACAAAAAAAACTGATCCTGCTAACACAAACTGCCTTCATAACTGATATAGCTTATTCTTTTGCACCACAGACCTCCACTGCACAGATGAAATACTGGAGGATGGAGTAAAACATGGTTAGATTTGTCATTTTATTTGGATTCGTCAACAGTAATAAAAATACAGAATATTATCAACTGGATATTATATTATCAGGAGGTTGTGTTTTCAATCATGAGTCTGCATCTTTGTCTGTCTGTTAGCAGATTTCAGTTAAAACTAGTGGAAAATTCAGCCGTGGCCCATGGAACAAGGAATAGATGTCTTTGGTGTGGATTACAACCATGTGGTAATATTTCCACAGTTTAATCTCCTCAGCTGTGACACAGGGTGAAGAAGTATTTTTATAAAAATGTTACTTTGACCAATCCATTTTTACTACGGCAGCAGGCAGAGAAGAGAAAATGGATCTGAGTATGTTGTTATAATAAAATAATATGTACGGCTCAATGAAAGCACTGACCTGTACTTGGTTTGTACATTCCTGTACTTTTCTGTATATTTGACAGTTTTTATTTCTGGACCTGTCTCTGAATAAATGCTTCTTCCATCTGTAAATAAGGAATCTGGAGACTTATGTTTTTGTATCATCACACCTTTGATACCCATGTGTATATCTGCTCATACATGACATTTGCATTGAAATATACTGCATCAAAACACAAGAGATCAGACTCTCTAGCAGATGGTTCAGCTTGGCATAGTGTATCAGCAGCAGAAGGACTCATAGACAGAGACTCCTGCTGGTCACGTTGCTCCAAACTGACGGGGCTGAGAGCGATATGGCTGCGTCTGTCTCTGACGTCCCACTGAGGACACTGAACTGAAACACATCCTTCTTCTGTCTTGTGAAATTATCACTTAAAATGCAGACAGTGTTCTTTAAAAAAATATTTTAAATTGGCAATATTTTCGAGGTGTAATTTAAATGTACTGTTTAATAATAAGACTTAAAAGAATCAGTGTGGCAAAGTGACTGCATGAGAGATGCCTTAAAGGAGGATTAGGATACATACATTGAACAAAAAACTCTACAGAGAAAAAAATAGAGCCTACCTGCCAGGCCTCCAATTCCTGTGACAGCTCCAGTTTACGTTGGATAGCTTCTAATAACTGGTTGTTCAGACACATCATGTCATTTTTACTTCTTATCAGTTCAGCCTCCATCAGTTTCTTCCTGCCAAGAAATGATTGACCTTGATCATTCAGTTACAAGACTTTTTACACTCACACTCAATGTCCAAAGTCTTCACAGTAAAAACTCATCTTTATGGGTGCAACAGTAGCTTTCTATGGGAACAAAGAATAACCTCTGTGTTTTTGTTTAGAAACATAGTACAAGTTTTAATCCAGAGTCAGAAATGACAATTCTTGGTTGTAAACCAAATGTAATCTGAATATATTTGATTTCATAGTTTGCCTTGAGAACATTGCCAAAAATGAGCTTCTCACTTGGATATGGCTTCATCTCGATCTCTGATAGCTTGTTGGGCACTTTCAGCTTGTTCTTGTACAGTCTGCAGCTTCTGCCTCAGCTCAGCATTTTCCTCCTGCAGCTGGACGTTCTGGAGGAGGAAGACCAAAAAGCTGTGTTTAGAGCGCTGAGTTAAACTTATGCTATATAGTGACTTGTTTTTTTAACACAATAAAAACATTTTTGCACTAATTTAGTTCAAGTCTTCCAACAAGTCATAGCAACGTTAAATGTTCTTTTTTGAGATGCATTTCAAAGTGAAAACCCTCTTTATGTGAGTACATTTGATCATTTCTACCACATTAAGCTTGTACCTTAATGAACTTGAGAATATCAAATGTGCTCAAAGGTCAGTGCATCTATATACAACACTAAAATGATTTACAGCGACGATAACATGGTCAGTACTGGCACGGTCAAATACTAAAATAATGGGCCACCACAGGAGCTGCCCCTCCCTGACAGACAGTGTTTGTTCATCACTGGGTTACCTGATCCCTCAGCTCCTGCGCTGCACTCAGATTCCCACACTGATCACCCGTCCTGTTGACAAAAGCCTGATTCAGCTCCTGGAGCAGACACATTAACAAAGGGATCAGGTGTCGGCCGTGCGTTTCACAGAAATTAACAGCAAAAAGAGTTTCTGTGGTCTTGGCCTATTTGCATGGTGCTCTGAGGGAGAAAGAGGCTGGGCTGGAATATTTTGTTACAATGATGGTCTGAATGGAAAGCAAACGACTTAAGGCACAACTAGACAACTGTATATGCCCATTCATGCCCAACAGAGGCTTAGCAGACCATATAATCTAACAAATGCAACACGTCACTGGAATCTTTTTCAGTAGCCACAGTTGTCATGATTCAGTGAAATTCCAGTAACAGCCACTAAGGGGCAGCAAAGTGAACTGCATAAATGACTGAATGACATAGATGAATGGGCTGTTTTCTAGCTCTATGATCTAATCTCTCACAGCACAAAGGTAAAAAAGCTGGGTAGTCATTCCAGCAGCAAAATAATCCTTTTTTGGATTATTAAAACATAAAATATCTTCTCCTGCTGAATAAAATCAACAAATGCCTTATGCTGTCCCACAGATGCACGACAATATTTTAAAGAGCATACAGCTAATACACACCTGTATCACTAGTCTTACTCATGACCCTCAGAACACATGGCACAAACAATGAACACAAACTGGGAGTTTGACATTTAGACTCCACATCTATATACCTCAATGACAAACGATTAAAAAAAACTACAGTGTAATAGTCCTGTGCTCCTTTGGACAAACAAGGTCAGCCTTTGGTTTGCATTTCCTGTCCTGCTGCACTTGTTTTGTTGAGCGATTGCCGCTCACCTGAGGGTTAGATGTCTGTGCCAGGGTTTGAGCCACTCCCTTCAGCCGGTGCAGCAAGTCCTGCATGTCCTCCTGTTGATCCACAACTACTGACCTCCCCAAGCTGTTTAGTTCCTGAGTCAGTGGGAGCAGTAACTGAAGGATGGACCCAATTTCTTGTGTTATCTAACAGGAGACGAGGCATAGTGATTTATGTTAATTATGACTTTGAAAGTAGTGTTGGCTTAACTATGATCTTTATGTCGTCATAGCTAAGTATAATTTGAGGTTTTGACTTTCACAACACAATTGTTATAGCCTGGAGGCTGCTGCTACATATTTGTCCCATGTTAAGACAGCTAATGTTTCCAGTTTCTTTTGCCCTTTACCTTTCAACATGACATATATTATCCTCGCATGTCACATTTTGGGTGATGTGTATTTACATGCTGGGAAGTGCAAACATTACCTCATTGCTTTATTTAGTTTCCTTGAGTCACATTTATCAGGTGGTGATACTGAACTGAACAGACAAACAGGTTTGTTTTGGTAGAGGGGATGATTATGAAATATGTGATAATGTTACAGATTTCTGATATACACGTGTTGAGACTGTAAAACAAGGAAACTCTCCTACAATGTGGCCATGACAAACAGGAAATGTAGTGAATGACTCACGAGTGCGGTCATACATCATATTTTCCTGCTGGAACAAAACAATAACATCCAGAGAGCGAGAATTAGAGGACTGGTTTTTACTGTATGTTCTCTCCCAGATGTAATTCATACTTATGTCTGCTCCCTAAAGCTTTATCTAATATTTCTTTGTGGTGTCTTCTCTTTGAAAAGGACTTTCACACCTTCTCCTCGCATCAAAAGTCACAGTGTCACAGAGAGCTTGGCACAAAATGTTCACTCAGCTCGTTCTCTTCAGCAGAGACAGTGACTGTGCCTTTGTATTTTTACAGGTTTCCTAAAACTCATCTGGCAGAGGATGTTTCTATGGTGGTATTGTGGTATTGTGTGATCTTACTGTACACATCGTTTTGTAAAGACTTTAACATTCTCTGTTTTCAGCCATCACAGGAAAAGAATTTCCCCTAAACATACAAGAATCAATGTGTGCAGGACTACAAAGGAGCCTAACCAACACTTGTCAACCATGATATGGAGAAAACATCAGCACAGCAGGCCCCACACTAAACTATTCTGTCTGTTTCTGGCATTTACAGTCCTTGGTTGGATTTATAGTCTCTCTGCATTGTAATCAAGGCTTGTTGTGTTTGTTCTATTGTTCAGATAAAACTTTCCTGATTCTCACAAGAGACATACTTTTATTTTGTAATTACTCCACAGGATTCACTGCATTTGTGAAGAATGTGGAAACTTAAAAAAGAGTATGAAACCAAATTTTTTTTTGTTTTGCAATTAATGCTAGTACAGTTTTTGAAAGATCAAATAAACAGTTGATGAAGAATAATCTGATCTTAAAAGTCCTGCTCATTTATTTCTACAGATGCTTTTACAGTCATTTTGACTGACAAAGGACAATGTTTTCTCCTTCCTGGGTCTGACTGTGTTAAACATTAATCAACTCAACTCCTGACGTTTCAGTACCTCTTCTTTGCTGACTCCCAGACCCACCATCTCCAGGCTCCCCTCCAGTTCGGACAGCAGGGAGGCGTCTCCGTGGCTCCTGCCTTCATGCAGGGACACCTCCTCCTGAAGCTCCTCCACCTGGGCCTGCAGCTGCTGCGAACGATCCCGTGCCACCTCCACCTCCTGCAACGCTTCGGCTAGCTGAAAACACAAGGATAAGCACACGCATGAACAAACATACAGTAGATACAGAACCTGCAGGCAGCCTGCAACCTGCAAACATGAGTCTGGGGTTAACAACACGTACAACAAACGCAGGGATTAAAATAATAATATGAATTCTCATAGATTAAAAAAAAAAAAATCATACATACATCAAGTGTAGTTATGATATTGCTTTAAGAGGTCTTTCCTCATATGCACTTCTACATGTTTGGAGTGGTTTATTTTCTACCCATCTAGAGGCTGAGTCATGGCAACTGGTCTTCTTGTTCGGTCGAAACATTTCAGCACTAACTCAAGTGTCTTCTTCAGTGAGAAAATGAAGTTGGTTAAAGATCTCAAATTTATCCTCCAGGTTAGTTTTATTCACCGCCAGCCTGAGTAGCCCTAAAAAACAGATACTCAAAGTGGGGCTTTCAATAAGACAGCAACCACATCGGGCAGAAAGACAAGGGAACCAGCTGAGATTCAGGATCCACAGAGGAAAAAGAGACAGGGACTAGTCCTCCCAAAAGACCGAACACCAAAACAAAACATGAGCAGTGTAGTGTATGTGGTCCCAGCACAGGAGGGAGCAGCTCCTTAGAACCAGAATCAGCCATGTACCTCAATTTAAAGTACACAAGAAACTCTTTTGAAGAACAGGATGTACATATTGTGGACAGAGGGGATAGATGGTTTGAGAGAAGGGTCTGAGACACCATATATGTCCAAGTAGAAAAACCCTCCTTTAACAGGGTGGAGGACTCAGGCATAACAATCTACCAGGCTGCCCTTTCATCTGTTCCCAGGAAGTTAAGGAACTCTTCACATGTCCTTAAAGGAGGACACACACTGCAGCCAGTTTGTGGATTAGAGGGGTCACAAGAGTCAACCATAAGATCCTAACAACCTCACCTGAGCTCACTTTCACCAAACCAGCCTGCTCAGGCTCAGGATGGAGTGAAATCTATCACATTATAATATTTAACTTCTAAATATCTAAAACTCTCAGTTCTACTAACTGATTTTGTATTGGAAGCTCCTTCCTATCACTTAACTAACAAGACAATATATTCATCTAGCTTTATAATTAGGTGTGCACTACCTTATGATAGCCTTTTAAGACTGGAAGACCAACCCCCCTCTTTGTCCTTACATAGCTGTGGCATTTTGTATCTTACCCTAGGCCTTTCTCAAGCATATATTTATCTAGAAAATCACTTCTCAATCCTTTTCTCTGTTATTGAGTTTGTTGTGTTTTTGTCCTTTAATTCCAGCTTTTTGAACTCCTGAAGCTTTTTTAAAATGCTGCCATGTAACACTCATGTGCTCCACTAACATTCAGCGTGACAGAAATCCTGACGTGCCAGATTACAGCCTCAAGCCCGACATGAAACTAAACGAACATGAATGGAATGCAGAACCGCAGATGAAAGTCACAATGACAGGGATGAGGTGATTGTTCAATAATGCCTTCCCTGAAACGCAGGCCCCCAGGCAGGGAGCAGAACACCCTTTTGTTGCTGAGGCTCTTTCATTCATACACCGGTCGCACTGAGCTGTTCTTTGTTTCCTGCTGCTACATTAAAAATTATTCAGTGTGCATTTACTTTTGAGAAAGATAATGTAATGTACGCAAGTTTGTGCTATTTCTGTGTATGCACCTGCTGGCTGTGCTGCTGGTTGAGTTGGTCGTGTAGAGCCAGACGTGCGTGTAACGAGGCCAAACTCGACCTCAGCTCATCATTTTCCTGGCACACACTCGCCAAACGCTCCTCCAGCACCTGTTCCTTCTGCGTAAGCCGCAACACCTGGAAAAATTGCACACAAATACTGATCTTAAATATGACAAAAAAAAAAAAAAAAAAGTTACTCCCTCTTGTTCTCATCCAACCCCATCAATCCAGCCATCTGAACATTTGGAGATGTACCAGAAATATTCTACCTAAAGAAAAAAAAAAAAGCTACTTCATTTCTTAAGAGAATGTTTTTTTTGGCTTGATGTTTTTGTAAACAAATTATTATAGGGACACATGGCTCACTGCCAAAACTAACCCAGCTGTGAATTTCAGGGGACAGATCTTTTCTATGACGCACACGGATCCAAATGAGTATTTGAATGAGCACTGGCAGATTATTACTGCTTAAGAAATGCTCATTGTACCTGCTCCTTCATGGCACTGATCAGCTCCTCATCCTGTGGCCTGCTGTGGTTTCCTTTTTGTCGGAGCTCCTGTTTCAGAGCCTGCAGCTCACTGGACATGGTTCTCTCTACCTCCATCGCCTATACACACAAATCAACATCAGGGAGAAAACAAAGGAATTGGATTAAAAGAAAAGAGACGTGCAGCTTTTGAATGAGGGCAGCCCTCTTTGTGCTTTGTGCTCACTTAAATACACAAAGAGAGATTCGAACAAAAAAGAATTTCAAACAGAAATGAAACCTTAACCAAGACAAACTGAGAGACCGGACACCCAGTGAGGTCTGAGGTTAAAACGATATTAAGGAGGCAAAAAAAACAGTGAAGTTTTAATTGACACCAAAAAACTTTTTCACACCTTTTCTCTTAATTGTTGCTCTTTTTTTTTTTGTTTTTTTTTTTACATGTCACATACCAGCTATTCTCCCCTATAAAAGCCTAAATATACCTTAAATTAAACATTTTAAAATCATTTTTTTTAACATTTAAATTTTGGAAAGAACAAAATGCATACAACATGTGTGTCGGGTCTCAAAATTAAACACTGCATTTTGGAGATAAACACTGAAGTTAAACGTGAAATAATTTTTACAAAAAAATTCTCATGAGGTCACAGTCCAAAAAAGGCAGTAAGCCACTGCTGCAACTGAAGGAAAAACAGGACGACTCCTGTGATCACTGATCCTTCAAAGAACAGGGAAATATAAGCTAATCATTGACAAACATGTCATATCAAGTTATTTAGAAATGATAAATAAATCCATGTCTGTTTTTAGTTGTGGATCTGCTAGTTTCCCCATCAGCTACTTTCACAAAACATCTCTATCACCCACAACAGGATCTGGAAACATAGAACAACAAAAATGTTGAGGTCTTTTTCACTTCTGATGCCCCCCCTCTCCAGTCCTGGTCTGGGGCCCTCAGTTCCCCTTATTCAGCAGTTATGGCGGGTGCCTGTCAGGTCAAATCACTGCCTAATAATACAAGATGAAAGGCTGGCCTGTGCAGTAGATGAAGCAGGGGGCATCTTGGTCTTGTTAGTGACATCATCATCCACCGTTAAACAACAATGTGGCGAAGGGGAAATTTGGGCACCAGGACGGCAAAGCAGAGGGGGCAGCTTGTGTGAATGTGTATGTAGGAGTGTACAGAGGAAGCGAGAGAGGCGCCAGGGCTAAAACTGGAGAGAAATGTGTGTGTGAGGGTAAAGCATGCACGGAGGGACAAAAACAAAACAGTACATGCGGAAACACTGTGAGGAGGAGAAGAGGGGCCTCAAAGAATAACGTAGCTACTGCTGCCTGGTCAACTCATCTCTTCCACAACTGAGGCAACAACACTTAGGATGACCAAAACAGGAGTGATGGGAGGATGCTTAGATTGGTAGCTAGTCAAAGATAATATCCTCTCATGTAGGCCCCCAGCCTCAGCCCTTCACCAATCCAAACACTGTTATCTAACAGCTGACTACCCCAGCTACTGCAGAGGCCCTCAGGGAGCAAACAGAAAACATGGTTTTCCCGTGGGATGATGGGATGTTGGGGTATGAGGGGCAACATCAAAGAAGCAAATGAAAAGATTTATATCTCCTTGCAATGGATATTGTCTTTGCCTTTTTGTCTGTGAGCTGGGTGATGCTGGGAGAGGGAGCAGAGGTCACAGGGCTCGCCTCAGATTGGGCGGCTTCTTTTACAATAACGGAAATCCACAGTGAGGGATTTGCCACACGGAGACCCACGGCCAGGGAATGTGATCATGTAATGAAAGCAGGAGATGAAAAGGTAAAGTGTTTTCATGTGTTAACCTGAAGCTAAAAAGACCAAATCACCAAATATGCAATGGACAAAATATCTGAGCTGTGAAACATCTGCAGCTTCTAATGTGTCAATTATTATTTACTTTGAAAGCAAAATCCTGTTTTTTATATAAACATATTTTTTTATATAAAAACATTTTAAGATGTCATTGTGGACATGAGGAAACTATAGCAGACATTTCACAATTTTCTTTAACCGATTCATTGTGAAAAGCGGATTAATCAAATTGTTGCAGAATGTAAAAATAAATCAAATTGCTTGATTTGACAAGTCCAAAACCTCATTTTGCTGAAAATGCATCAATTCCTGAGAAGCTGAGGTCCAGCAAATGTTTTATAGTTTTGCTTTTTAAAAAATGATTATTTTTTAAATCCAAAACACTTTGTGGACCTTCTTTGCTTCATCTATCTTATAAACTGGCAACTGAGAGCTGGTTATCCTGGCCTACATATCACTCTTTTTCTTTTGAAACCAGAACTATTCTTGAAGAAGACCATGGCGTAGCTTATTGGAGCCCACATAAACATGAATCATGATAACCAAAACCTGCAAGTGACTAAAGCTTTGGCTGAATCAAACCTGATGCAGGTCTAAACCACTTTTCTTCTTTCTGTTTTCACTTATTTTTGGGCACGTATCAGTTATTTCCTAAGACTTGATTAAATAATGATTTTCCACGCGATTACCTGGAAATCCCCAATATACAAGCTCAGTTTCGTCAGGATTTCCAGCTTATCGCCCCATGATAAAATCCTCCCTTTTCACCTTAACATTTCTCCTTGAGTTGATCTGTTTATATTTCAGTTTTGAATACATGGAAACAATATGAATCATTTTCTTGGATAAAATTCCAACTAAATCAACAAAATGTCTTAATCTTCTTTCACTCTCCTCCTCTGTAAATAATCTCATAACCTTCTGGCTCCTCAGAACCTTATTTCATGGATTTCCTCGTTAAACATTTAGCGATTGCCTTGAAATGTCCTCATTAATGGAATGATATCGTTTAAAGTAACCAGAAAACAAAACAAAACCAAAAAAAAGCCCTTATATCACTCGACAGTACTTGATACTTAACACCTACACTGCTTTCATGCACTTCAACTGCTCTTTAAAGTGTCAGCCTGTGACTGATGCGGCACATGTCAGTATCGTTTTTAATGCAGCAGGCTGGAGAGCAATAACAGATCTTTCCTCTCACATCAGGGCGCCGCTTTGCTGTTACTGGCAAACACGTTGAATTCTTTCTCTCTCAGGTTTCTGTGGTGTGATACTGACATCCTCCTACAGATTCCTGTCATACTCTACTTACAAACACTCAATTAGGACTTAGGTCTTCAAGCTCTCTGATACCTACTTGGTCCCAAATGTGGGTTTTGGGCTGAGACATCTGAAGGTATTATCTCTGGGAACTTGTGACAGACATTTGTCACTATTTTCTAAACAGTAAGTCATGAAAACAATCACAGATTTACTGATAATGAAAATAATTATCGGTTGCAGCCGTACTGAGACCCAGTCAGGACACACAGAACAAATCCTCTGTTCCTGTAATAATTGTGGGAGTGCCTGTGCAAACACACACTCTCAGACACAGAAATACAAACTCAACTCACCACACCGGGCAGCCGAGCATGTTCTCCGTTTCCTCTTTCATGAGCAACCCAAACCAAGATAGCAACTTTTATCTAAATTGGTATTTTCCTGAACTTTTAGGGAGTTGGTTTTCCACAGCAAAAGTCTTTTAGTCTTGGCAGCAGAAGGGAAAACACATTGAAAGTTCCTTATACTGTGGACCTTGCCTTGTGGGAGGGTGTACACTATTGTTTGGATTCATTTTTAACTTTGTGAGCTCAGGTCTGCTGTTGACGTTGAAACTCGAGGAACTGCTGTGCTAAATGACTGGTCATGTGTAAAGCAACACATTACAGCTGTAATGTTTAGATCTCAAGGTTGTTCAGCTGTGTGACCCAATCAGCTTCTCCATGTTCACTGATGAGAGGCTGTAAAATGTGTCACCAGTTTGATTGGTTCCATGGCATGAAAAAAAACTAAAGATCATAAATATTTCACAGGAAACTCTTCAAATTTCAAGTTTTACATAACTGAAATCAGAATTTGCTATTTTTGCTCAAAACGTAACTCAAAAGGCCACAATTACTGATTTGTTTTTTCATGATCAGGTAGTCTGGATTATTTTGTTAAATAATGTTTGCTCATAAAATATCAGAAAATTATTTTTAGAAAAGTTCCCACAGGCCAATGTCTCCAAATGTATGAACATGTCCCAAACCCAAAGGTACTTAGTTTACCATCAAAGACTAAGCATACATTCCTATCTGGGACCAGAAGACAGAATCAGAACTAGTCACTTTGTGGCATCTTTGCTTCATTTAAACAATTGATTGATGAACAAAATAGATCTTGAGTAATAGTTTCAACTAAATTCTTAAGTGTTGAATTGAACATGCTTCAGTGGGGCTGACGAAAGTAAAACCAGCATCTTCCAGACTAAGCTTCCCTCCCTCTGTCCTAGATCTAAAAAATCAAGTCATGGCATTAACTTTCACTCGTTTACATATCATTTCCATCCTGCTCCACACTGGCACGGATACTTTCCCTCAGGCCAACAGACTCGGTTTTCATAGCTTCTCACTAACCAACTCCACTTCTGATTCCCCAGGCCAGATGAAAACTTTATTTATTTTTTTTTAAAATAAAAACTTGTATTTGTATAGTAGGCAATTTGTCATGGCCTTGCTCTGAGCCCATAAACAGCCTGAGAGTCTGGCCTTGCTCTAGAACAGATTAGACTGAGTCAGAGATGATACCTGAGTGGTTTGAAGAGAATATTGAGTTTCACCTTGTGGATTGGGTCACAGTCCTTCTTATCTAGTTTGACTCAGAAGGCCTGCAGCTTCGGATCCACAGCAGGTGTTTGTTTCACCTGGGCTCAGACAGTAGTCTCAGCTCTGTGCTTCACCTCCAGCTCATGTGAGTCCAAATAACATTAAGTTTATACACCCAACCATGCCCTGATATCCATGTTTGGGACTCACAGTGTTGAGCTCCTCCCTGAGCTGCTGCACGTGTTCGCTGTGCTCCAGCTCGGCTCGACTCTTGTCCCTCTCGGCCTCGCTGAGCGCCCGGGTGAGCCGCTCCACCTGAGCGCTCAGCTCCTTCACATCCCTCTCCAGGTCCCCCACCTGGCTCTCCCACTGGGACTGGCAGCCCTCCAGCTTCTGCCGCAGCTCATGCCTGCCCTGCTCCAGCTCCTAAATTTTGGGAGGGGAGGGGGGTTGGGTGTAGAGGTCAACATCTTTAGAGGTGAAGAGCAGGAATATCAATGAAGGCCAATAAAAGTCTAAATGTCAAGCCATAAATACAGTTCACTGAACATGTTTACACTATGTGTTTGTGGGAAAATATTTTGCCAATAACCTTGTGTTATAACAAAATCCTGTTGTTTTGGTGGGAATCTGAGGGACTAATTACATCATTGAGCCTCATTTCGTCCTGTAAAGGATCATGGGAAATGTGCAACAGCCATGATCTGCATTATTAAAATGAAGATCACACTGAGAATTTACCACTTACGATATAATTCATTACACCAGAACATAATCAAATGTTTTCATATATTCCATCAGAGCAAAATTACCTTGTAGACATATGACAATAAAGTCTCTCTTAAGTTGTCAGTCCATTAACTAACCTTCATCTACTTTCATAATTCATTCATTTGATTCATAGACAAAATACTGACAGATGATTTAATTATGGAAATAACTCTGATTGCAATTTTAAAGTATATTCAATGACACATCACATTATGCACCTCTCTGTTGTCACATCTCTGTAAGGTGCATTAACATCCTGTCTCTTCGTCCTTACTGTGATTTAAGCTGTAGTCACACCTGATAAGATTTAAGACCAGAGGAGACGTCAGCCTTCACCCTGAGAAAAGTAACAAGCTCATTACTTCGTCTGTCATGACCACTGAGGCGTGTGATGTTGTGCTGCAGCCAACAGCTTCACAACAAAGACAAACGCAGGGAAAAGTTTGCAGACATCATCTGCCCTGCTGTCTTCAACTCCACTGCTGTCAGGATGGATTTATCTGTTTTGTAAGACTTTTATTAAATTTGGGAGACTCGTCACTAAGTCATGTCAAGGTGGTTAAAGTGTCTGAGCGTTGAGGGCACCCCAGTAGATCTGTGGGCCCTGCTGCTGACATGCACTGTGGAAGTTATGGGCTGATGGCTCATTCAGAGTGAGTGTCTTTCAAGTTTGATTCCACAGCAGCAGGTCGCCAATTTCTTTCTCATATTACGATGGTTTGTCTGAGAAATAATTCAGCATGGACAGGCCTCTTATGCTACAGCATCATCTTAGCTGACAGTTCATAGTTCAAGGCCACACACACACTGACCAGATCACACTTAGGAAAGTTTAGTTATGCAGCAGTTTGATGTGGAGCCATTTAAACTACACTACATAAGTGACAGCTGCTCCAGATTTGGGACTTGTGAACAATCATGAAGGAAATGTCTGATGATCTGAATGTTATTCCCAACTGTGACTTGACTGTGGAAAAATACATGATGCATTGAGCAGATACTGTCATCAATTCCCCAAACTGGACATGAATACAAACTTGTTAGTGCTAAGATGGCAGACAAAGAAAATATTACAAATATGGAATAAAATAAAATAAAGAGTTAAAGTAGATTATTTACCTGATGTAGCTGCGGAGTGTGTTTTTTTTTCATATTACAGCCAATTTAAATTAACCATCTACCAAACAACAAATCAGTGCTGATACTGTATGACAATAGATAAAGCAGTGATGATCATGCAGGACATAATTAAAACTCTTATGTAATTATATCTGAGCAGTCTGGGCCACATGTAGGAGATGACATAATGCTGATTTCAACGATAAGAGACTTGAGACTCTTAGAAATGAAAATCCTGTGAACATCTTTGATGGTACAGATGTTTAAAAATGTTTCCAATTATAATTTCTGAATAGAACAAGAAACAATCTGTTAATGTGGTGTATTTACCACATGGAAATAAACTTTATCATTTACGATTAGTAAAATTTAAGGTATTTTCTGGCCTATTCTACTTCCAGAGCTTCCTAAACAGCCTGCCAGCCTCATACAGATGTGTCTGTATTATTGAGCAGAAATGAGGAAACTTCATTTGGTTTTCCCCGCTCACTCCCAGACTTTAGCAGCAGCGCCGTCGTCAGAAGTTTCTAAACTACATTTCTCACTGAATAACTCGTTTTATTGTCTATCTGCCCTCTCGCACCCAGAAAAAGCGCAGATTTGTCTTACCTCCAGCTTGTCTGCGTATTGTTCATGAAGTTTGTCGCTCTGCTCTTTCAGCTGACGGTTTTCCAGGAGCAACGCGTTTCCCAGCTGGGCTGCCAAAATAACCTCTTCCTCCTTTTGTTTCAGAGCAGCCAGCAGTTCACTGGGGTCTTGATAATCTGTTATTTCCTCCGCTCCGTAGTCCAAGTAGAAATCCTCCTTCAGGTCCATGTTCTTGGACGTGAAGCTCCATTCGTCCAGTTGATCCATAACCGGGAGTTAATTCAGCGATGACTCCTGAATAAACAGCGTTTTAATGCAAAGCCACAAAAACACGCAGGAGACGCAGGGGCCGATGTGTTGCCCATCCATAACACCTGCGTGGGTCGCTGCTGTCTCCGTATATCTGCGGGGCTGTGGACGGAGCTGAGAGTCTGAGAGTGAACTGCTCCTTCTGTCACCAGCAGATGACTCTTTGTGTCCGGGGGAGGGGGAGCTGTCCTCGATCACCTGAGCTCCTGCTCCCCGCCCTGCGTCCTCATCCACCTGCCCCGAGTCAGAGAATCACACACACACACACACACACAAAGCACCTGCTGGCTGATAAACCGTGCAGCTGTTTGTGTGTGTGATATTTCTACTCGGGTCCTGCTTAGTAAGTGTAGCATTGAATCACAACCTCACAGCGTAAATGAACAAATAAAAGTTTAGAGCAGCTGTGTTGTCACAATGTTCAGGGGTTTCTGTTGCTGTGGTCACTTCACAGAGCAGCTGATTAGTCTGAAAAACAAAGCCACTCTTTCTAAATCTTAAACCTCAACCACAGATATCTTTGTGTGTGCTGCCCACTCTGACAGAAGCATCATTTTCACTTTGGAAATGTATTTTTAAGAGACGTATTATTGTTGTTCGTGTAAATGTCCACATGTTCATTTCATACAACTTGTACTTCCACAGTTGCACCTTATTGTTTATGTCACTAATCTTTTTATTTCTTTGCTGAATAAGAAAACGTGGATTTCTTTTATAAGTTCTATATTTTTACTCTGTTCATGTCCTGAAAAATGAGACACATCAGCTTTAACATTAAGATTCATACAAAACTCATCAAAGTACAGTCTCAGCCTTATCACTGAAAAAATGTATGTAGGCCAACATGTATATTTTGAGCTACACCTATAAAAAGTCGCCTTAGAAACGTCATGTTTTATTGCTTCACAGCGCTGAGTTAAAGTATTGTCAGTATACGTCATTGTGTTACTCATTCACCTACATCCAGCAAGTGCTCGACTAATCCACCGTGCATGATCACGGCTGCCAAGCACAGAGGGAGTGTCTGTGGGCTTTGTCTGGCCACTTGTCAGGGTCAAAGGTCAGGCCACAGAAGGTTTCCTGGAGCAGGGGGCATTGTCAGAGGAATAAAAGATGAAGCATCCTGACGCATGGTGAGGCTTTGTTGTTGGGGAGGCCACAGCTTCTGTACATATGGCACAGACGCACTGTACATCAAGGTCTAGTACGCCTCAGTGCCTTCTTCTCCATTGTTCCTGCTGAGTTTACAGGCTGCTGACGGAGAGTCAGCCCCAACAACACATTCAGCCAAAGCTAATCAATGTAATAAATATATCCATATATATATATTTTATAAGACTGATTGAGTACACATCATTAAGTCCAAGAGTATTTATTTTTACCTCTAAATCCTGAGTTGTTACATTACCCACCCAGTCTGACTCTTTATCACGGATGTCTAGTGGCATCTGGTGGAAGAAAATGGAAATACAGCCATTTATTTATTTATATGTTTTAAAGGGCTAATTTCTTTGTTTGCAATTGCTAAAATTTTAATTTGGGGGATATCAGAGTAAGTGTCAGACTGGAAAAGGCTGAGAGTTTTAACTGTCAACACATCCATTAACTTGGATGTAATTTTTGTTTCTCTGGGGCCAAATAACATTAAAGCAGCACAAGACAAGACAGACAGAAAAATGTACCTGGACACAGAGAAAACTAGGCATCATAAAACGCAACAAAACACTGGACACAAATGAAAAAAGACAAAACTGTGTCAAGAGTCAGTGCAAAAATGTGAATCTTAACTGACTCACAGATGAGGGACTTACTATCAGTTTTCAGCTTTTGAAAATAACTTGAATGGTTTCTTTAAATTCGTAGGCCATTCAAAAATATAAAAATGGTTTAAGATTCTGTAAACGGGATTACACTGTGTATCATGTTCTTTTCCTTTTCATATTTTCTATCTGTTTTGTTTTTCTTCATTATTTGTTCTCATTACTCTCATTGTGTATGTTCAGTGGTATTTAGTGACAGGGCCAGCACAGTGGATTAGTGGTTAGCACTGTTGCCTCAAAACAAGAAGGTTCCTGGTTTGAAACCCATCAGGGGCCTTTCTGTGTGGAGTTTGCATGTTCTCCCTGTGCTTGTGTGGGTTTTCTCCAGGTACTCTGGTTTCCTCCCACAGTCCAAAAACATGTATGTCAGGTTGATTGGTGACTCTAAATTGTCCATAGGAATGAGTGTGAGTGTGTGAGGTTGTTTGTCTCTAACCAATTTATTACAATTCCTCATATGGAGAAATAAACATATTCACCAAATTTACACCAAATTGCAGCTTCTTGAAAATCATCAAACAAAATCAAAATGTCAGACTCACAGAAAGATGTAATTGATTAAATAAACAAATCTCCAACTCTGGATTAGCCTATTTTATTATAGCTTGCCAAATCTATTTGAACATCCTCAAAGAGAAAAGCAATATCATTATTCCAGGTTCAGTGGGACACACCCTGAGGATAACGATGCCTCTTTGAGTCTGTGTTTCTGGATAATCCAGTCTTGAGACTGGGTGGAAAAGAAAACATATAAAAAATGACATATATATGAAATCCAAAATAAACTAAGAAAAAATAAAAACATAAAACATAATTCATTTATGTATGGAACATATAATTAGAAACTATACCTAAAAATATAAGAAAATAAAAAAAATGGTGGTGGACTTTATCAAACAAATAAATTCAAATGTGATTCGTCATACTGATATACTGGTCAGTCTACCTGTTATTCTTTAATCTGAACGATTTCTTAAAGTCAAAGCAAGAAGTGTGTGGAAAACACCTGTGTGTGACAGACCTCAGGTGCATATTGTCACAGCCACACCTTTCTGCATCAGCTGATGGCCAAACTGAGGTATAAAAGAAGGACAGAAGGAATTGGTCCTTGCAGAAACATTCTGAAGCACTACAGACATGCTGAGATTTCTGGTGTTGACAAGTCTTGCAGCCATAGGTAAGAAAATGACAGCACACACTATGCACTATAGCCTGCATTATTCTCTTTCTGTCTTATTCGCTCTCTTACACTCTGTTAATAGTCAGTTAGTTAATAGGGCTTGCTGCCATCCAGTGAGAAATAGAATCTTCAGATAATCTGATCTTCCTATAGACTCTCCTGACCTGTTTTTCTCCTTTACTCTTTATTTAGAGGGAAACAAAATGATATTGTTTGGTTCCTTGTAAATCATTTATAAATCATGATTTAAATTTTCATATTTTTCCCATAGTGCTGGAGGACAGTGTTGAAAAGGTTATGGGAGGTGAAGTGGCCAGACCCAACTCCTGGCCCTGACAGGTAACCTACAGTAACATAATGTCAATGATTCCATTCATCTTTAACTCCCAGTTTCAGCAGAAATAATATATTGTGTGTAGGGAGTGTGCCAATACGGAGCTGATAGATTAAAAAAAAAAAAAAAGTTTAACTTTGAATGTTTTCATACACACTCAGACGTGTTTTCCCTCTTAGATCTCTCTTCAGTACAAATCTGGCCTCATCTACAGACACACATGTGGAGGAACCCTCATCAGGAGAGGATGGGTCATGACTGCTGCTCACTGTGTGGACAGGTAAGAGATTATGGCACTGTATTTAGGACATATGTCTGAGCAGACAACAGGGCATTCTAAGAATATATATATATATTTTTTTATATTTATATTTATATATATTTACATACTAATATATAAGCATGAATGTGCGATTAAGTTATATAATCATGAATTAACTCATGACTCATGAGTTAATTCATGATTATATAACTTAATCGCACATTCTTAATCGTGAGTAAAAATGTGCGATTAAGTTATATAATCATTGAGAACTTGCTCATGTCTATTAAACCCTCTTTCTTTGCACTGAGCCGGTTGCTCAAACAGACAAACCTTTTTACATTTTCCGATGACAGGGCAGGTCAGGTTTTCTGAACATGCCCTGACAGTGAAAACAATATTTCACAAGACATGGATATGGCAGGTGTTGCCAAGTATGTGCAGGCATCCCTTTTGTAAATGAATTTACTGTTCAGAAGATCTTGTGCTTTCTCCATTTCTGTTTGCTGCTGCATTCTGCTGCCTGCATTTTTGAGTTCTCCTATTATGGGCTAGGCCACAGGTCAAACAGGAAATGTGCGTTGAGTTAATATATATATATATATATTTGCATATTTGTTATTATCCATATAAACACACGTCAATATATAGCATGTGGTTTAGCTTTACCTATTTACCCTTTTACAAATGGTTGCTCATGGCACTTGTGTCCTATTGTGAGCTCAGGAATTATGACAAATTATAACAAAGTATGAGTTTCATGTCCCCTGTGATGGACTGGTGACCTGTCCAGGGTGTACCCCTGCCTTTCACCCATAGAGAGCTGGGATAGGCTCCAGCAGATCCCTATGACCCTGGTTAAGGAATAAGCGGGTATAAATATAGAATAAATGAATTCAGCCTCTGATTCTAAAAAGAGCAATGAGCAAGTAATAGGATATTTTCTCTGACAGAATATTACATTTCCTGGTTAAAGGCTATAGCTAAAACATCTTATGAATAAATTTGACTTACAGCAAGTCAGCAATGTAGCTTCCATGTATTGATTTTCAACAATGTGTAGGATTACTACATATTGCTCCTTGCTAGAATATGAGTAGAAGGTATGAGTGGAAGAATGACATTTGTTTCCTGCCAACAGATCCAACACCTGGCGTGTTGTTCTTGGACAACACAACCGCCACCTTTATGAATTCAAAGAGCAGAGCAAGTGCGTGAGCCGTGTCTACATCCACCCCAACTGGAACAGAAACAATATTGCTGCGGGGTTAGTGGTTACTGTGAATTTCTTCTCCAAATGAAATAACAAATTATTTGTGCATAACCTATCATAAAATTATTTTGTTATTTGTATACATGAAACAAAAACTGAAATATTTTACAAGACTCATTCCTCTAGCCTAAATATAAATGAAAACACGTAGTACCTACAATATAACAGTAGTTAACAGAAAATTATTTAACAGCTGTTGTTACTTGTAAAGGTAAATTAAACAATGGTTCAAAATTCCAGAGGTATGTTAATAAATATTCTTTTTTATTTTAAGACTATGGAAAGGTCAGATAAAACAAATGAATTTCAGACATCAACATCAACTAGGGTCTATGGAAAAATTAATAAAATGAGACAGTAATGATCATGAAATTATTATTTGCCATTTAAATCACTTCCATCAGAAGACAAACAATAGACTACTGTTAAACATGGTTATTATAGAGAGAAAAATGTCAGGTCAAAGATCAGAGACCTTGCTGTTCTGACCCTCAGGTGGGACATCGCTCTCCTGCGTCTGTCTTCTGATGCCACTCTCAACACCTACGTCAAGCTCGCCAACCTGCCTCCCTCTGGTCAGATCCTGCCCAACAACAATTTCTGCTACATCACTGGATGGGGACGAACCCAGAGTGAGTTTGACACATTGATCAATTTACATGTTAAAAGCCAGTATTCAGTTCAGTACTTCAATGCAGTAATCATGTCACAGCAGTGTATGATCCTGATGTCACAAGACTTTTCACAGTTGTAAGATGTCTTATTTCTGCTGTCCCCAGCTGGAGGACAAATGTCTGTTCGGCTGAAACAGGCCTACCTGCCTACTGTTGACTATCAGACCTGCTCCAGCCCTCAATGGTGGGGCAGCACTGTGAAGACCACCATGGTCTGTGCTGGTGGTGGCAGCAAGTCTGGTTGCGAGGTGAGTCTATGAGGTCTTAGAAAGGACCATAACATCCATCCATCCATCCATTTTCTATACCCGCTTTTCCTGGCTCAGGGTCACGGGGATCTGCTGGAGCCTATCCCAGCTCTCTCTCGGGTGGAAGGCAGGGGGACACCCTGGACAGGTCACCAGTCCATCACAGGGCCACATATAGACACACAAAGACAGACAGGACCATAACATTTAGTATTTATTTTCTAATAAAAGTACTCCAATGATTAAATATTGCAAGACTAACCCTGTCAAAATCAGTATGGACAGTTAAAACACACACACACACTTGTCTTCCTCAGTCTCAAGTCCTCTGCAGTTCATAGCACTGCACTCTTCTGAACTGAGAGCTCTGATGTTGTTCCTGGGATCTGTTGGAGACACTCTACCAGTTTGGGTTTCACAGCCCTGAGGGTGCCAATTACCATGGGGACCACAGTAGCGTCACCTTCCACATCTTTTCTAGCTGTTCTTTCAGCCCTTGGTACTTCTCAAGCTTCCCATGTTTGTTAATTCTGATGCTACTATCACTTGGGATTGCTTCATCTACCACTATGGCCTTCCTCTGTTTGTCTGCCACTACTATGTCCAGTTGGTTAACCATAACCAGTTTGTCAGTCCATATCTGGAAGTCCTACAGGATCTTCTCCACAGCCTTTGGAGGTGTATCCCATTTTGACCTTGGGACCTCCAGCCCATACTCAGCACAGATGTTCCTGTACACGATGCCAGCCACTTGGTTATGGCATTCCATCTATGCCCTGCCTGCTAGCATCTTACAACCTGCTGTTCAATCAATCGAACTTGTGCTCAGAGCCTGTTCCTGTGCTGCTATGATTAGTGCCTTTATGTTGGTGGGCTACTGGAACACAGCATTCATGGACGAACAGAAGCCAAAATATGGAAGCGGCATTACCACAGCTTGACAACTTTTTAGGGCTCCAGTACCTGAGTTTTTTGTCATGTGTTTTCTCTAAATGCAGGGTGACTCTGGTGGCCCCCTCAACTGCTATGTCAATGGCCAGTGGGTTGTCCACGGTGTGACCAGCTTTGGGTCCTCACTTGACTGCATTGCCTATAGGCAGCCAACTGTCTTCTCCCGGGTCTCTAACTACATCAGCTGGATGAACCGCGTCAGTATTTAACACTTTTCAGTCAGTTTTTAAAATCAGGCTACATGCTGTAACTGCAAGTTTTGTGCACTCATTCAGCCTTATAAATGCATTTGTGCAGTATTTTGCTCAAATTCCTGAGAACAATCAGAAACGGACTCATCTGTCCTTGTTTTTCCAGATCATGGGTTAAGAAGGACGATTATGGAGACAAAAGAAGAATGTTCTGAGTTTCTGACCAACTCTATAAGAATAAAATTTCCTCGAAAATGCATTTGCCTCACCTTTTTTGTGTTGTATTTAGGGTGGGAGACAACAAGCATGGGTGCTTTTAAAATGTCTAAAAACCTAGGTGAAATTTAGATGCGAGAGAAACTTAACAGTAGTTATGGTTAGATTTAAAGAGTAAATTTACATATTTAAATTTTGACAAATAAACTAATTTCAAAACTGAACAGCTGCACTATAATACAGGAATCATTAAAGACAGCTTTCAATAAAGCTGTAAATGTTCTGTAATAGTGTTTGTTAGAGTAATAGTGTAATTAAGTTCAATTAAAAATACATTTTAAAAAACACATAAAACACAATCTAAAGGCAAAATTGAAGATGATTCTGTTTTACAAATAAATATTGCAAACTTGTTTATCACTCTATGACAAAATAAAGAACCAACCAATAAGATTGATTTCAGTAGCTTCATATCCAGATGTTATGTGGATACAAGCAATAATCAGAGGTAATTCCATTACACTAGAGAAGACTGAGTATAAATAAAAATTAGCATGCACATGGGTGACATTGATATTGCAGACATCCTCACAGCATACAAATATACAACTATACATATACAACTTTTCTTTGCACCATAAATTCACAACCAGATCTTTAACTGACCTGATATTCAGCAAAAATATAACCACATTTCATATCTACTTTCTCATTGCTCTTCCTTCTGCCTTTCAGTTTTCTCCCAAGTTCATCTTTCCTATTTTTTGTCCAGACTTCATTAAAGTCCTACATTCTCACAGCTTCATATCATCTACAAACATAATCAGTGAGGCAATATGTATCCTTGAAATATGTCAATATGTCAATATGTAGTAGATTTTTCCTTTAAACATTCAAAGTGCTGTATATCTACAATTGTGCCATATCTGTTCATAAACATAATATGCTGAATGCCTTTCCAATTCAGTAACATGAGTCATATTGGTATGTCAGAATTTGACAGACAGTAAAGGTGGACTTGCAGCTGCCTGTTTCTGCAGTGGAGGAAGTGAGAGGATCTGTGAAGACCACGTCTGTTCAGTTACCAGCAAACTCTCTGGATATCGGCACAGTCTTTTCTGTAGGAACATCATTATGCACACAGCAGATGCTGTGTGATCACCAGTTACAGAGTTAGACAATAAAGAGACGGGCAGAGTGCCATCTGGTGGATGCAAGACTGTCTGCAACCACTGTTTGCCTGCATCTCAGCTTGTAAATGAGGGACGTTCTTAATAGTAAAATATATACTTTTAAAGTCAGCCTCTGAATCGCATCAAAATGATGCAAAGAAGCTGATAACTTTGAAGACAGTTCTTCAAAGTCAGTGACTTAAACACTCTTTGTAGGACGAGGCAGCACCAACTTAAGCCTGATATCAACTACACAGGAAGGCATGTAAGAGAGGGGGATCCAGATAAGCTTGGCATCCCAGCCAGCACTGTATCTGGTGCGTGGGTGTGCAGCAGTCAGTGCGTGCTCCGTGCAGTTGGTCACTTTAGTGAGGTCAGAGTCGCAGACAGCATTCATGATCAAACGCTGGACCTTGATGACTAAAAAGGAGATTTACATGCTGTGAATGGATGAACAGGTACTGTGTGTACACACCATACTAATTTTTTTTTCTTTACCTAAAAATGTGCATATAGTAGGTTGTGTAAGCTTCATGTGGTGATTTTTGTAACGTGACAATGAACCTCAGACTTTATTGAGGAAATGAAACATTAAAGAGAGATGAAGATTTTCTCTTTTAGAGACATGTCGTGAAAATGAAAACTGAAAATTTACATAACTGAATCACCACACATTGTCTGGCTTATACATTTTTGCATTTAGGTTATGCAAATCATCTCTTACCCTTATCGCCAACCTCCTTCTTGGTCCACTCCATGGCTTTTTGGATGCTGATGGTTTTTTACATCCAGCAGGATTGTCTTCAGGTAAAGGCCTGCTACTCTTTTCAGGTCATCGGCTCCTTTTCTGTGAGACAACCAGCCAGCACACGGAAACCTTTACGATCAAGCTTCTTGCACAGCAGGTTTCCAATTCTGTCAATCTCTAGACTGTCTCTGAACTACAATTAAACTACCTAACATTTGAGTTTTCATTAAGCCCTTTCAATAAATGGCAATGGAACACTTAAAGAAGAAAAACAATAAGAAAGTAACAAAATTTATTCCAATAAAATTTTTCCTGTATGATTTATTTCCTGCTCACTGTGGCTGCCTGCCTGCTAATAATTGTCTTTGTCTTCATTGTTATCACCTCTGGCACAGTCTTTAAATTGGTCTTAACCCTAAATGGAACAACATCTTTGCATAGCTATAATTAAACATACCTGTCCCTTTCTTTAGTCCCGCCTCTTCTGTAACATTTCTCTGCAATGTGCATAAACTTCCTCCTCCTTATTAATCCATCCATCCATCCATCTTCTATACCCGCTTTTCCTGTTCAGGGTCACGGGGATCTGCTGGAGCCTATCCCAGCTCTCTCTCGGGTGGAAGGCAGGGGCCTTATTAATCCCTGAAGGGAAATTCAGGTTGTCTTGTAGCGAAAATGAAAGTAGTCAGTAGTGAGTTGTCATCTGCCATTGTCTAATGTGCTCTAAGGCTGGATGACAGTGGGGATGAAGGATCCCCTGTATTATTACATATTTCCATATAAATATCAACCTGGCTAGAGCCCACAGCCAGGGTATTGACTCTGAAGCTGCACAGCAGGTCTTTGAGCTAAATGCTGTGACCAGCATGCTAATGCTAATATGTTAACATTTGCAAACTAAGACTAAACAGGAAATATAGCTGAGGTTGATAATGCCATATGTTTCCCAGTTATTTGCTCATGAACCACAGAAATTAAAAATTTTACCAGATGATGATACCAGATGAAAAGCTAACCCAGGGTATCTGCAGGTTTCTAAGAGCTAGATTTAAGACTTTTAAAGACCTTTTTAATACCACGCAGAATAAAATTTAAGACCAATTTTGTAGAAATAAAATAAAACATCCCACAATACAACCAATTACCATAACACACTGTTTATTGATATAAGCTGTTTACACACCGTTTGATTTATTGAGTAAAACAAAAATAAAATGCCAGGTGTTTTCCGACAGGTTTCAGCAGCCGCTTTGTCTTATTCACACCGCATGTGGGTCTCCAAAGCTTTCATACCCATTGTTCCGAGTTTTACATTTTTTTGCACACCCTGCACCGGACCTCGAACACGTTGCCACTAACTGGACTTAACCAAAATTAGGGTTTTGTAACCAATTGTCATTACATTTACATTTACCCATGGCAAAAGACAGAGCTGGTGTACCCCTGCCTTTCACCCAAAGAGAGCTGGGATAGGCTCCAGCAGATCCTGTGACAGTAAATAGGAATAAACAGGTATAGATGATGGATGGATGGACTACAGAGATGTGTTAATCTAGTACAGTAGGTGGCGACATGAAGTAGCTGTTCTCCCTCCGCCCAGCAGGTGGCGATATGAGGCCGCCAACAAACGCCTCAAAGGCGGAAGCTCCAGTTGTGAACAGGGTCCAGGTTTGAGCAGGTGAGTCGGGGCTGATTTATAGTACTAACTCTTAAATTTGTTGCCTATGCCCTGGAGACAATGGAGAGGAGCGTGAGGACAGTTGTAGCTATTAAAGCTTTAGGGTAAGTAACGTTTAAATTATTTTCATGTCGTACTACACCTGCATCTCAGTGTCACTGTTCACCGTATTATTATTCCGGGCTTTCTGGTAAATCATGGCCGCCAGGTAAACTCACCTGTCGTTTCCGGCACAGGTACCCGGGAGGTTCCTGCCTGACTCGGTGTAAATGTGACGAGCTGCCCTGTCCGCTGCTCACCTGGCTCAGTGCTCAGCTCAGGACCGTCTGTCCAGAGCTCCGAGGTGAGACAGGTCCAGGATTTATTAACCCCCTATTGCCGCTGTTAGTCGAGCAGGTGCAGTAACTGAATAGTCCACACAGCAATACAGCTCTGTACATTTAAAGCAGAATGAACTGGTCTCTCAGGTTTCTGATTGTGTGTCTGTGTGGGCGTGTGAGCTGGTTGTAGTCTTCATTGGGAAGTCATTATTTTTATTGTGTTTCTGAAATTGTAAGTGTTCTGTTGTAAAACAAGCATACATGTACATACACACATACATATACAAGTATATTACAGAAACTGTGATGCTGAGCTACTCTCACATGTGAGAAGCTGTGTCGACCATTTCATCCATTATCAGATTCTGATCAGTTTTCTATGTACTTAGCTTTTAATACTTGATATTAAATTAATGGATTAATCCTCTGTATTTCCTTCCTCTAGACTCAGGTAGGACAGGTGACGTCTTGCTGGTGGGAGAGCTGAGAAATTTACTGTCAGACTTGTTCTCCTCTCTCACTGAGACGACCTCAGAGGTACTGGAGCCATCCACCCTCATCAAAGTCACTGGTGAGAAGAAACAAAATGTTGTTGGAATACATTTGACTGCAGTGCCCATGGATATCTGCATTTGCTTCACATCATTTTAAATGAAAAATGAGCATTTAATCCTTCAGAGTTCCTGGTGTCAGAACTGCAAGCAGCTCACATAATCAGACATAAGGAAGTGAATCCTGAGGAGAAGAGCAAAGGAGAGGAGAGTGAACAGGAGCAGCGAGTGGAAGATCACAGTCATGAACTCGCTGAGTTGTGTCAGGAACATGACAATGATGCTTCTGACAAAGACCGAACGAAGGCAGAGATGCAGGCAGAATGGATATTACTGCTGCGTGCTCTTGACATGGACGCCTCCTCTCAGTTTGCAGATGTGTTGAGTGAGGTATGGTTTTTGAAAGAGACTGTGTGAGTCATGACTACAAACTGAGAAGCACGGAAAGACTTATTTTAATGCTGTTTTGATGCAGGTGGAGTCGAGGCTTGCTCGTGTAGAGGACTGTAGGGCGATGCACCCTCTTCTTAACACCAGCCTCAGCTCAGAGCAGTGGGTAAGTTGGCTGAGTCATTACCACTTCATTGTAATGAAACAGTGTGCCACTCCATCATCAGCATTTCAGCAGGTTTGCTTTTCTGTTTCTCAGATCCAACTTAAAAAGATCAATGAACATCTGTCAAAGGACTATCAGTGCCGGAGGCAAATGATGATCAAACGGTTTCAGGTTACACTTGAGTCATTTGCATGGGGAGACAAAGAAGAGGTAGGTTTTTTTTTAATCATTGCATCTGTTAAAACCTGCTGACTTTAAAAACAGGTGAAAATGGTTAGTTGTTTGGGTTTTATTTGGTAACTTTTTCCATCACTATGCAGACAGGTGCACAGTAACACAAGGACCTAAACACAAACGGTGAAGGTTAGAAATCATCAGACCAACGGTCCAAAACCAAAATCGTTTGATTCATTGTGTAAATTGGATATGACTTTAGATAAAAATGTGGCATGTTGTGTTTACAGTTTTATGTAAAATAAAATTTAAAAATAATCTCAGCATAGTTGATGTTTTTGTGGGAACACGACAGAAGCATCACTGGGCATCATGACAACATCCTTCATTTACAGGAGCGCAGTGAAGCGCTGGCCTCAGTGCGTCCTCTTACACCCCTTGCTGAGTCGTCTCGAGTGTCCATGTCTCATGTGCTTGCTGCCCGAGAGGATCAGTCCTTCATTGAGCCAATCAAGGCTGGAACACGTACCCCTGTCTACAAGGTACAACTGTCCCACAAAATCAGATTTTATTTATGTTGGTCAATATCACATTTCACAAATTTGCCTAAAGGGGTTTTCATTTATGCTTTTTTTTTATCTGTAAACAATTCTAAACCAAGCCTTTGATTCTGAGCTAAGACGTTTCTATCTTAAAATACAAATGGTTTCTAAATTTGCTGGTCTCTCTAGAAATTGATGGGCAGCGTACCAGACAGAGGAGGACGACCAGGGGAAATTGAGCCACCTATGCCGGCATGGGACAGTCGAGCGAAAGGAAGCAGATCAGGGCACCATCAGCGGCGTAGATTTTCAGATAAAAAGAAAAAAGGGAAAAACGAGTAACCTTTCCCTTTTATGCCATTAATACTTAGTTTGAGAAATAAATCACTTTCCTTTATTAAACCTAGGATAAGTTAAAAAATGACTTTGAAATGATATAATTTTATTATAAATATATGTATAATTCTTAGTTATAGTACATAGACAAACCAGACTGTGTACATTTATAAAATAGCTTATCCATTATCAATAATGGACTGGTACTTGACCAGATATTTTTGTTGATAAGAAACAGAAAAATACTTTTTTTTTTTTTTATATTGCATTTGTGCATTTATAGACAGGTTTGTTTACTCAAAAATAAACCTATGAAATGCAGATATGTATTGTAATTTTGTGTGCAATCTTCTTTTAAACCTTTTCTTATCAGGGTTAAGTGCCATTTAGATAAGCAACCTGGGAACTCCAACTGTTTAGTTATGGTCTGGGTGATTTTCTCATTAATAAAGATGATTTAGAATTAGTTTAGACCAAATATTAAAGGAGACTAATAAACAAGCTGCCTAACATATGATATATGCCTGTGATAGAAATATACTCTTAAACTTCACCACACCGCAATGTCATGTTTTCTGATGTATCTGTAAAGGAAGCAGCTCTGCCCACAATTAAAATAATCATAACAAACTTTATTACAACTGATTTTCCAGCAGTTTGATTTGTTACAAATGTCGAAACTGTATTTATATTATAGGATGTTTGGTTACATTAAAAATTGATTTTTAGACTTTGTAGTACTTTCTACTTGTAAATAGTAACACTATTTTTAAAATATTTAAGTTAGCCTACACTTGATAATCATTGAAAAAAATAAAATCTTTTGTTCTTTTTACACTGTAAACTAGCTGCCTTAACATACATTTTTTTTAAAAATATTTGTGATAGTATGTGTTTTTTTTTTTCCATTTACATCTTGTGTGGCAGGAGAGTGTAGTGGTTACTGCTGTCGCCTCATAATAAGAAGGTTCTAGGTTTGAATCCCACTCCCAGTCTCTCTGTGTATCGTTTGCTCCCACAGCTACTGTACCATAGAAATTACTTTACGATAAAAATGATTAGATTTTGTCTGTTTGCTACTCCAGCCCAGTAGGTGGCGCTCGTTTCAGCCGGTTGCCAACAAACTAAAGAAGAAGACCAACACATGGAAAGTTCCGGACGAAGGTCGAGAGATATCTGCGAGTGAACTGGACAGCACCGTGTCTACTATTGTCATCCTGAAACTGAAGTAAAACAGCCGATTGAACATGCCAAGAGGAAGCAGAAGCCGAACATCAAGGATGTCCCCGCCTGCCAGGTAAAATGTAACAGTTAACGCCGTTTCCTGGGGCTTGTTAACCCGTAGGGAGGCTGCTATGTGAGCTAGCCTACATGCTAGCGACTTTAGGTAATGTCACAGTAAGTTACCTGACAGGAAAATGACTCATAAGCTGGAAATAACTAACTTGTGTTTATGTGATTACATCTGCATGTCTTTCCCCAGGAATCCTGTGTTTAATCAAAAACTTATAGCTAATACAGATGAAGGTCACGGGCTTAATCTGCACCAGTGTCTTACATAAGCCTATAACCCTGTTAGAAATCCCAAACACAGGAGAAGATGAGAAGATATTTGTGTGTTGTCGTTAAGTAATGACTAATTCAGGTTAGGTTTGGATCGAAAGCTCAGGATTCATCCTGGAATATGTGTTTTCAGTAGCATTACTTCTAATGCCAAGCGAAGATCTCATGTTAATTAATCCCATGTGCCACTGCCACCTACAGTCTCCACACTGACTTGTTGTGTCGCATTAACACATGTTCAGTGTGTTTCCATATGAGATCATGTCAAACCTGAACTGGATGTTTGCAGTAAACTGATGGAAAATTAGAGTATAAATGTGGGAAATCGATATCATTAATACAGGTAATGTCACTTTTCTCTTTACAGCCGGGCACCACCATCACCACCACCCATGGCCAGGGCGGCACCGCCTCCCTCCCATGCCCCAGTTCCAGTGCAGGCCCCTGCATCTGCTGTGGGTGCTCCAGCCGCCGCACCCAGGCAGCCAGGTATGTTTGCCCAAATGGCGTCTACAGCTGCCGGAGTGGCGGTAGGATCTGCGGTAGGGCACACCATTGGCCACGCGCTGACTGGAGGTTTCAGTGGAGGACACTCAGAGCCTGCCAGGCCTGACGTCACATACCAGGTAAATAAACTGTGGCTTAGCTGGTTAGGGGCTGGAATAGCATCAGGTCAGATTAGTGTGAGAGTACGTCGTCAGTAACAAAGAATAGGTTTGTCTTCTACTAACATCCAAATACAGAAATTACTGATGAAATAAATGTCTAATTTGTATGTAGTAACATACTCTCAACAGCACTGTAACTGAACTATCCCATCATTTGCTCTTTTCAATCAGGAGCCGTATCAGGCACAGCCCATGCACCAGCAGGGGGCCCCTCAGCAGCAGCAGGCCTGCTCCTATGAACTCAAACAGTTCATCGAGTGTGCCCAAAACCAGAGCGACCTCAAACTCTGCGAAGGCTTCAGTGAGGTCCTTAAACAGTGCAAGTTTGCTAATGGTGAGTATTGCTATGAAATTAGATTATATGAGTATTTAATTGGTGCATTTGGTATTCCACAAGTACAACTTTGGGCTGCTAATGTAATACTAAGATAAGATAAACTTAAATCATACCTGAAAGGAAATTCAGTTCTATTACAATAATTTGTGTTTTTTGTTTCAAACAACTTACAATAGGTTTTATCTCTTTTTTTTTAAATATATATACATCAGGCTACCAATTCTCTGTTGTCTTGTTTGCTGAACTTTCCATACATGATTTGACACTGACAAATGAGGTTTTGTTTAGGCTCCTGGTCGTCCAGACATCAGTCACATGACTTTGCAGTATCATGGCTCTGATGTAATGTGTTGCAGTACCATGTGTTGCCAAGAGGAGGAGTTGCTTTTTGAATGTTTCATAAAGCACAATGTGTTTTTTTGTACTGTAAATAAAATGAATGAATTGTTATAATGTATTGGAAGAGTGAAAACAATCTAATCATCCAGTCCAATCTAATTAAACTTATCGTTTCTTCACAGGTCTGTCATGAGACAAAGAGCTGAAGAGCGGGAATTTATACTCTACTGAAAGGAAGTTATTCGCAAGAGCTCAATAAACAACCTTTATTTTCATTGCTCAGCACCATCAGACCGCACAGTTGTATTCATTTCTCAGGAGAGTAATTCAGAGCTTGTAATCATAGTGTTTTAAATAATGTTTCTATTTTGGTGTTGGATGTTTAATCAGTTAGTGCTGTTTAATTTAATTTCCTCCCATTTAGCTCATCAGTTTCCACAGTTTGCTTGTTAACAAGCTTAGGTTTAAAAATAATAAAGCACTTGGATCATGAATATTGTTTTGCTGTTGATTTATTTCTCTCCGTGCCCAGGGCAGAGCACATTATTACACTGGAGTCTTGAAGAAAGGTTTCTATTTGTACATGTAGTTTCTTTAATTAGATTTAAAGAGCTACAAAGCAGAGGGTCCAGCACCTGTCGTGTCACTCCAGCCTCATTTTAAACCCACAAACTGAGCGTCGCATGTTAAGTAATGTTGATCGTGCAGAGCAGCCCCAGGCGCTGTAAATGTCTCCTGGTGAGAGCGAGAACTGCAGGGTGTTATTTCATGGGGCTACTTCTTGTACGGGCATGAGTTCAGAGCGTGCTGTATCTGCTCCTGTGGAAGCACCGATTTATTTTTGGCAATCTGACATTAGAGCTCACCCTTTGGTGCTGGCACAAAGCTGCGACAGCACCGGCGTCTGACCGGACCCCTCTGTGCGTCCCCCTCCAGTTTGTGAAGGGACTTAGGAACGTGCACGCTCGGTATAATGATGGATAACCTTCGCGACAGGGACTGATCGGTACAGGTACGGTGAGCAAACGAGTTTTTCTTTTTTATTGAACGCACTGCTTTGTGTTGGAATCCTCCAAAGGTCAAATAATCTCAGAGGATGAGAGGGATATCCAGTTTACGCATCGTGGCACATTGCTCTATTAGTCTACTCCCTGCTGCATGTCGGGTATGACATTAAGGACTCAAGATTTTCTAGGTCCAGAACACATCGCTTGCTCATTAGATCCTGTTACAAGCAACATGTCTGAGACAGCAGACATTCAAACCTCTCATTGTAAATTCACAAACCTGTCTAGTGTCACCTGTTTGAGTAGGCTACTGTACTCAAGTACCATGTTGACATGCTTTAATACTTCAGTTTTTATGCTCTGCGCCACTAAATCACAGGGTAGTATTGTGTATTTCACTCCAGTGTATTTATCTGTACATACAAAGCATGTGGGATTGTAAAGGTGTATGTATTATAACAGATTAATGGAGCCAACAGCATCAAAACGTTTCTACTGAGCAGGTGTGAAAGAAGCCCTGAGATCCTTTATTTAAATAAAAGTACAATGTAAAACCCATAATCTAACAATACTCAATATTTTTATAAGTCTTATAAGTTTTATGAGTCATTTAAAATTAAAACCTGCAGTACCAAAAGTAAAAGTACTCAATGGCAGATCTCACATTAACATGTTTTATGTTACTGGATGATTTTAATTGATACATTACTGTCTCCATCAGTTGAATGTTAACTAATGTGAATATTTTCTTATTTGAGTTCATTTACATACTGCTAGGTAGCTTCTGAATTTCCTACTGAGGATCAATAAAGTCTTATTATACTGTATTTTGTTTTATATATCTGATTCCAAAAAGTAACTAAAGTTATAAAATAAATGTAGTGGAGCTGATGTATGAAGTAGCAGAAAAATGAAATATTCCAGTAAAGTACTGATACCTCAAAATTGTACTTAAGTACAGTACTTGAGAAAATGTACTTTACTTTTCACCACTGCTGTTGCATAAGCTGTTAACTGTTATCAATGGTACTTCCTCAAACTTTAACAAATGTGCCCCACCTAGAGCTGTGTTGTATCAGTGTATAACCGCAAGTGTTTCTGTCAGCCACCTGCTGCGAGGAGAACAGCTCTGTGCCTGTGGTGAACATTATCACTGCATCATGACCAAAGAAGAGGAGATCCCTGACTGGGTGGGAGCTAAGGAGTTCTACGACAAATATGAGCCCAAGGAGATTCTGGGAAGGTTTGTTCATAAAGCACTCGTCCTAATATAACCTGCAGCAGAGGTTCCCACCCAGGGCTCTTAAACAAAACTGGAGGAGTTATTAGATTCCTCTAATCAGTCAGACATTTTTAACCTTTGCCTAAGGGATGCATACATATATCCTGTATGTTACTTCATTTAAAACAAGTTGTTCAACATTTTAAGGAAACCACCCAGAAGCAGCTCTAAAGCTCAGTATTAACATGTCATATCATGATTGTTTAATTCTAAAAAGATCAGTTTTTCAGGCTTCCAGAGGAAACTCCACAAAGTTGAGTTGTGGTACTTCTGGACGGGACCAGGCTATGAAATAGAAATACACTACTTTTTTCTATTTTCTAAAATTTTAGTCAGCACAGCAATGTAATATACTGCAGGTCAACACATGTCAGTAATGTTTATTTGAGTCAGACTCCATTTTGAACAACTGTCACTGTTGTTGTGGACAGTACAAAATGAAACCAACTGGTTTCCCTGAAGTCTCCCAGGAGTCTCTGGGGAATGCAGTGCTCATTGTGATTCCCCACCATGTGTCAGACGGTGGAGCTGTTACATAAGCCACAGTGTAGGAGGAGGCTGCACTCATTAACCTCAGCATGTTTTGGACAAAGGTTCAGTGTTGACAGCTGCACGGGACTAGCAGATATGTTACATAATTTCACAACCGCTATCACATGCATGTCATTAGCTCACTGGATGTGGACAGTGTGTTCAGCTGAAGCCGCTGTTCACTTGGCCGGGCTCAGTGTTTTGATGTTGGTCACCTTCAAGTTTCTGTCATTAAGACCTATTGTGTATACATGAGATAGCTCTGCTTTAATAATAATGAGAATCTAATTTAGTTGAGTCAATGGCTATTTTCTTGAAAGTTAATTATATGAAAGCACACAGGATAAAAAGAAAGCAAAACATGATCTTTCTCTTCCATAGGGGCGTGAGCAGTGTGGTGCGTCGCTGCATCCACAAACGGACGTCTCAGGAGTATGCGGTGAAGATCATCGACATCACTCCTTCAGACAAGATGACCGCGCAGGAGATTGAGGAGATCAGAGAGGCCACTGTGAAAGAAATCGACATCCTCAAGAAAGTCTGTGGACAGGACAACATCAGTAACTATAGTTTTTAATTAAAACTGTGTGCATCAGAAGCTTTATTAAAACCTTCATATTAACTGACTTATACAAAAAAAAAAAAAAAAAAAGCTGTTTTATTCTGCCTGTCTTGATTGAATACTGGCAGTACCTCACATGTCTCTCTCTCCTTCAGTTCAGCTCAAAGATTGCTATGAATCCAAAGCCTTCTTCTTCCTGGTTTTTGATCTGTGAGTTTGCTTTTGTGGATGATACAGACATTCACCTTTGCGCTAGCAAGGGGAAGCTGTTCAAAAATTCATTCTTTCCCTCAGGATGAAAAGGGGTGAACTTTTTGACTACCTCACAGAGAAAGTTACTCTGAGTGAGAAGGAAACCAGGTCAGTGGGTTTGTTATTGCACTGATTTTAGGCAAAAACAAAACAAAAAAAAAACTTTGAGTGTGTAATGTGTGTGTTGGTTTTAGGAATATCATGCGTGCTCTGCTGAAGGTGGTCCAATATCTCCACAATCAGAACATCGTGCACCGGGATCTGAAGCCTGAGAACATCCTTTTAGATGACCAGATGAACATCAAACTCACTGACTTTGGCTTTGCAGTGCAAATGAAGCCAGAACAGAAGCTCAAAGGTTGCACAGAAACCCACCAGCAAATATGCTTAAAACATGTTTCTGAATGGTTAATACTTTTATGGTCATCTCAAAAGACAAGTTCACCTCTACGGGGTCCCAAAGTGGCCCAAATCATTCAAGGAAGTACCTTCTCCAACATATTCCATTAAAGATCCATAGGTCTCCTGCTTTATTTAAAGTTACTTTGTTGATGACCCACAGCTGCTGGTGGGTGGCAGAGAATCTGGGTCTCATTGCACAACACAGTCCTATCTCTGTTAGCTGCTCTTACAAAGGTTAAGATGCAACAGGACACTCATCTATTTGCTGTCGTCTCAGAGTATACTGACCTTTCAATCTGACCTCTTAGAAAGCATCAGATCATTAGTAGCCACGTCAAATGTGCATCAGAGCTGTAACTTTGTCCCTGTCTATAGAAACCATGCAAATGGTATAAAAGTGAATTCCTATCTAACTCACTCAAAGTGTGAGTTAAATAGGAATTCACTTTTATACCTTTATGGTTGTTTTGACAGAATTGTTGTTTAGGAGAACGACTGGTTTCATCAGGTGGATAATTTTAATAGCTGCTATATAAATATAATACATAAGATTTAGATGTGACAGTGCTTTTACATGCTTTAGGTATTAAGTAACCTGTACTTCAATAGAGCCATTAATGTCCCTTCATTTAAGTTACTTCAAGTATCTTTACTTCTACTGGAATATAGTATGCCTGATTCAAAAACACCAAAAAGAAATGTGTTCTATATTTTATAATAGATGTCATATAATGTTGGTTGACACTATTTTGGCATGCAGAGGTGTGTGGGACTCCTGGTTACCTTGCTCCTGAGATCATTGGGTGCTCCATGGACTCAGAACATGCAGGATATGGTACTGCCGTGGACATGTGAGTATCCATAAACTGAAATAACACAACACAAAGCAAAGTCATTTAAACATCATGAATTTTAGTTACTGCAAATAAGTTATAGAAAATTTTAATGATTGACTCGTGCCATTATTTCAAAGATTTATAGAATTTTCAGAATGTAAGCTTGTATAGTCCCACCACCACAGTGCATGTGTATGTTATCATACATGTGACATATCTAATATGCTTTCAGGTTTTAGATAATGTCTGTATGGATTAGATAATGTCTGTATAGATTACACTGTAAACGGAGATGGTATGTCTGATTGTGTTCTGGCTCATGTTTGCAGATGGAGCTCAGGGGTGATTATGTACACACTGCTTGCAGGCTCTCCGCCCTTCTGGCACAGGAAACAAATACTGATGCTGCGTATGATCTTGGCTGGCAGTTACGACTTCTCATCTCCAGAGTGGGAAGACCGCTCAGACACTGTTAAAGATTTGGTAGGCTTTTTTTCACCATTTTTTTTTTTACACCTACATTCTGCTCATATTTTATAACAAAAGAATCAAAAGCAAGTGGTCCCTTACAATGTGAATCAAGTGTTGGTACACTTGTGAGAATTAGTGACAATAAAATCTGGAGCTTTAATTACACAAGAATTTATAACGCATGTGGTTTTAGATCTCTCGAATGCTGGTGGTGGATCCGAAGCAGCGCTACACAGCTACAGATGCTCTCAACCACTCCTTCTTTTCCCAGTATGTTGTGGATGAAGTACGACAGTTCAGTCCTTACAGGAGGTTCAAGGTGAGATGTAAATGACTTTGTACGACCTGTTTTTGCTCTCCAATATGCATAGATTTCCATCTGTATTCAGGTTTGATTTTCTGGCTTGACTGCAAGCACAACCAGTGAAAGCAACATTATTAGACTGCTAATGCTCAACTGTCACACCCACAGTAAAAAGGCAAAATATATGTTACCTTAACCTTTAGGAGTCTACCGTCACGCCAGCAATCACAGTAGAATCCTAAGGTTAATAAAATGTGAAGGATGGGTATATTTAGATTTTTAGATCACACCTTTTCAGTTTTTGTTTTGCATAATTTTAATTTTCATTAATGTCATCAGTCCCATGAAGGTATGATATTAATCACAAAAGTCTTATAGAACACTTAGTTAACACTTAATTCCCTGGGATAATGATAAAAACAATTACTTTCACTGTACAGTTTTCCACATTAACTAACCTTCTCCCATCAGGTCATTTGTATGACTGTGCTCGCCACAATGAGGATCTACTGCAACTACCGCCGTGCCAAGCCTGTCACCAAGGAGGTGATCAGGAGTGACCCTTACGCAGTCAAGCCCATCCGTAAGCTCATTGATGCCTGTGCGTTCAAGATCTATGGCCACTGGGTCAAGAAGGGCCAAACCCAGAACAGAGCAGCACTATTCGAGAACACTCCCAAGGCCATCCTGCTGTCGATAGCTGCTGAAGCAGATGAGCCAATACACCACATCTGGTAACAAGTGATTGTTCTTAACTAGGGATACAGTTCTACCCTGTGTGGCTTTCTATAGGTTTAAATACATCTTTAATGTTAATGGATTTTGCTCATCAATTTTAAAAGCAATATTGATCATTACAGTGCTATTGTTTTTACCTCAAGGAGCGCCAAGTATGGCAAACATGAAATCTGCAACAATGCCACTGTGATGTGAACAGTTTGCTTGCTTAAAGGCAGGAAAATGAAAGTCTAATGATGAATGTTTCAAAATATTGAATTTTAAAAGGATCATGTGCTCAAGTGTATATACTGTGAAAATTTTAACTTATTCTTTACTTAATGGCAGCTGGAGCCAGCAACCACTAATGTTATTAAAGAGAGTTTCATTAACACTATGCAGCAATCAATCTCTATATCTCATAATTGGACACAAGGTATACACTTAAATTTCAAATGACTGTATTTACATGGCTATTTAAGTACTTCTACACATTTTATCTGAAGTCTTTGCTCTTGGTGTAGCAGCCAAAGCAAAAAGTGTAGAAATAACTTGCACAGAGTATGACTGAAATATAAAACCTGTATAACTAAAATTGTACGACTTCTGTATTTGTGTACTAACCATACAGGTTGTACTGTACTGGTAACAGCCTTAAGGAAGTTTTAAAAGGTGATAGCATCTTAACGTGTATTCTATGAATTAATTTATTAAATTTATTTAAAGCAAATTCCAAGACTACTAGAAATGTGACCTTTTGTATTTTTTAAATGTCAGGACCCTTTAATTCCCCAACAGGTTCAACCCCAATGCAAAATACTTATCCATTTTGAACAGTTACAAGTTTTTTATTATTTAAAGAAATGTGAGGTTCATTCACATCCACAGCATCTTTAATCTAAATAATCTCCAAAAGAGGTGATGGAGTACTAGTTCGGGGTAAAGGATGTGCCTTTCCATTATGGTGTTAAGAGTGACACTAAGACACTAAGTTAAACATCAAATAGTGTGCTAACAGTTGTTTAGACTTTTAGTTTCATGTGTTTACCATGAGTGAATAGTTCACAAGTTCTTGCCACTGTCCTGCTTTTGAAATCGCCACTGAGTGATCTGCAGAAAGAAAACAAAATCAATCCAAAACCTGCAGGAACACTGTCAGAGCAAAAATCTTCAGTTTACACATGTATTGTTGTACTCATTTCTACACATTTGGATGAGGCTCTTGGTAGCACTCATCCACATATTTAGCAGAAATGAGATGATGCTTTTGCACGGTGTCTGACTGTATCCACCACAGACCAGCTGGTACAGAATTCAGCCATGCTTTGGTGGGAAGTTTTTCAATGCTTGGAATAATAATTATGTTATATGTCACTATGTAATAGTGAGTGTACACACACCATCTGCTGGCGATTCATCACCACCTGCAGGTCATTCCTGGAAGCCTCTTGTCATCGCACCAGCAGTGTAACTGAGGATGGATTACTGCTCCTCCATAAATAGAAACAAAAATATAACAGAGGCTATAATATCATAGTCACTAATGCAACAATAATAATAAAGGCCTATTTATCTGCTGCCATGTAACTGAGCTAGTGTAGTCTCACACAAACCAGAAATTAGCCAATCGCCTTGCTGTATTCACCCTGACATAAGAATGAGGCATATAAGAAGCACTCCTCTCATGCTGTGTGGTCAGTGTGAAATCATTCATTTAGCATGGTGTCTGACTGCATTTACTATTTCAAGAGTAATACAGAATTCAGCCATGCATTGAAATAGGCGTTAATGTTACACAGTAGGAGTTACCTGTGTATGGATCAACAAAGCCATGATCAGACGAGGCCTCTGAGAAGAGTCAGCTAATGACAGCCTGCTGCTCCTCACCTCTGCCACATGGTCTGGGTTTCACGGGGGAAGCTCCTCCATGCTGAGTAGGATGAGGGATGTCTCCTTCAAAGTCACCTTGTTCTTTGACCACAAAACAGAAAATAATCCTAGTTATAATTCAGAGGGCTTCTTTAAATTTTACAACAGGGCACGTTTCTGAAAGTTGTGTGTTTTAAGGCTTCACGCCTAAAACTTTCCAAACTGCATTGGACGAAGGCACGTTTTCCAAGCTAAAGAAGCTACATATCCAACCGCTAATCACAGACTTTAGCCTGTTAGCCAAAGGAAAGTAAACTCACAGTTTCATTGTTTGTTTCCTTTGGATTCAGGAACAGTTTGAAGCAAACCAGGAGAAAGAGTTATATCTCACATACACTCCGCACCATCCGACTCAACGTGAAGCGCTAACAAATCTTATAGTTAATGGCGACCTGAAAACCATCTTTAAAGGTGTATGTCGCCACCTACCGGACTGGAGTATGTAGCAACTATACTTATACTGAATGTAAGTCTGGTACTTAAACCAGTGCGTGCCCATATTTCATATCTTCTTTTGGCATTTGTAGTAAGCCCAACTTTCCTTTCAGTTCTTTTAAAAACATCCCATTGTTCTTTTTATTATCATACTAATTCTGCCAACTCAACATAATTTCAGATTTATCATAATAGATAGATAGATAGATAGATAGATAGATAGATAGATAGATAGATAGATAGATAGATAGAAGCCTGTTACAATATACAATATGAGCATGTTAGCAAGAGATAAATATATATTATCTACTCGAGTCAGAGACAAAGTCTTTGTTATGTGAGATGACTGTGTCTCTCAGTCGAGTGAAATTACAGCCCATTAGTTATGTTCTTCACCATTACAACTTAATGGCTCTATAGTCCTCACCTTCAAATGTATGGACGTTTTTTGGCTTGAGTATTCAATTTGAAATTCTGAAAATGACAATACAGTATCCAAAGTGGCAATTTAATACCCAGTTCATTTTCAATTATTTTGATTGAAACTTTAAATGGAAGCTAAATCAGTTGCATGTCATATTGCCATGGGTTTTTGGTCTCTTTATTCAATTTGCAATTCATTTTGCGAAGTGGCAATTCAATGTGCAATTTCAACATGTAATTTGAAAATGCATTTTGCAATTGGCAATTCAATGCACAAAATAGCAACTAAATACTCAAATCACTTTGAATAATACTGGTTAAAATTTGAAATGGGTTCTTGGGCAGTGGATGTGGCAGTGAAACAACGCCTCCCAGTCAACTGCGTTTTAATTTCATTATCACCACTCTTTTAGTGTCAGAATTCAATCCCACATTCAAACCACCTGCTCATCATGATGGGTCCACACCTGCATCTGCTATGACCCGCCCCTACCTTTCCTCTGATTGGCTAACTCTTAACTTGTAAGCTTGACCAATCAGTCCCAGAGCCGTGAGAAGAAGAGTAAAACTTGGAGCCTTTGATTACACAGGAAGTAAAGGTGTGGTGAAGTCTAAGCTCTTTACAAACAAAACAGAAGCTGTAACACCGGCTCATGAAGCGAGTTAGACCACAGGAAGATTAAATAATTAGCTAAAATAATGTTTCAGATACAGCTCTGCTGTCTGCGGGATAGTGTGCGCGCGCGCACACACACACACCAGCAGCTTGTTGAGTTTCAGACATAGCTAAAGTTATGTGCAGATATAGCTAGCTAACATTAACGTTATCAGTGCTGTTAATTTACAGAGCAGAACCTGTCTGTAGGTTTACAGGTAGCGTTAGTTAATATTTGTAGATAATCACATAACGTTAGCTAACAAGTTACGTTACTAAGATAATTTAAACACCATCAAATATGAATTATCTAATTCTAATTAGATTTTGTTCTAACTAATTACTATTAATTAATTACTACCTTCAGTCACAGGTTGTAATTCTGTCGGTCCGGTTCTTTGTTGGTGGCTGAAACTTCTCCTTTAATAGCTCAAACTTTGCTTTAACGGAGTTTTTCTAAAATATAACGCACATTTTACTATAGTTAGCATAAATTAACCATTAGCGTTAGCTAACCGCTGCCGTTGCCATGGCTCCGGATCGGCGGGGAGGGGGCGGTCCGTCACCGGTTTGTCTCTGATTGGTCCAGACTCCAGCTCGTCTCTTCCATTGAGAGGGGGCCACTGATGCAGAAGCTGCTTGTGCCTTTTCAACGATACCACTACCGGTAAGTACCAGAGGACAGCAGGTACATTTTCAGTATTATGCATCCAATCTTACAAAGATATTAACTTCGCGTGTAGATAGTTTCTCATCGGGTTTTCGTCCTCACGCTTGTTTCGACTGCCGGTGTTCGCCGGTTCTCTGTAGAGCGCTAGGGTGACGCAACCCGGCGATACGATGTCCACACAGCGCAGTGGTTTGTTTAGGCTCGCTGCTTTATGTAACGTGACACGTGATTAGCTACTTCACATGAGCTCCGTCCACGCAGACACGTTTGCACATATGTATTTGAGACAGTGCATGTGTTTTGTTTCATAGTGTTTCGTTAAACATTGAAAACAGACAGTAAAGTCAGACCCAACCTTAAAGAAACATGACAACTAAGAATTCACGTGATTAAATCTAATGTCGCCAAATCATGTTTCTTGACATAAAGAACCTGAATCCATGGCAGTAAAACGCTCGTGTATAGTTTCGAACCACAAACCTTCTTCCTGTGAGGCAAACCGTGGGGCGTGGGGGCACATCATTCCTGGGTGGTTTTTTTTTTTCCTCCCTTTGATGTTAGAACATGTAGCAGGCAGAATTATTGTTTTGGTTTCTGGGCAACACGGATCCATTTTAGTGACGTACAACAACAACTCCAGTGCCACGGTGAGTTCTCACCGGTCTCTGTTTCTCACGGACTACGCACGGGTAAGTTTGAACAATGGACAAGTTTCTCACTGACAAGACAATGAGGGCAATGTGATCGATGGTTCCCCACCAAAATCCAGAACGAGACAATATGACGACGCGTATCTTATTCTTGGATTCACAGAGAGTGTGGTCATCCATCCATCCATTTTCTATATCCGCTTAACCCGGGTCACGGGGATCTGCTGGAGCCTATCCCAGCTCTCTTTGGGTGGAAGGCAGGGGTACACCCTGGACAGGTCACCAGTCCATCACAGGGCCACATAGAGACACGCAAAGACAGACAACCACACACACTCACACTCACTCCTCCTTGTGGGGAGAACATGATAACTCCACACAGAAAGGCCGGGTTGTGAACTCACGACCTTGTTGCTGTGAGGCAACAGTGCTAACCACTCAAAACTCTGTCAGTGATCACTATAAAAGCTAAAGAACTGAAGAGACACCTAGAGTCCCGTCAGAACAGGGGTGTACGTCAGATCCATGGTTCTCTTCCATGGATGAAGTCAGAATTTTACTTATATACTAATATTCAATCGTGAATATCTAGCTATGTTTCTTTTTTGTTTGTTTGTTTTATTCTTTATTTCCTGTATATTTATACTATACTGTTTCTTTACCCAGCATGATGACAACACTTTCACAGACCAAGGAACTTTTCCGGCGAGCAGAAGCTGTCTGTTTTGATGTGGACAGCACAGTTATCAGAGAGGAAGGCATTGATGAACTTGCCAAATTTTGTGGTGTGGGAGATGCAGTCACTGAAATGTATGTGCATTGTGTTTATTATGTGCATACATGCTGATAGTGTCACATTAAAAGTAAAAAACTATCTTACTGATCATATAATATTGATCATATTAATTAATTAATTGGTTCCAGATTTTAAGCAATCCTGTTTTGCTTTCACCTTTCAGGACTCGCAAAGCTATGGGTGGCTCAGTGACCTTTAAAACAGCTCTGACAGAACGTCTGTCTATCATTCGATGTTCAAGAGAGCAAGTAAACAAACTGATAACAGACCACCCCCCTCAGCTGACACCAGGTATTAGGTGAGTGAGAAGATTCCAGTTTATGAGTCATGACACTCATTGTGATTTAACTGCATCCTTTTAGTGCTAAATGTCCATGTGTTGTCATCTAGGGAACTTGTGGACCATCTGCACCAGCGCAACGTAAAGGTGTTCCTCATTTCAGGCGGCTTTCGTTGTATTGTTGAACATGTGGCCACTCAGCTAAATATTCCTCTGCACCATGTCTTTGCCAACCGGCTCAAGTTCTACTTTAATGGTAAGCAGAGTGATTGTGATGTTTCTGTATTTTCACAAGAGTATTGTGTCTTAAAAATAAGTGAATGAAATAATTATTACTTCTGTGGGCCTGAATCATCTACAATCTATCATCTATAAAGAAAATGTTTTGTTCACTCCTTAAAATCTTTTAACTTTTTTCCTCTTTCTTATGTGTCTGTTGCCACAACAGTCATTATCCAAATTACAATATGTTTGTTTTCCAGGGGAGTATGCTGGTTTTGATGAGAGTCAGCCCACAGCTGAGAGTGGTGGGAAAGGAAAGGTAATCAGCATGCTGAAGGAACAATATGGCTTCAAGACTGTGGTGATGATTGGAGATGGAGCCACTGACCTTGAGGCCTGCCCCCCTGCCGTAAGTGTTCATTGTTTTATGCTGCCTAAAACTGGTTTTCAGTGTCATGTGTGCACATTTGCATGTTAAATAGGGGGGCTGTTACAGTATGAATGCACATATTCTAGTTGCAGTGTGATTACATTATCTCTTTTGACCTCAGAGTGCTTTCATTGGATTTGGTGGGAACATCGTGAGGCCACAGGTTAAGGAGAGGTGTTCGTGGTACGTGACAAGCTTTGGGGAACTCCTAAAAGAACTAGAGAAGATTTAAAAAAAAACACTGAGAGTACTAAGGTTAAAATGTTATATTTGCATCTAAGAATGTGTTTGATGGTTTTATCCAGTGCACATTTTTCTTTGGACTATCAATAGGTTTTTATAATAAATGAAAATGTTTACACTAATTTTACTACTACATTACATGGGGATGTTGCCCTGTGTATTTTGTTATTCAAAGAATAACCAAGCACTGTCTGTGTGCAAGTTCGGAAAAAAAAAATAAAAAAAATGTGTTTTTGCACTTTTGCATCAAACCTTTAGGTAAGCTAACGCAGCTCCTTTTATAGTGAGCCATATGCAATGATAATGATAAGTATTTTAACTCTGTAATGCTACTACATGTTGTAACCAAACCTGTCAATGAAAGAAGAGACAAGTCCTGTAAAGCATGTGAAGATTAAAGAATAAGAGGCTGTCAAGGATGTTGCTTAAGCTCCTTTATTCTTTTTGTGTGTTCCTGTCCTTTGCTGTACACTGTTCCCTATGAATTGATGAACAAGATGAACACGCCTCTGTTAGCAATAAAATCTCTGATATTTCAGTATGTAGCATCACCACAGCCCACTTAGTGCCAGAATCACTCAGCACTGGTGGTTGTATCCCATTAAAACATATTTGATAAAAACTGTTTTTAAAACCAGACATGCTGTCTTCACAAGAAAAAAGTAGAAGCCATAGTTACAAACACAGCACCATGAAATACCAATATGAACAGGAAAACTGGGAACATCCAGAAAAGCAACTGAAAGTATTTCTCCAAAAAAATGTTACTTTTTTTTTGTACACCTCAAATATAAAATTGAGGTTTTTGCCCATGGCCTATTTTATCGTTTGCAAGAGAAATACAATTTTCATGATTATACAGAGGCTTTTGCTCACTTTTGCTTTGCTCTGCAATGGCATGGCTTACATCAAAGTGCCACTTTCTCAGCACTTAACATCTAAATATTCCAAATTTACATTAAATACATACACAACCACTGCATTGTGCAGTGAGCTTCAGCAGTACTAGTTTCTATCTGTTCTCACACGGACACACCATACAGCTGCTCGTGTTTTCAAGTAACTTTGGTTGTTTCTGACATTTGACATGAGCTCTCTATGGACCACTTGTAATGATGGACATAATGTCCATCAGGAGGCTTATATTGGCCAAATATACTCAACCCACTCCAGAACAACAAAGAAAAAGTTGTGCGTCATGAAGGGCTATAAGTGGCTTGGACTATTTTGCTTGATACGTGTTACATTGTTGTCTCTGTCCTATTGACATCTGGAAATCATAACGCAAAGACAAGAAATAAGAAGAGATGTTTGGCAGCACTAACAGGAGGCTGAAACTGTGAGAGTGGTGTGCTTGATGAATGTAACACTTGAAAGGGCGTCAGTTGGTTTCCACTTGTTTCTCACTGCAGTGGGGAAGCCTTTGTTGGGATCATAATCCTGGATTCCATATGCTGAATGAGAGGAACTGGAGACAGGTGAAACATGATGGATTTAGAGCTAGTTTAGTCATTTCAAGTCATTTTGATATTGATCAAGCTCCAAATCTTGTCACTCATAACACAAATTACACAAATCACTACACTCTGGTTATACAGGATTTGTTTTCTGTTACTCACCAGTGTAATAGACCACCTCATGCCAACCCTCCTGCTGCCAGACAGCATTCCTTGTATCTTCTCGGGACTGAAGATCTTTGTAAGCTAAAATCAACAAATCAATAAAGCTGATGAGTATTCTTTTGGAGTCACATTTGTTTCCACCTTTGATGTTTTGCATTCCACCAACTATGTTAACCAGCTATACGTTAGCGTTGTCTGTCTTTGTTGAGTCTTAGAAATGTTCCCACTGTCTGCAAAGGCTACGTCAGCGGTAAACCCAAACAATGAGTTAAAAGAGCAAAACATCCTGTACATTTCAGATAAACTACACACTTGGATGATAGTTATTCTGTGGGTGTTTACAACATTTCGCAGTCATTTGATCCATCCAAAAACATAAATGAGTGCAGCTTTAAATTTAAATAACAGAAAATTGTGAAAACTCCTATAAAAATGTACAGATCCTGAGGTGATTATGTTTTGTCCAGAACCTAAATATATTCTATTTACAGTGATGTTGACCAGAAAAAGACAGCACATTTTATTTTTACAGCACACGATTCATTTTCTGTGGAGCAAAAAGCAATTTAAGCAACAGTACGATCATCTACAGTACATGGTGAGTTGGTCAGCATGTAATTGTGCAAAAAGCAGGTGTTTGACCATACCCCAAAGGTGATGAACCATATAGAGGCTGCCGATCTGTGAGAAAAACCCTCCCACAGCTTCTCTGTTCTGCTGGCGGTATCCAATGGCCCTGGCCCTGCAGACAAGAACAACTTTAGTCACTGCACAGGCCAAAAAAAACCAAGGTTTCTGGCATAACAAGACCAAGCCAGTGCACATGAGATATTTGAGCAGTCTTCAAACAAGGATTTCAACAGCATCTCAGAATTTACTCTGGACTGTTTTTAATTTACACAATTGGATTTAGTTTGTTTGCATAACATAAGCTGGACAACAATTGTCCTCCATAGCTATGATTATCCAACGTCCAAATATAAGATGTGATGCCATAATTTACTGTATGTATGTTTATGAATCTTAACACTGGCCAAGTCTAGGTGAAATGAGTGGACTGGGGTGACAGAAATGTTTTACATCCATTATGTTTTACCCTAAAGCAAACATGTATTTAAATCATAATGTTATTACAAGTACATGTTTAAACCTTTAGCTCCACACATGATACTGAAATTGCCCGTAATTGCTTTACTTCCATAATTACTATGAATATAGGTTTGTTCAAATAAAGACTGGTCAAAATAAGTGTAAATGCAAACAAAAGAAGAAACATGGCTTTAACATCAAAAGCAAAGTATTGTTTTGTCCTGTGGTTCATTAAAATCATATGTATGCCGTTTAGAAAGAAAGGAAACATGAAGACATTAAACAGAGCACTGGGTATTATTCCATGGCTTTAGAATGCATTGCAAATCTGTTAACCTTAAAAAAAAAAAAAAAAAAACACAGAACAATTTACAGTATAATGACAACCATTACAAATTTACATACTTGATGATGACACACATTAAGTACATGATGTGTAATGCAGTGGATTAGTAACAGCTGATCAGACAAATACAAATACTCTAGCAGAGATAGCTAAGCTCACGTCTTAGTTTTAATCAACGACAATTAACTGTGTTGCATAAATAGATAAATGCTGACTTGTTGGCTCCCTCCACTCACATAGTTTATCTTTCCAGGTTGATTCTGGTCAACCATTATGCACACATTCTTTTAGTCTACATAATATCCCAGTTGAATTTGTGTCTTGGCTTGAGAGCACGACAGTAGAGCTTCAAAATAGGGCCTCTCTCTGTGGAACCGTTTTATTAATGACACTGTGATGAGGTTTCATGTAGTGCAACTGTTCTGTAACTACAGTTCAGTGAATCAATTGAATTCAGACAGGCTTACCAGTAATTACCCCACTCGATCATGGTTCCTGGCTGCAGGAAAGAAAACACAGTATTTTTTATTACAATAAAGAAAAACATATAATTCAGAGCTTTCCAAACTTGAGATTGATATCACATTTTCTTCTTCTTTCCAGGGTAAATGTATTAGCCCAAATAAATGGTGAAGACGTAACACAGATATTTTGTCATTGTGAAGATAATCTGCAATAATAATTACACCCAAAAGCTTCTTCAATCATTCTCTGGTGCTTAAGACAACAAACGCCCTGCTCTTTCTAAAATGTAATCTCAGTCTGTGATGAGGGATAAAAGCTTGCATTCATCACATCACAGGGAATGCTGATCTACAGGCAGTTTTGCCTTTTTAGATTAGAAACGACAATTTAATCTGTAGCTGGCAGAGAGTGTATAGAGGATTATGTCAGTAAGACTACTTTCAATTTAACCATGTATGTAGCAAGGAGATACAAAATGTTTACATGGCCTGGTGGGAAAAAAAAAAGAGAGATGCTTCACTCTCATCTTTAATGCCAAATCACAGAATTATCACATATACAGTATGTACTGCTCCATTATTTCTTTATTCTCAGGGTAAAACTGGATTTTTTTGCTAAAAAAAAAAAAGCAATAAATAAAAAGAAATTAGCTGAATACAAGTTTAATTATTGTTTGGATTGTTGGTTTCAAGCTCAGATTCTATTTGGCAAAACAAGCTAGGTAATTTTTAAACAAGGCAATATACTGGATTGGTACATGACCTATTGAACTGCAAATGATAACTTACTGCTGATGAGGTACTCACCCTGAGCTGATAAGACCTGAGCTCATAAACGTTGGGGCCCTTTCGGGGTACAGGCTCGTTCCAGAAACTGAACTCCAAGAGAAGCTGATTTCTGCGAGATAACAGCATCTTACCGCGCTCCTTCCTGTAAGCTGTGAACTCCTGCCAATATACAGACATTCATCAATATGCTTTACTTCCATTAATGGCCATACTAGCTGACTGGCACACTGTTAAAGCCTTATAGAGGGATGACTTTACCTTGTTCTGCCTCAGCTTGTTCATCACCTCTGTCAAGGCTGGGTATCCACCTCTGTAACGCCACAGATGAACTGTGGGAAATAATATATAATGGATGCAAAATCACACAAACTACAGAAATCAAGACAAAGTTTCTTCAAGGCTGGGCCATTAAATAAGATGATTAGCACAGGTAAACACTGCTAGATTTATAATGTGGACGTATATCACTGATTCTTGCTTACATTTGTGTATTTATAGTGTACTTGCATGAGTGTGGATAAGAAGTATAATATGTGTTTTGATTTACAGACTGTGCAGACCCCCAGACCTATACTGCAGATGCTTGTGTGTCGATATTAATAATCCTACCAGCCTGGTCTTGTTCTCCATACCAGGTATTCCAGGTTCCCACCAGCTCACATGGGTAGTACTTATCAGCGTGGATGGAGGGCAGAACATCCTCACTGGGATCAATGAGAAACGCCAAACTTAAACAGCTGCATTTGATCATCACATCAGTCACATGCTTTCATGTCACATGCTGTGCGTCTAGTGTTACAAACCCAAAATTAGCCCCGAGCTACAAGTACAAGGCCCCCAGTCATCTTAGCTATGAGCAAGGTTGGTCTGTGAAGGAGTAAAGTCATACCAGCCTGTCAATCACTTCATAGGAACAGAGTGTTGAGGATTATTTTTACTCAATACTGTGAAATACTCTATGTGGTAGTTCAGGTCTCATAATACTACTGCTGTCAGTCCTACGATACACACTTAGATGATAATATAAAATAAGACTCACCATAGCTTGTTGTATGCATCCAGGCACTCTGGCTTGACATTATGGACTGAAAACAAAAGTTTTGTGTTTGAAAACAATCTGATATTTTAAGATCGGTGGGTTATCTTGAAGTATTTATTTCTACAGTCAAGGCTACTCACACTGTACTTTGTAGAGGTTACTTTCCTCATTTTTGGTCAGTAGGTTGGAGTGTGCATCTTTCCTGGGGTCGACTTTCCTCACAAACAGTGATTTAAACCAGCTGTCCTCTCTGTTTCTGGGGCATGATGTTGCAAACCCCCTGCAAACACAGATAATTCACAATCAACAACAAGTGCATGAAATAGAAAGTGTCAATCATTTCTGACCAGATGTGGAAAGTCCCAGGGCCTGAGGTCTTATCCTGAAACCTGAGTAACATTAGATCATCGTTCCCACTGTGGGCTTCATTGAAAACAAACATTATCACAGTGGTGACAGGTTTGAAAGCTTGTAAGACAAAATCCTTACAATAATATAATCCAAGTATAGTTTGTTACCTCTGCTGCATGTAACAATGACAGAGCTATATACCTAATGACCTAATGTATTATGTTGTCAGCCATTTGTAAGACATAAGCAAACATTAAAATTTGATATGAAGACACCAAGTATCAAATTGACCTTGAGCACCTGAGATGCCGAGTAACAGAAGATGAGAGAAACTTAGATTCTTTCGCGTTTATGGGCAAACCCGCGCAGCTTTAAACGTTCACACCTCAAATTAAACCATTTTAGCTGCAGCCTGTGTGGAAGTTAAAGCTGAAGCCCGCTGACTGACTAGCGGTTTCCGGGCTAGCTCGCCCTGGATCATCGTAGCCGCAGCAGAAACCTGACGATAAAAACGCACAGCAGCCAACGTGAAACTGCACCGAGAGAGAAACACCGAGCACCCACACTGACGACTGCCCCACCTGGCCCACAGGACGAGCTGTCCGACCGAGTGGGCCCTGTTTTTAGCCCGACCCAAGCCTCCGCTGACTCTCTGAAGGACTCCAGTCGCCATCTTCAGCTGTGCTGGGCCACAAGGCTGTTCACCACCAGGTGGCGCTGCAGCACCGCACACTCACAGATGACCAGGGCCATGGAGGATTTAGTCATCAGACAGCTGGCACTGAAACGTTGCATTTGGAGGAGAAATCACATTATTGGTCTTCTTGTGTATGTTTAGTTTTGCACCTATATTTTCTTTTTTTGTGTCTGTGTTGTGAGGTTTTTCATATTTTGGATGTCACTTTATTTTCACACTCTTTTTATTCACCAGTGTTTTTATACCAATATTTCCTGCTGTATTTTGTTGTTGTTTGTAGACTTTTGTGATGCTATAGTCCCTTCAAGATTCTCCCCTAGGGCCACTGGGCCAGTGCCCCATAGGCCCATCCATCATTATACTTCTTTTGACTTAAATTGCTCAATGCATTTCGGCGAAATGTAATCTCAGCAAGTCTTTTTTGCACCCTCTGTAAAAAATACACAATGTGGACCTGCCTTAAATTACAGCGAAAGTGTAAATGCAGAACATGCTATTTGACCAAGTATTTCCTGTCTTCCTAATATGTGCATTACTAATGTGCAGCATAGAAAATTGATTAATATCTCAACATTTGTGCAAAGAAAAGTACATTACTTCAGTGGATTTCTTCCTAGTTCCCCACAACCTCTGGCTGGTACAGGATAACATAAGGTTTATTCCAATGGACTTCTTTATGAGCTGTTGTATACAGTCCAAGACCGCTAATGTTAATATAATGTGGAAATCCTTTCTTGAATATGTTAATGCCAATAGCCTGGATTTGCCAGTTATATATACTTTAGATGCTCAGGCCAAACTATGGCAGTAGTTGTGATATTGTTACAACTTAGAATGACAGAGCAGAGAATGATTTTTTTCTTTAGCCTATTGTCCATGTTGTATTATGTAATTTTTTTGTATTAAAAACTATATGGGTGTGAGTACAAAGTGACATAGCTGCAAACATTCACATAAAGTCAGTACCATGTACACTGGATACTGTGAAGATGTTTAAAAGAAAGAAAATGTGCTCTGATTTGTCATAATAGGAAAATGTTACTACTTAAAAATTAATGACAATATCAGGAACCTGAAAATGAAGCATCTAAATGAAATCCAGCCATCATTACCTTTATTATTTACATTTTGCTGATCTTACAAAAACAAATATCCATATGTATTTTGCTTTCAGGGGCAGGGGAAATCTTCATATCCATACTGAAACTTATCAAGATGTTGTGTTGCAGCATTCCAACTTATAAATTAAACATTTGTTGAGAAAAATATGGAGATTTACTATGAACTGAAGTGGTGAACTGTTTTGAGCATAGTAGTTGTCCTACGTATATTGCATGTTGTTCTGTAAGAATTAATCCTTCTTTCTGACATGATAACTCATTCTGAGGCCAGTGCCTATGCTCAATGGTGAAAGAGACCTCTTTCATTACACGGTTGAGGAAGAAAACCAAGTTGAGGCTATTGATTTTTTTTTTTGCACAAGCACTTTTAACTTGTCACAGTAGGAAAATGACTCTTTTCTTGGCAGGTTATAAAGTCATGTCAGTGAGCCAGTATAATATCAGGGCCTTGGAGCTAGAACATCTAACCGAATGCAGTCTTTGTTAAGGTTATTAATTACACATGTGGTTTTTCTTGCTATGACATGTCAAAATGTCTGAACTGATGAAGACCCCTTGTTTTTTGTAGTGAATATCAGCCCAATCAGATGCTGATCCCATGCGCTGTTCCCTCGCAGTGTATATCTAATGTCCATCAAATCCAAATGTAGAATTATCTTCAGCTGGCATCCTTAGATAAAAATCAGTATCTCTGGCAAATATGGGAGGTCTGGAGATAAAGAAGAGTGGGAATCACTCCCTTCTGTGGGCCATAATACAAAATACAATACACTGTAGTATAATATAACTTTTCCATATTATACCTCTACAGTATATAACACTGTAACATGAAGAAATTAAACATTAAAAATAATGACAATCTATATAACCAGAATAATATACATACACTATAACATCAGATCCAAAAGTAGAAGAATCACAAACTTAAATGTCCTTGATGAGTAGCAAATGTTTCCATAATGATGAGAACACAACTAACAGTATTATATTGTATATATTTTATTCTATTAATATATAATTAATATATAATAACTTATAACTTGCAACCTGCAGTGCATGGTGGTTAAATACTCACAGTACAAAACACAAAATGTACTACACTGGTTGAACAAGTGGGGGTGCTATAACTCAATCATTCGACTGACAACCGCAATTTACTGCACTACTAAGACCACTGTTCAGTTAAATAAACAACACAGACACCATGAAACTCAATGATGGGATTAAGTAGTATAAGTAAAATGATCATCTTTGCAACCAACAGATGTTCTGGAAAAAAGTGTTCCGATTATGAAAGATACAACAGCATGCTCATGTGAAATCATAGGTATACATGGTATCATGATGTTGTCCAGGGCATACCATATTGCAAACTGTAATGACTTTGCAAATAAGAACATTGAACATGTGTACAGACACATGTTCATTCAGTTTGCTTGAGTTTTTCTGCATTATTTTGATTTATGGTTAAACTCCAGTACCGTTCAGAGAAAAACATTGTACATTTAAGTGAACTGCATTGATTTGACAGCTGTAGATATTTTTCAGATTGAAATGTCACATAAAACCATATGGAGAAGTTTATACAATCCAACACATAGTTAAACATTAAGCCAGTGGTTTCCAAGCTTTTTGGCTTGTGATTCCACTTAATAAATCAATGTAGTTGTGTCTCTTGACATGTGTCAAATGTCTATGAGCTGATAGCATTTTTACCACATACATGCCCCCTCTATACATATACAAGAAACATCCCCTAGGATTCACTGGGATGCATTGTCAGTGATGTATCCGGGGGTCATCGGGTGTCCCACAACATCAGATTCCCTTGCCCAGGTCACCCGCTGGGGTTGATCAGGCGCCGACTTGAGCCCCAGCAGCAACCCACAGTTCAGCCCTCTTAATCCAAAGCCACATTATGGCTTTCTCTGTGGCTTTGCTCATAGATTCAATGGCCCTCCTCTTGGTCACTCCTGTAACACCCAACCGTGTGAGGACCTTGCAGAATGGGTGTTCTGCTAACCCTCTGCATCAAACTTCTATGGGCTCAGTAGGCAATAGATGAAACGAATGTTTGTGGGTTGTGAGGCCTTCAGGAAAAGCCAATCACAGCTGTAGGATCTAGTTGCACTTGGATGATGGAGAGGGTGATGAAGTTGCATTGATGGTGGAATTCAGTACAGTCGAAAATGATTTAGTATCTGACAGAGTGACAATGAAGCTAACGGGGACCATATTGCTAAAGTCTACTTGGCTTTAGGAGAAGGACTACTTACCACCACTGGAATTCAGAAACTATGGAGGGATTTGTTTTAAGTTCAAAGACATGAATCATAGGGGAGTGTTTTCTCAGTGAAACATTTTTGAACAACATAAGCATATGTCTGGGAATTCAAACTGCAATTTTGATCTTTTAGTTAAGACAGCTGTCTTTGGGTAAAAAGCATCTATTTAATTTTCACCTTGGTACATATTTTCAGTAGTTTAACATCAAACATGTCAATGTTATATTTATTCTCTATCTCATCTGAGTGTATATTTGTCCCTTGGTAATTAGCACATACAATTAGCAGTTGCAATAACATTACCTCATTACTTGTACAGTACAACACATTTGTGGGGTCTTAATGTGACATTAAATAAACGTTTAATATACTTGGAACTACTACTTTTTTTTTTTTTTACAAAAGTTGGTAGTTTTTGACAGTAAGCTGTATTTTGAAGTGATCCACCTACAGAAACGGCTAAATGGTCTTATAGTGTCAGCCAATACAGTCTTCTGTGTCAGAACATTCCAGCTAGATTGCTATGACTATCACCATTGGGCACTGTGCAAGGGATCCCACAGGGTCCATTTCCAGAGGCCAACTTTTTCTCACTTTTTCTGTTCTACCTTGGCAACATTACTGTGTATCACTTACATTTTTGCCACCATGAATGCATCTTAAAAACCTGCCACTCATATGTCAACCCTAAACTGTTTCCAGTGATCACAGTTCTCAAGAGCAGGGGTGCCCAAACCTGGTCCTCAAAGGCCAGGGCCCTGCTTGCTTTCCAACTATTCCTGTTCAACCCAATGCTGGCTAGCCACTGCTGAAATATACCATCTCAGATGAGGTCTAAGATGAAGTCAATTGATATCTTCCAGCCTCTGATTGAGCAGCAATGGGTAGAGCTGTGACAGTGTGAAAACAAGCAGGATGTTGGAGGAACATGGGGTCCAACATGGGCACTGCTCAAGACGTTTGACAATCATTTCAAACTCCATGTCCTCCTGCTGCCCTTTTGTAAAGCTTATTTTCATCAGCAAATGGAGCTGTTATGACATCATCTACTGCATTTCTATGACTTGTCCATGTTGATTTTTTAAAAGAAACATGAAGGTTCATTTTTGAACTTGGAAATAGTTGTTTGCCAAAACAAACCCAGCTCTACGTGCAGTTAACTAGCCTTTTATGGAGCTTCCCACTGTATCACACAAAATGTTCCCACCTCCACAACAACTGAACATATATCAGACTGTCTGATAAGGTTGAAAGCTCAGAAAAAGCATCTATTTCCAAGGTCAAGTTTGTGTTAGTTTTATTTTACTGTCACTGACCCTGTATTATTTATATGTTCCAATTATGTGCTTATTGATCGTCTGGCTTATGTCTTTGTAAACGTTTTTGTTGAATAACTACTGTATATACACTATATATTTAAAAAAATATTTTCTTCATTGTATAGCAGAAGGTCTTGTTCTACTCAGATTTCACTTTGGATACTATGAATTTCACTAAACCAAGGTTTCAAGAAGAACAGCTGTGAAAACAGCTGACATGAATCCTTCACTAATGCACCAGAAAACCTTGTAGCCTATTTATCCCATTTTAGAAATATTTAAAAAATGGTCTTTGCTTAACTCTCTTAAACCCACATCGCTAAACCTCCCACCCTAACCTTTGGTATACAGTATCTCCTGGGTGGCTCTTCAGTTAATTGGATGTTAAAGCCAGCATATATAACTGGCTATCTTTGCAGTTACACTAGCCCTCTTCTTATTACCTTTGGCTTTATTATGTTCATGCTTGCTGTTCAGGGCTCCAAGAAATGCTGTCAGACTTGTGAGAAAATGCTTTGGACATATTGTTTATAATCTTCACTCCTTATCTTGTGTGTCTAGTGAAGTAACTAAATACAGTACTACACACAGTGGCATTAAACATCTAAAATATCTGATGTAAGTAGATCAATATCCAGGAATTTGTCTGTGTTTGTTTTAAATAAAGTAATATAGATAAGAAAATGACCACTGCCAAGAATTACAAGAGTACGCTCAATTTTAAATGTTCTGGAGTGATTAATCGATTGTTGACAGACTATCTTGACTCAGCCTTTAAAAAGAATTGGGCAGATAACTTTTACAAACTTGTATTTATCTTGTACACTGTACACTGGAGCAGACAATATACAGTGTATAATGAATGGCATGAAAGTTAAATGCCAATCACGTCATGTTTGTTTAATTTTCTGTGAATACACCTGTTTGTGCCATCTTCACATAAACCCTGACTTGTAATGAACTGTAGTACATTACAGCTGCTATGCTACAGTTCTGTATAGGCCTGTACATACAAATTTCCATTAAGTGTGTTTTCATAGCCATGAAACTTACTGACAGACTGATGACATTATTTACACAACCTAATAACTAAGGAAACAAGCCATTATTTATGAAGGCAGGGTAGGTGACACAAACGAAAACTTAGTTTAAGCACACAAGGGAAGGTCTTAAACCAAAGCACAGAGTGTTGAAAGTTTTTAAATTAAACACAAAAACTGAAAATTGAGATCAATTGCTGGAGTTGTTGAAAGCTGCTTTTCTATTCCTTATTACTAACTGTAATTTAAAATGCCTCTTGCCCCTTAATGTTCAAAGTCATGGTGATGCCTTTCTAAAGAAAATGAAAGAAAATATACATTATAGGATTTCTTCCCAACATAATCATCATTACCAATATGTAAAAACACATCTGGGGTTGGTTGAATTCTCTTGTATTGTGTGATTTAAATGATCCCTCATTCCAGCCTTTGAGAATTGACAGAATGGGGTCCTGGGAAACGAAAGAATCTTATCTATCTATTATTATGGCATTTCATGACCTTGGACTCTATTCTTCCTGTCTCAGCTGCTGCAGCCTTTCACTCTTCTCTATACTGTAATACTCACGCATAAGGTCAAAGGTGTAAATGAAAAATTAAGTGGCCAGTGCACAAGGGAAAAATAAGATTTTTGAGAGCACCCTCTTTGAGCCAGGTCTTCTTTCACTTATTAGATGTTTGTCTGGAAGGAATTTAGACAAAAAGATATTCACAGATTCCATCAATGTTTCTCATACATTACATTCATGAAGGTTGATCCCCTGATTTAATTTTTTTAATGAATTGACAAAAAAAATAAAAACAAGACCGGACTGTCTTTCCATAGTGGGCATGTGTGAGAGAATGTGCCTCTAAGATTTGATGGATGAATGGAAGGCCTAAATATTTTTTCTTCTTTGTCCTGATGTAGTACCTCAGACCACATGTTTTCTCATGATTTTCTTGGGAGAGGTTGACAGTTTTCTGTAATTAAATCAATCATCATTTGGCCCATTGCAACTGGAACAACTAAACTAATATCTGTTTGGGCATATGTTATGTTTCTTGCCAAAACAAAGACATGTAATGGTTTTGTATTCTTTCTAAAATGATTATAAGTGATCTATATAATAACAAAATACAGTTATATTTAAAGTATTCCTGACAGTTGAGCATTGTGGATTTTATCTCCAAATAGCATTAAGCAGCAGCTACACCTGTAGACTCACACATTCATTTTCCATATTAGGCTTTTTTCCCCTTCAGGGTGACAGGGGACTGAGCCTATTACTTTTATTAGAGCAATGACCTAATATTCACAGGTGGATGAGTGAAGTTCTGTCTATCTGAAGTATAAAGATTCGTTCTGCATACAGTTAGACTCTCATGGCTACTATTACTGTTTCAGTTATTAAATCAAATTCTTAACATGTTAATGTGGTGGACCGTCATGTTTATACAGGTTTTTCTTTTTTTTTTCACAAAATGTATACTTGGCCAAAGTTATTCCAGCTATATAAATCCAGCACGCTCTATAAATAAATTTGATATGAACTGTGCTAATAGCTGCAGTGCAATATAATATAGCCTGCACGTATATGTTGCATTATCTGCACTATATACATACATACATATATATATATATATATATATATATACATACATATATATATATATATATATATATATATATATATATATATATATATATATATATGTATCCAGTGAGAGGTGGGATGAAGTTGGGTAAGAGGTACAGCAAGCTGTCCTGGAGACTGCCAAGCAACGACTCGCAGCCCTGGCCACACGCCTAAAGAGGTACATCAGACAAATAGAAGCAGGGAGAATAAACAGGGTGTTCTCCACTGAACCATCCAAAGTGTACTCCCAATGGAAGGGTAGTAACATGTGCGCAGACCCACCAAGGCTGCAGACTGAACAATACTGGAAAAACATATGGGAGAAGGAGGCATCACATAACACCAATGCCCAGTGGCTGGCGGACCTGAGAGCAGACCACAGCAACCAATCTGAACAGGAATCAGTAACCATCACAATGGCAGATATCCAAGAAAGGGTCTCAAGCATGAAGAACTGGAAAGCACCGGGGCCTGACATGAGCCACACCTACTGGCTAAAGAAGCTAACTGCACTCCATGAGCACATGGTAGCTCAAATGACCCAGCTGCTAAGTCCCAGAGCTGCCAGCGCAGTGCTAGGAACAGCTAAGATACTGTGAAGAACCCTCAAACTCCCAGGCCTCTCCTCTGGTAGAGGACCCAAGATTGAGGAAGACACACATACCACCCATAGGGGTAAGAAGGGAATCCACCCCAGCAGAAGTACACGTCAGCGTAACAGATGCCACTTCCGGTTGCCATTTTGCTGTAGTCTGAACTTGTACTGAACGTTGAAACGTTTTGAATTGTAGCGCAGGTGTTACACTTAACGATGTATTCTGGACAGAAGAGAGGCTCAGGAAGTGTAGCCATGTCTTCAAATGAGCCGTAAGTGTCTCTTGTATTGTTCTTCTAGATAGTTATGGGTTTTGTTTTGTGGCTGAAACGATCACGTGTGACATGTTGTTAGATATGTTTGTGTGAAACAGTTAGCTCTAGTTGTAGCTTTAGCTATAGCTCGGTGTAGCTAGCTGAGCTAGCTAACGGTGGAGAGCGGTTAGCCCCGTTTGAAATTTAACGATTAAAGGTTAATTAAAGGGCCAACTTTAAAACAGAGTTAATAATAACTTAGTTAAGTTAACTAAGTCTAGGCAATGTTTAACTTTACATGCTTTGTATTTACCAATTATTTAGTAGTGCTAATGTATGTATAATTTTTACATTTAACTAAATGTGGACAGAAGAAAGAAAGGAAGGAAAGATGTCCCGTGAAATAACAGACCAAGGTTTCAAGGTAAGGGTCACTTTGTTTCACTAGAGTTAGTGGGCAAACATTTACTTTTGTTTTAAATTAATTTATTTTATTTTATTTTTGTACATTTATCATAATCAGCATTTCTTTTAGAATAATCAATTAATTAAAAAAATAGCCTAATATAATTTTACATTCAGTAAAGTATGGCTGCAACTAGCTACCTAATCATGATTTACAAAATTGTTATTATTATTATTATTATTATTATTATTATTATCAGTTTGTTGGTTATTTACTTTAATAATTGATTAGGCTGAATAATTATTAAACGTCATATAAATATGCCTGTTATTTCTTCAAATGTGTTGTTTTGTCATACTAAACCACCCAAAAGATATTCAGTTTACCGTCTCATATTAGAAAATCTACAAAACCTAACATTCGAGATGCTGCAACCAGTGTTGCACCAGAGTTTAGCATTTTTTTCTTAAAAATGTCTGTCAATTTGTCATGCTGCTATATTATCACCACTCAATTGACGTTCCATGGCAGGCCAAACAACCCACAGGCCAGGTGATGTCCTGGTGCTGCCAATGGTCTGTCTGTCATTAGCTCACACCACGACACTACACAGACTTTTTACATTGGAACTTGCAGGAAAAAAGGCTGGGTATTGTCTGTTCTGAGTTCCTCAGACAATTGCATTCTCACATGCAGATAAATGCATATCTGGAAGTCTGTTGCTTCATTTGGGTTAACACACCACTCTCTTTTGCTTTCAGTGTTAAATTCTAGTAAACAAGTGCCTCTTTAATGTAGAAAATTTAAGATCTGCTTAAATGTTGCTTGTGGCTTGTGCAGCAGAATGTCTATCTATCTAGTTATCTATCTGTCTGTCTGTCTGTATGTCGGTCTAATCTATCTAATTTCGAATTTCATGCATTGTTCATTGGGTGTTATAAAACTAGTTAGTGTGTGGCCTTTGGTGGGATCTACTGTACCTCTTTTTATGACTGTAAAACATTGTGTGTGTGTGTGTGTGCACTTACTTACATATAATACATATTGTTTATGGGATGTTTAAGTAAAAGCTTGGAAACGATGTTCATAGTTGCTCATTGTAAGAGCTCTCAACATTTATCATTTCATGTTACCTTTCACTCAGCTAAATATTTGTAGTATTAGGTAAGCTGTTCAAAAGCATTGAGCCAGACTACACATCTGAGTTATATTATCATGAAACACATGAATGAAATTGAGATGTATAGGAATAGAGGGGTGAATTTCGAACAAAAATGAGGTAGTTGTATAACCTGGCTGTTTCAGAGGTACAATAAAATACGATTCACACAATACAAATGACAGAAATATCATGAACTTACATTTGAACTTTTGGCCACACTGGTGCCTGACACAGTGTTGTTTTCACAAGATTTGAAGATCAGACCTGATTTAGGCAAGTGCTTCTGTGAAAGATGCAAGACAGTGTCACAAATGCATTAGGTACAAGGATTTTGTCAGAGGGTCTATTCACTGTAGAAGATAACAACAGGTGTTTTCACTTAAAGAGGAAATCCTGTAGGGTTTATTTTTCTATTACTTTTGCTTGTTCTATAATATTCTCCTGGTGGTTAGTGTTTATTATGCAGATACACGCATCTCCAAACTGGCAGGGTGTTCCAGTAAGATTATGAGAAATTCCTCCAAAAGAAATGATGCTGTCAATATCATGGAAAGATATTTTGACAAACATCGCCTCCATTTGAGAGTAATTTCCTGCTTGTGTTCTAAGTCAACAGCGTCAGAAAGGAAGAATGCCCTGAAAAGTCAGTGAAGCATGTTTTCTTTTTGTGGAGCCTAGATTGATTGATGTATGTCAGGTTATGGCTTCTGATTTTAAGAAGGTAAGATAAACCTTGTCACATAACATTACTTTCTATAAGAATGCCCTAATTTTGTTGGAATCAAACTCATGAGAAGCAGAAATCAATAACAGGACATTGTTTGAAACTGCTGTAGTCTGTTCTTACGTTTTACATCATTTTTACCACAGAATAATCGTTGAAATGTGATGTGCATGACATGCCCAACAGCCTATGTTCTGTAAAGTTTCTAATCTTAAACCTAGAGATTACAGTTGGCATGAATTAACAGCAGTGCGGCAACACTAATTTACCCTTCAATATACCATAATACCTTGAATTAACACATTGTTCAAGAGATAAATTTGTGGCAGTATTTTGTTTTATTTCCTGGCAATTTTGAACAATAATCCCATGTTGGGGTATTCTGGGAAAACTAAAACATTGGTAGTGCTGTACAGCATGTGTGAAATTGCTCCACCATTTGGCCTGCACCATAAATCAGCAAAGCTAATACTTGGAAAAGGTCAGTGAAGTCAGATGAAAGCTCTTTATGGCTGATGTTGGGGAAACAGTCGCTCCAGATCTTAGTCCTGAAAGCTGCACCTATTTAGTTTGTAATCTTTGTTTCCAAAATTTAAATTTATTATAAAAAAATGTTAGCAGCACTGTTTTGATTTCATGGATTATAAATATTCCCAAGACATGATAAATGGTGGTGCTCACGAAGGCAATATTTTCTGTTTAAGTCACTGTTAGACCATTTTGGCTAACACTTTGACCTGCGGCTTCGAAAAGTTAAAAAATCGGATATCGTGAAGACTTTCTCCTTTGTTAGATAAGAAGCCAGTTGATCCTTACTCTTCCTAATAAGCGATTTGATGGCAATTTGCTCCTTAGTTGTTCCAGGAATAGTCCATGCACTTTGTGTCCAGAAACTAACACCAGCTAGGAGCTGTATGTTGAACTGTTCATTTTCACTATAGCAGTCATCAAAACAGCTCATAGGGTATGTGTAATGTGGGAGTGTGCTCATACTTTCTGTCTTTCCACAGCTGCAACCATGACCACAATGCTGCAGTTTGGTTTGTCAACAATATGACATTCTTTAGCCGTACTGTTCCTGGATGTTATTTGACCATGTATTGGTCATTGCAATGACAACTCAGGTTTAGTGTCTCCAGTGTAGTTTCATTGTCTGAAAGACCAAACACTCAAATAAATGCAGTCATTTGATGCACACTGTGCCAGCATGACCTTGAAATTAAGAAAGTGTTGAATGGAGAAGCACCATATACCCAAGCCCAGGCTCAAAAATTTGACTTTGTTGAATGGAGAAGTACCATATACCCCAGCCCAGGTTTGAAAATTTCACAAAGTGTTGAATGGAGAAGTACCATAGCCCAAGTTTGAAAATTTCACAAAGTGTTGAATGGAGAAGTACCATAGCCCAAGTTTGAAAATTTCACTGTGTTGAATGGAGAAGTACCATAGCCCAAGTTTGAAAATTTCACTGTGTTGAATGGAGAAGTACCATAGCCCAAGTTTGAAAATTTCACTGTGTTGAATGGAGAAGTACCATAGCCCAGGTTTGAAAATTTCACTGTGTTGAATGGCGAAGTACCATATACCCAAGCCCAGATTTGAAAATTTCACTGTGTTGAATGGAGAAGTACCATATACCCAAGCCCAGGTTTGAAAATTTCACTAAGTGTTGAATGGAGAAGTACCATAGCCCAGGCTCGAAAATTTCACTGTGTTGAATGGCGAAGTACCATAGCCCTGGCTCGAAAATTTCACTGTGTTGAATGGAGAAGTACCATATACCCACGCCCAGATTTGAAAATTTCACTGTGTTGAATGGAGAAGTACCATATACCCCAGCCCAGATTTGAAAATTTCACTGTGTTGAATGGAGAAGTACCATATACCCACGCCCAGATTTGAAAATTTCACTGTGTTGAATGGAGAAGTACCATATACCCACGCCCAGATTTGAAAATTTCACTAAGTGTTGAATGGAGAAGTACCATATACCCACGCCCAGATTTGAAAATTTCACTAAGTGTTGAATGGAGAAGTACCATATACCCCAGCCCAGATTTGAAAATTTCACTAAGTGTTGAATGGAGAAGTACCATATACCCCAGCCCAGATTTGAAAATTTCACTAAGTGTTGAATGGAGAAGTACCATAGCCCAGGCTCGAAAATTTCACTGTGTTGAATGGCGAAGTACCATATACCCAAGCCCAGGTTTGAAAATTTCACTAAGTGTTGAATGGAGAAGTACCATAGCCCAGGCTCGAAAATTTCACTGTGTTGAATGGCGAAGTACCATAGCCCTGGCTCGAAAATTTCACTGTGTTGAATGGCGAAGTACCATAGCCCTGGCTCGAAAATTTCACTGTGTTGAATGGAGAAGTACCATATACCCACACCCAGATTTGAAAATTTCACTGTGTTGAATGGAGAAGTACCATATACCCACACCCAGATTTGAAAATTTCACTGTGTTGAATGGAGAAGTACCATATACCCCAGCCCAGATTTGAAAATTTCACTGTGTTGAATTGAGAAGTACCATATACCCCAGCCCAGATTTGAAAATTTCACTAAGTGTTGAATGGAGATGTACCATATGCCCACGCCCAGATTTGAAAATTTCACTAAGTGAAACTAACTTACATTTGAACTTTTGGCCACACTGATGCCTGACACAGTGTTGTTTTCACAAGATTTGAAGATCAGACCTGATTTAGGCAAGTGCTTCTGGGAAAGATGCAAGACAGTGTCACAAATGCATTAGGTACAAGGATTTTGTCAGAGGGTCTATTCACTGTAGAAGATAACAACAGATGTTTTCACTTAAAGAGGAAATCCTGTAGGGTTTATTTTTCTATTACTTTTGCTTGTTCTATAATATTCTCCTGGTGGTTAGTGTTTATTATGCAGATACACGCATCTCCAAACTGGCAGGGTGTTCCAGTAAGATTATGAGAAATTCCTCCAAAAGAAATGATGCTGTCAATATCATGGAAAGATATTTTAACAAACATCGCCTCCATATGAGAGTAATTTCCTGCTTGTGTTCTAAGTCAACAGCGTCAGAAAGGAAGAATGCCCTGAAAAGTCAGTGAAGCATGTTTTCTTTTTGTGGAGCCTAGATTGATTGATGTATGTCAGGTTATGGCTTCTGATTTTAAGAAGGTAAGATAAACTTTGTCACATAACATTACTTTCTATAAGAATGCCCTAATTTTGTTGGAATCAAACTCATGAGAAGCAGAAATCAATAACAGGACATTGTTTGAAACTGCTGTAGTCTGTTCTTACGTTTTACCTCATTTTTACCACAGAATAATCGTTGAAATGTGATGTGCATGACATGCCCAACAACCTAAGTTTTGTAAAGTTTCTAATCTTAAACCCAGAGATTACAGTTGGCATGAATCAACAGCAGTGCGGCAACACTAATATACCCTTCAATATACCATAATACCTTGAATTAACACATTGTTCAAGAGATAAATTTGTGGCAGTATTTTGTTTTATTTCCTGGCAATTTTGAACAATAATCCCATGTTGGGGTATTCTGGGAAAACTAAAACATTGGTAGTGCTGTACAGCATGTGTGAAATTGCTCCACCATTTGGCCTGCACCATAAATCAGCAAAGCTAATACTTGGAAAAGGTCAGTGAAGTCAGATGAAAGCTCTTTATGGCTGATGTTGGGGAAACAGTCGCTCCAGATCTTAGTCCTGAAAGCTGCACCTATTTAGTTTGTAATCTTTGTTTCCAAAATTTAAATTTATTATAAAAAAATGTTAGCAGCACTGTTTTGATTTCATGGATTATAAATATTCCCAAGACATGATAAATGGTGGTGCTCACGAAGGCAATATTTTCTGTTTAAGTCACTGTTAGACCATTTTGGCTAACACCTTGACCTGCGGCTTCGAAATGTTAAAAAATCGGATATCGTGAAGACTTTCTCCTTTGTTAGATAAAAAGCCAGTTGATCCTTACTCTTCCTAATAAGCGATTTGATGGCAATTTGCTCCTTAGTTGTTCCAGGAATAGTCCATGCACTTTGTGTCCAGAAACTCACACCAGCTAGGAGCTGTATGTTGAACTGTTCATTTTCACTATAGCAGTCATCAAAACAGCTCATAGGGTATGTGTAATGTGGGAGTGTGCTCATACTTTCTGTCTTTCCACAGCTGCAACCATGACCACAATGCTGCAGTTTGGTTTGTCAACAATATGACATTCTTTAGCCGTACTGTTCCTGGATGTTATTTGACCATGTATTGGGCATTGCAATGCCAACTCAGGTTTAGTGTCTCCAGTGTAGTTTCAATGTCTGAAAGACCAAACACTCAAATAGATGCAGTCATTTGATGCACACTGTGCCAGCATGACCTTGAAATTAAGGACCATTGATTCGGTCTTTTTAATTTTGATGCTACCCAGATGTGAGTCCTTTTAATGTTAACAGTGCCTTACTGTCAGTAAGGAAATCCAGTTTGTGTTTTTTGCCATAAACATAATTAAATCTTTTGTGTGTATATGTGTGGGAATGTGTCATTATGGTTAGCTTAAGCAGTGTTATTGGTATCAGCATTTACTTTTTTTTTTTTGATTTTTTGATTCCTCACATTTAGCTTTGTCCAGCAAACACACAGAGCTGGTGACTTTATTATATAGGCCTACATTAATTTATTTTTTATTTATGATTTTACATGTATTTAAATCACGTTCACTTGTTTTCATGTTTGATGTGCTGAAAGAATGGTCAACATTGTGAATGTCATGCTGTCCCATAGATTTATTGCTGTTTCATTTTTTTCTAGATTGCATACAACACCTTTTTTTTTTTTGCCAACTCTGAGTTTGAGCATCAATCTGCAGGCACTCTACCTGACACCTTGTTTTAATTGTCTTTGGAGTTTGTTTTGTCTATCTAATATTGAAAGCGGCAGTCCCCATCTACAACATGTAAACAAAATTTAGACTTGTTTTGTTTTAGGTTAATTGTTTCCTCTTGGATTGATAATGCCAGGCACAAGAGTTCAAACAGCATTGTCAGACATTTGGAAATTTTGAATTGATGTTAAGCTGCTGATGATTTATGTAATTGAAATGTACACTTGGCATCTATGATAGAGCAAAATCTTTTTGTCTTCACATAGCACTATCACAGCTGAACTAACAACTGGAGACCTCAACATACTGTCAAGAGAATCATCAATTTGTGTAGCGGAAAACTGAAATAACAATGAGATATCCACTTTAAGATGAGCATGACACCACTAGTGATTTATAGCAAGAAATAAAAAAGCTAAATGATTGCAGATTTTACACTGTACAATCCCACTGTGCATTTGTGACAGTGACATATAACATGCAAAGTTTATTTGAATATGACCTTATATTTCTGGCTCTCTGGTTCATCAACTGCCCTAATGGTATCCCTGAAAAAAATATGAGGTTGTTTGGCTACACTGACATTAGTTGTTATTATATTATAGTAATACACAATAGTATTACATGTTGCACATACAATGCACACACACATATGGGATGTCATAGTATATAAAACACATTGATGTATGCAGTGATTTTCTTAGTAGTTAGTACTGAGGTGCCTTTGTCACATTCTTTTTATTTCTTTCTTTTTTTTTTTTAAACTGTCCTGTCCTGCTGCTTGGCATACAATATTGATCTGGATGCCTTGTTGAACCAACAGAGTTGCTTTTTTAACAGGTGTTGAACCATCTCCTCTTGTTGAATAATTCTTGTTTAATTAGATGATGGGGTGAGGACAGAAGAACAGAGTAGATAGAAAAGAGAAAGACATAATAGAAAACAACAACAGCTGCAGTTATGCATATGCAATATAGAATATAAACAACAACGTTTATACAATGTCAGCAATACAATGTGATAACAATGCATTACGATTGTCAGTGATAATGCAATACAATATTGTTTATAATAATAGGAATAATAACTATAATGGCAACAATACACTTTACAGTGTCTAACAGTATAACAGTGCAATGATACACATAGTTGACCATAAAATGTGCATGTGACTGTGTGCATGAGTTAATGTGTGTGTGTGTGTGTGTGTGTGTGTGTGTCTGTGCGTCTGTGTGTGTGTGAGTGTGTGAGCATGTGCATGTGCGAGTAAGAGCCGGAGGCCACCATGCCACCACCCCAGCCCCAGCTGCAGACAGGTGTGTACTCTGACTGCCAGTTTGCAGTTGTCACATCCATTTGGTTGCTATTGAGATAATGTAAATGTTGAACAGAGTTTGCCTAAAACTATTTTCTGTCATTGTATTTATGTGGAGTAATATTGACTAATACCCTCTTAAACATTTGAAAAATAACAGTAGGTTATATTTGTATGCTTGTTTTATTGCCAGGTGTGCGATGTTTTAATGGTGACTCAAGCTGTGGCATGAACAGAACCTGAAAAGTTTCCATATAATGAGGTAAATACTGAAAACAGGTGACAAATGTTAGGCTGCAAGCTTTCCAGTTGTACTGTTGTTTCCCACCTTGTTCATTGTGTTGACAGAGCATTGACAGATTATGGACTTCCTCTAGGGTCAGGCATCAGAACAAGAAACATGCCGTTTGTATAGTTGTGGCTTTGTAATGAGGTAGAATTGTTTTACAGACACAGTGCTTGTAAATTCTAGCAGGAAATTTGAACACCTCTGAACTCTGCAATACTGGTTGAAAACAAGTGTTTTTCAGAACTGCAGGATTGTAACCCTGCTGAAAAAAGCCCCATGAGCTCAATGTCTTGTATGCCTAAACACTTACAATGCAGTGTGGTTTTTGTTGTTTTTGAAATTAAAAAAATAAAGTGAGGATAAGGTCCTCACTTCTAATTTCAAATATGAATGTATTCATCAACATCCAATCATTCATGTTTAAACTACAGTATAACCCGTTTGCAACAGCCCCGCTTGATTAACTCTAGAAAGTCTTTTGAAGGATTGTTCAGGATTGTTGTCAGTCTGGGATCATATGAAGAGACATTAGGACGCTTCATAAAGTTTGAATCTACAGAAGAACTGCAGCAGCTTTTCCAAGGTTCTGCAAAGTACCAGGAGAAAGTGTGCAGGTCAAACAAAAGAGAACTGTTGCTGGTGTAAGGGCAAAATGCTGCAAATACTGATTACATTTAGGTTTTGTTCCCCTTACTGCACTTTGTATGAGGTTCATGTTGAATGAAAAACTATGTAATTTATATTAAAAGCATCCCCTGTGTATTTTTAGTGCATTTACACAGTATGTATTTTCCAAATAGTGAAATATTTAACATTTTTGAATGTTATTTCAAATGTCTGGCAGTTTATGCTTTTAAATTTAAGACATCTCTTTTGGCTTATGTAGACCATGTGTATGCATTGGTTTTATTTTACAGATTCCAAATGTAAGCAACTCTGCCAGCATGGTGACAGGATACACTGCAGTACAGCTAAATTCTTATCATATTATTGTTTTTGGTGTTTAATTTTCCCAGGATTGTTAATTCTGTTGAAAGTGATAAATTAACTTCTAAACCAGAGGTCATGTGAAATTATTTACAGCCTGGCACCATCTACATCCTTTCTAATTCAGCTGTAGTGAGTCAAAATGATTCTTTTCTATTATATAAATTGAAAATTGAATAATAGAGAACACTGAATCAAGTTATGTATATACAGTATACAATGAAACTCCAGGGACGTATCAGGGCAGTAAAAGTGTCAGGAAAGTCTTTTTTTGACTGAACAGTGGTCTGTTACTGCAAATTAAATTTAATTGAAGGGAATCAAGTGCTAGCTTATTTTCATTTTCAGACATTTATATTAAATCATAGACATTTTGCATAAAACCTATGGTCAATGTTGCTAGAAGAAGAGATTATTCAGCCATGATTTGAGACTATGATTTATAGTATTTTCAAGAAATTATTGAGACATGAGTTGAGACTGATTTATAGTATTTTTTTCTGCTTTTTTTCTGTCACTAATATTTGCTCATCATCTAGAGCAAATACATTTTATACAAGTTATTCTTTTATATACTGTAGATCCATAGATGCTTGTTGTGCATTCTGGGTGACAATATTATCTGGAAATTAAAGCACTGCTCAAGAAGGGATGACAGTAGTTTCATGGACAAATCCTGCTATCCTGCCAGCCTACAAATATTTAAGTGACTTACCTAATGGGACTTGATTAATTATGGTTTGAGTCATTATATTGAGATCAGCACCTTCCTTGATTTGTTTTATTACAGTTGTTCTGTCTGCTGAAGATTATTTCTGGAACATCTGCATGCAGATACATCTCAATTCATTGAAATTATTTGATTTGCCAAGACTGGATTCCCTTTGAAATCAAAATTATAGTCTAAGAAAGCATGACATTGAAAACAAAATACATCACCCCTATGGCATCCCGTCCTACAAATTAGCAATAAGTCAGCACTGACTCACATTCTTGGTCTGCTTGTGTTTGTTCTTCACAGATTTTTGGCAAATTTGTTACCACTGTTTCTGATCTTCATACCCTCTGGCTCTCCCCTATGCTTTTCATTAAACTCATCTTTTCACTTTTAATATTTATTGCCATAAAGGAGTTAACGTGAAAAGTGTACAGCTCAGTGTCCCTGTTTACTATCGATGCCACAATGTGATATAAAATGTTAAAAAACATTCTAACATTAAAAAAAGTCTTAGGAATGGGCCAGTAAACGTCCTCTTACAGACTTTTACCTCACTTTTAAATGTGGTCAATCACTCAACCATGAATAATATCTTTTTTCTTGCTTAACATTTATACAAATTATTAAATCAATCACTAAATCAAAATGGTACATTGGAATTTATATTGAACCGAGGACGCTGTACTTTTTAACACTGTTTTTGTCACAGTTCAGTGTGAAACCTGGACCATGTGTAAATGCTTCTGAAGCTTTTCTGAAAAATCTGCACCAATTCTGACATCCATTCAGCATTTGACAGAAAAGCTTCAGCTATCTTCAGCAGGCAGACTGACAAAAATTGTTTTCATGTGGGTTCAGCAAGAATAAATCACCTTTGTTTTTATGATTTTATTGCTTTTTTCCCAGCAATATGGTATTACCAGCAATAGAACTGACTTTGTTTGAATACCAGAATAGGTCTGTATGTTTTAAAAATAATTTTAGGATAAATCATTCAGCCCAGGATACTATAAAAATCAGCGTTTGCAGTTGCCAAGTTCTGTTGCTAGAAGGTATTTGTAGATACTGCAGCTTGGGTGATCAAAGGCTGATTTAAAAACAAAACCTATTAAAAGTTGCAGCCCCTAATAGCATCTTTGCTTCTCCTACACTCAGCTTATTTTACAATAGTAGTGAGAACCTTGTGTGAAGCATCCCTGGTTCTTTCTCTGCAACTTCCTAACTTACTGTGTTTATTGTGAGGCAATTTAAGGCAGTCTTTTAGGAGGGGAGTGAAACCTTTGAGGATACTGTGGGTGTTGCTGTATGTTAGTCACTAAGAGGTGAAAAGAAGCAACTGGTTATATAATCTAAATTGTTTGGTCTGCTAGTACATTGTAGCTAAATAACTGTGCTTTGGGATACAAGTAACTGACCTGCCAGAAGCTTCTTTTTCACTCTTACAATTTCACCATTCTGTTTTCACTTTGGACTAAAGCAAATACTGTTGTGCTAGCTTTGTGACAGTCATCCAGTGTATTTAGTTCTGTTTATGTAACTACACATGCATGCAAAATCTGACATTTTTGTTTTATTTTTAAAAATAATGCACCCATTCAACCTTAAAATCTAGTGTCTGGTTTTACCTATATTCTTAAAGCTCTAACCAAACACTTGATCATAAGACGGGAACTTACATGGTTGCTAAGTCTAATCAGACCTTTTTGCTCCATATTGGTAGTTTGATGTAACAAAGCAGCCATTAGATACTTGCCATGCTATAGTTGCACCAAAGGCTTTTTTGTGTTATTTTCCTGGCCAGGTTTGTGGAAAATGTCTGGGCTTTTTGCAGCTTATGTTCAGTTACACAGCTTGTCCTGTCTGTCAGAACTCTTGACAAGACAGTCATTGTACTCTGACGATTTATGAGCCAATGACAGATTAGTTCTTGTCTTGTATTGTGAATATGTTGTCTGATTTTCAAAGAAAATGTTGTTGAGTTTGATTTGATATCGCACTGGCATTTGATACCACTTCTCAGGGGTTATAATGGAGAGCTGTAGTGTGCCTCACTTTGTGATTAATGAGTTTACAGTGGAGTAACCCTGTGGCAGACATGATGTAGACTGACTTGGAATTTCCATTTATGTTTTATGTTTTCAGGGCAGTTTAGTCATGTACCTCATGAGTGTTTAAATTTCTTTCGGTTGATCCCGTTAGGGTTTGCTACAGTGGACCAACTGATCCACATGATTGATTTCACACAAGTTTTACGCCAGCTGCACAGACACAGTATTGCACTGAGCAATTAGCAGTTATGGCTTTTTACAGAATGTCCACATAGTATATCAGGAAACTCAATGAAGGATTCATCTTTCGTTAACATCATTGGCATTTTAATTGATTTCTTATGACCATATTAGCAACAAAACCAAGAAATATATATTAGACAGTGTGTATTTTTCCTTTGATTAAAATCCTGGCAGGTAAGCCAACAGGCTCTTGTAACAGTTTGCCCTGATCATACACCATGTGCAGTCATGTGTCAGCCAACAATCCTTCACTCTGTCTCAAGCGTCCACGGCCTCTCAAAGCTAAGCAGTCCTGACAGATGAAGCTGCAAAGGCTGAGAGCATGGATTATAGAACAGACGAAAACTGTTTGAACTGTATCAGTGATAACATTATGAGTATGGGAGAAAGCATGCAGGACGAGCAGAGCAAGCCAAAAAAAAAGTCAATGAGCTTAACAAAGTTTTCCATAACACTACACGCAGCAGACAGTGACCCATGTTTAGAGTCTGTTGTAAACCTGTTCTGTTAAAGTCATGAGTTGCTGTTTGAGTTGCTTTTGATTTATGCACATAGATTTATTGTAAATTTTCTGTTGTATTAAAGGATAATACCACAGTAGTATATTATGCTTGGCTATAGTCATGATGTACAGTATGGTTGAATCCTGTGCTGTTCGTTTTAAAAGAGAATCACAGTAGCCTGTAAACGTATCTGGGCGCTAAGGGTAAATATATGCTGTCCTCATTACTGTTTTTATTGCTGTGTATTTTAGTCCAAATGATGAAGTTTTCATTTGTAATTACCAGGTTGCCAAAAAAACACAATGTCTGTTGTAAAGCTGAGTTTATTTATCAGTGAAGTTCCAGGTTTTCTAGTTTCCTGACTTATTCCAAGTTAGTGCTGTGGTAGACCAGTGACCAGGTTGAGGCATTTCTATCTTCTGCTCAATGTATACTGTACATTATTTATTATATTTTTCTCATCTGTATCAAGCTTACATATACATTGGGTAATACTGTTTTGAGAGCCATCATGTGTGCAAAGAAGGCATTATTTTTTGTTTGGGATTGTTCATTCCTTTATGGTTAATAGTTTTTCTGCGAAGTAAACAAGTTGCATTCTTTTATTACATGGAGTAAGAATCTTGTGACTTTTCTTTATTGTTTATTTTATATCATTCCAGAGAAGATTTTATTTTATCCGTAATATGCCTGTTAGACAGTATTTGTTTAGTGCCAGGAAATGAGTCACTTGTGTTCCACGACTGACTCTGAGACAAACCATTAAGAGATTTACTGACCCTCTGGTAGATATTAAGTTCACTGAAATCCCTATGTTCTTGTTTCAATAACAGGGTACTGTTAAGGCAACATAAATATCATGCAAGTTTCCCAGGGAGCTTTTACCTATGGATGTGCATTATTAACAAAGGTGAAAGCTGGACAGGTAGATTTTATATCGATTATTAGATTCCTTGCTAAAATGTGCAGTATACCAGAAAACCAAGGACACCCCTGGTTAATATTACAAAAATGAAATGAAATGAAATTAATGAAAGCAACTGGGATAGACTGTGTTGTGTCTACTGAACATAAACTGCAAAGCAGTTGCAGCAGTGGTTAGGGCCTATAGAAAGAGCAATGCTATCAATAACAGAAAAAGTGCCTGTCATCACAAAATGATGCCACTTGCAATTCACTATTTACACAACCTTGCACTGAAAAACAAACTGATATATGTTTCTGACCTGGCATCGGCCTGAATTTAATGCAACAGTACATGTTTGGATTATATTTTATTTGGTACAGCAATAAAATTGCTCCAGCACAGAAGAGAATTTACAACATTAAAATCCAAAAGTTAGATGGCAGAACATATTCAATGGAAAAGTCTGTAAATTACTGAAAAAAATGACTTTTTCTCTCCAAATACGAGTATTGTGTTTAGAATAAATTGGCTTCTTCTGCTGAGGTAAATAACATCCAAGCGTACATTTTGAATTTAAGTTAAAAAACAATCTGAACATTGTCTTAAAGTACTTCTGCTTTAAACTATGAATTAACAGTAAGACATAATTATTCTCTCTCTACTGTAGTGGGTGCCACTACTTTGCTAGCCCTGACCTTTTGCATGTTCATGATCTGTGAGAATAGCCAGACACAAGCTCAGGCCCAGCAGCGCCTCAGGCCACCCAGTACATGTGAGATAAGATAAAAAGAACAGGAGACTCAATCAATGCAGAAGTGCTTTACTGGCCAGGTTGAAGCTTTTATAGAAGTGTAGATAATTGTGTTCTAGCTGGCTACCTACTGATAGTGGATGATTTGAAAGCCAGTGTCCATTAGCATTGCATTCTTGCTGCCTTCTCAGCTTGCTCCTGAATGGCTCAGGGTGATGTCAAACAGGACATTTGCAAGACATCAAAAATCACAGACAGAAATAGCATCCAGCTGGAAAGAGACAGTGATGACAAGAATAATCACATCTTCACTCAAAAGCCTCCATCTACATTTTTGGATATGATTTTGGAAATGACTTAAGTTAGCGTGAATCTATTGCACCATATTTAGTAATAGTCCTGTTTAATGACACATCTCTTGCCTCATTTACCTCACTGCCATAGTTTAGCAGGACTTAGGTTTTGTCATCATCTTTTGTACTTCTTGACAGTGATGTACTTAAAAAAACTTAACTGTCATTCATTTTGATGTAAGCTGATCAGGAATCATAAAAACGAATAGGTTTCCACTTTGAAGCAAGATTATTATTCTCAACTGATGTGGGAATTCAGATTGATTGAACTTGCCATATTTTGAATCACACTTACCTAGGGTAGCATAAAGTTTTTATCTCTTGAAAATAGTTGAAAACAAAGTCAAGAAATGAGTTCCTGATGCAGACTTACCCAAAATATACTGTGGATTTACTCAGATTTTAGAGCTAAAAAGTCTTGTTGAGCGCTATGAATTTGTACACAGTTCTGTAAAACATGAGTTGGGTTGAAAGCAGACACATTCCTAATAAAATTCCTGCAAGAGGCCACAGGGTACAAGGCTCTGTTACTCTTTTTAAAAAGCAAGCTTCTGCTGATATTTCTGAGCTTACTGAGGCTTCTGAGAGCATATGACCTGGCAGTTATGAATCAAAGTTTTAGGAAATTTTGGGGAATATTTGATAATGAATGTGAGTAGTTCAAGTAGTTAATACTACTCTGTCTTCTCACGTTGTCCTGTTGCTATTAAGCAAAATACACAGCTGACAAATTAGCAATAAGTCAGAGACGAATACAGTACTTAAACAATAGTACATGTCTTATATAAACTAGCATTAAATAGTAAATTGTGGAAAGAAGTATCAGGGTCTGGTTTACATTCAAAAACTGCACTCCAGCATATTTGTTTTCAGCAGATAAAGCTTTTCTCTTTTTCTATTCCTGGTTGCTAAAAGGTCAGTTGTGGCTGCTCTGAGACCAGAGTTTTCAAGTTTAACACCACTCTCCTGTAATCTGCACATAAGTGGAGCCATGATTGGCTTTCAAATTTGTGGCAACAGAAATTTTTCTGCCAATGTATGTTTGAATCTCCGATTTCATGGGAGCAAACAGACATTCATCCTCTTCAGCAGAGGAATGTGAAAACAGCCTGTTAGTTACAAACTATGCGCATACAACATTATATTGGAGGGCAGATATTTATGGGGTATAACAATAAGAATGGAATAAAATACGTGTTTAAATGGTGGGGGGCTCTTTAAATATGTTAGATACAGTTGATGTATTTGGTATTTTTAAAATATTTAGAATCAGATTGCTTTTCTTGTCAGTAGATCTTATTTTAATTACATGGTTCATGGTTCAGCTGTATAATACTGTCACTGTGTTTTATTCCACTCAAATTCATAAAGATTTTGTGTAATAATATTGTGGTGATTTATTTTAAATCATAAACAGATTGTTGGTAGCTGGAGTTGGCTGTAGCTGGGTTTTAATAACTTGACTACACTGCCAACTGTTGCATCAGAGATCGGAGGTACAAAACATACATACTTTTTAAAATATGTACAAGACTGTGACAACAGACGTCAGTTACTTCAGAAATCAAAAACAAAAAACTGGCATATCCTGTGCCCATTTTAGTTCATATTTTCCTTTCGTCATTCCCTTCCAGGCAAGCACAGCTGCCGCAAAACAAGAGGCTCTTCAGGAGACCAGGACTAACAGAATATGGGGCAGTTGTTTTTGTTTCCCTAATGCCTACAATCTAACCAAAATGGCAGTGCTTAATTAGTTTGCATACAGAACAATAATGCCAAACCCTTCCTGAGCGTGTTCACTGGGCATATCACAGACATTACGCAGTGGTTTTGCCCCATTAAGAATCCATATTTTTATGCCAAGAACCACATCCAGTTACAAACAGGCCATCTTATAACTACATGAATGTGGGGCAACCACAGCAATGTACAAAGAGGATTGTCAGGAAAATGACTCTACCATTGAATAGTGCATCTGTTTTTGTAGGAAGTGTTCACTCTTAAGTCTTTCACTGCCACCTTTAGTGAACAGACTGCCTGCCAAAACTGCAGCGCAATAAAGTATAAGCTAATGTGTAACAAAAAAATGCAAAGCTGGCCTAATAGTATTATACTGATGTGCGAAACTTCAGGCTTCACCCAGCAACCTTGTTTTTGTGGAAAAATAAAGCAAAAAGAATCTACTCTGCTGAAAGTTTGTAAAATCAATGGAAAGTGTGACTTGAACTCAAAAGTGACAAAATCAGAACTTTTCACAATAAATATAGCAGTTGATCTTGAAAATAACCCAGTGACAAGTTAATGTGACAACTTTAATTTCTCATAACATGGACCATCAGTTCTGCCGCATTCTAACAAGATTTCTACTAAGAAAGTGCTTTTTAATCTTTCAGTTTTAAGCTAGTTACCCTTATTAAACTATAACTGGTGTATAGTCCTTAAAAATGAATGTGTTTGTCACAACTGGCAGCTGTGAGGGGGTGGTGGACCAGAGGGGATAACACTGAGTGGGCTAAGTCTCCATAGAAGCTCCCTTTAAAACTTGGAAGACTTGCCAGTCTGTAATAAACAGACTCCTTTGTGAGGGTTTTGGAGTGGTACTGTAAGGACAACAAGAACAAACCTAGGATTGGCAGCAACTCCATAAGGGTCTAGGAAACCCAAAGTTGAGATTATATTACATCTGAAATACTAAAATGAAAAAGAAAATAGAACATGTTAGAGTTGATTTAGCTTGCCAAGGGCTGCTGATCCAGTTAACTGCTTCCCAGAGGGGAGTCTCTGTTGTTTGAGCTGGACCTGCCAATCCTGCTTCTCTGCAGCCTTAGCCTACAGCTAATTAAAACAGATTCACAGTGTAGTTTCTCTAATATGGTGTGTCTGTACACTACCTACAATACATATATATAGATGCTAATTTTGAGGAATAAGAAGGGAACAACCTGGGCACTTGACATTATTTATTCTTTAGGTATGCTTTCTAATACTACATGATATGTATAACCTACTGTGGTAACAATCTTACATTTGGGAGGAGCTAACAGTGAGAACTTGTACTGTAGGTAAACTTTTTTCAACTACCGAATGAATCTTGTAACATGTAATAAATCTGTTATTATTTTCTTTCAAAATCACCATAGGCTACTTATTGGAGGGTGATAGATGACAAATTGTTAGCAGCCTATAATATTATTTTTTTTTTTTAGGTGTATTGACCTAATAACTAAAAAACACTGGGGTATTTTTGTTTATTTAATTTGCGTTCATGCTCATTGGCGAACGAAATGAAGACATTTTTCTCTTGACAGTTATTTCAAAGAGGCTATTTCAGAATTTCTCTGTAATTGCAATGTAAGTATACCTTCCTTGTTAAGGTAAGTGCAATATCTGCAGGTTGCAGTGCTCATTGTTACCCTCTTACCCTCCCAGATTTTGGATTTTTCCCCCTTCTATCTAGAAGTATATCTTGCTACACATTGGACAGATACAATATACTATTACTTCAAAAATAGTATGCAGTAAATTTACTTTTATTATGCTATATGTTGTAGACTGTACTCTAATTAAGAAAGGTGAAATACTTTGTGAATTAAACTATGCGAAAGCTAGACAAAGAATATCACTGGTGTCTTTTTTTTATAAACTGGAAAGTACAGGAAAATCTCTCAAATAAGTGTTCTGTTTGAGAGTATTCTGTTCAGCTCAGCTGGTTGTGTTTGGAGTCCATATTAGTTCAACCACAGAGCACGACAGATGATGCACAGCACACTCTTCTTCTTGAACATGGTATAAATTATGCACAGTATCTCCTGGGGTAATTTGGGAACAGGGATTGTAATTAACAGCAGGACTGCAGAAGGACTTTTAGGCTGCATATTTTGCAATGCTAAGCTGAACAAACTGGAATTATTACAGGACTGGAAGGCTGGAATGAAATTAGTGGCGCCTTTGAGGATTATAGCGGATGATCAGACATAAGCTCTTTCTGGACTTGACCATTCTCCATAAATTTCTAACTTTAAAGGTATTATTAGTAATTTGTATAAAATGACCACTGACTTTGGCTTTTTAGAACATATCAAACATTATTATTGAACAAAGCTCTGGATATGTGATCAGAATTTCTGTACCAAAGTTTTGATTTCCTCTGCTACACTGTTAAAAAATAAGTTTGGAGTTATTCAGGTCTGTCTCACAATTTGTCTTACATTACGTACATGCCATATGTACACTGAAGAGTGTTACCAGTTGTTGACTGTTCCTCTTCTCTATAATGGCCCTGGAGATATTCTGCTGTGACATAGTAGAAATGGGGGACAAAATCCAGTCCATTTTTTTCTTTTTTCTTTTTGGCAAAACTGCATTGTGATATCCAGCCAAAAATAAGAGCCTCAGCAGTCTGGATTTGCCAAACTAAGTGGCTAACTTCCAAAGTTAGTCTTTTTGGTATGAAATTCCATGAGTGCATTTCCCTGGATAGACTTAAACAAATCCAAATCTTTCCTTTAATTTGGCAATTAAGTAAAGGTGTGTATTGGATAAAAGGGTAATCATTATATAGAAAACAGCTGCAGCTTCAGGTCTGCTCTTAAGCCATGTTCTTTTGGTGTTTTCTGGTGGCTGATTGGATCATTGCACAGGGGAGTGCAAACTGTGAAAACAGCAGTGATGTGATCTGGAAGAGTCATCAGTAAAGTGATAGCATAAAAAAATGTTATACTCCATATGTAGTTTATGTTCAGGTTGTTCAAACATATAAAAAAGGGTCTGACTGGTAGTGGTTTTTAGTGTCTTTTTAGGCAGTTACTACAGCTGTGTTTTGTTAAGCAGGACCTCATCCAAAATCAATCTGGTTACAGACAAAGCTCCTATAAAATTAATATTTTCCAAATTAAAGTACAGTCTATACACATATTGTACAGTTTATTAGCCTAGTGGCTCATACTGGATCTGCCATAGGTGTCACCTAGTCACCTTTCATTGCTATAAGTGAAAGTCACAGGCAGGTACTCTTTAAATCTTTATGAATCTGTTTTCTTTTAGTGATGTGACCTTAGTCTTGCTCCATTGTGACATTTTGTCAAATCTGAAATGCTTTTGTTTCGCGATGTGTAATTTTATAAAACTTTTTTGTTAATTCTCTGCAGGTTGCTCTTAACTAGGACAGAGCAATATGATCAAAAATGACATTGTAATATTTTTTCATAAATCAATATTTTATTATTTATATTTAGACTTCGTGGACAGACAATATGCAGTGCATGAGTAGCACTGAATATAATGTTCACAAGAAAATTTGAAAGGAAACTTTAAATTTCCACAGGATAAGAGATAAGATATGTTGTGGTACTAAATAATCACTTGTTTATCAGTAATTTGATACCCTCCAGCTAACATGGTCTAACATTTAGGCTTGCCTGCTATGTCGTGCTGCTAGATTGCATGTGAGCATTTTCCATATCACAAATGTTGAGTAACCTGTCTTTTCCACAATTTCATCCTCCTGTGTGAGCTTCCATCGTGTCATTACTCATATTTATATTTCTAAATTCATATCCTTTTTTCGTGTTGGTCCTTGCATATGTCAGCTCTAATGCTGTGGTGTTACAGGAGTATTGTGCAGTAAGTTGTCCAGACTCAGAGCAGACACTTTTATTGCTAAAAAAGTATGTATCAATTTATCATCGTTATTAAGGGTACTTTTAATGTAATAGATCATTTTATTGCCCAGTCCACTCTACAGCACTATTCAATAAAACCTGGAAAATATGTACTTTTGTATTATTGTCTTTTTAATCAGACACGCTCGATACGCTTGTATAGGAGAGACAGTCACTGGCAGATTTCATGACAAATTTCTATTTGAAATGTTGATATTTTTGCATATTGTTTTAAGCTGCTCCAAAGCTAGAACAATGCTTGGCATCAATGGATTTTGTCTTCAACAAGCTATTGTAAATGCTTATACAGATGTACAGTACATGGCCTTCCCTCCCAGACATCATGTTTCATTTGTAATGGTCAGCTTGTGGAGAATTGTTGCGTAGATTTGTAACTTTAGAAGACAAAGAAAGACAGAGAACTTGGTGCGTGATCATTTTGGGGCTTGTGGAATTGTCGCTGAAGGTTGATGTTTGTGTCAAAATCTGCATTTAAATGCACTGATACATTAAATGCTTTTGGTATTGTAGTGATACTCTACACTGTGGCATTGGGAGGGCTGGGGTTTTATCTGATGTGACCTCACTCTAGGTAAACATCCGACCTGGCAAGTAGTTTTTAGCAGCTGCACAGGGAATGTAATGGCTTTTCAGCAAAGCATACACTGCATACAAAGCAGGCCTATGTTTTTATGACCAGTCTTACATGGACAGTTTTATATTGTTGAAAATGCTTAACTGGGTTGAGGGAAAGTTTTAAAATATACATAAAAATGTCTTAGCCAGCACAACATATACTGAAAAACAAAAAATCAAAAGTATGTTTTGACTTTTTGATCAATAATTGACTTTGTACTGCAACCACTGTATGGTAATAATGTGTTATTATATTATCTTCTCCCATTGGGATCACAGCATAAGCACAAAGCAGTGAGGTCACATAAAGTCATTCCATAATCTTGAACATATAGGTTTTAACATAAAGATTAACATATTTGCTCTCTACCAGAGTGTCTGAAAGGCCTGCCCTGTTTTTGACCAGCACAGCACAGTTTGTTTACCTGTGTGGTCAGAACATGCAGCAGCTCCTGCATGTTCTTCATTTTGAAGTATTATCTTTTTTTGAGAAAGTGCTCCAAATGTTTTGTGTACCCATTTTTCTGTTTTGTTACACTCCGTAATTGGTTTTTATGTCTTAAGTGAATTAGGGCTGACCCACTTTGTGTTGCAGAAACAGTGGCTTTTTGTTCAAGCATAAGCTTCCAAAGGGTCCGGCACTGACATCTTACAGCAGTGGGTCCAACCGTTTTGACCGTTTTGTAATTTTCCATTTCCAGTTCACTGCAGCCAAATGGAAGGTTTTTACCTTGTCATATGAAAGATGTTGTGTACTCTCAAAATGTGGATGTTTTTCACGTGTTATACTGTTGTAAATGCCTTTTTTTTAAAAAGTGTATAGGAGTAACTCTTTTGTTTGTTGAGAATGATTCACAATAAACTGTTTTGGTCTTGAAATTATTTATTTTCATTATTTTGTCCACTGTTGCAGTTCTCTCCCACATTAAATTATCTCCTGTCCTAAATTTTATGCTTCCAGTTGGTATATCTTTTTTCAGCAGTCCAGCTTTTTTTCATGGTATCCATGGCCAATGCTGAACATACTCCAAGGAAGCAGATGTAACATTTAACAACTGAATTTTGAATTCTGAAATCTTGTTACTGAAAATTATTTTAAGTACTTAGTAAGTACTTATTTCTAAACATCCTTCGATGTTTACACATGTTTACACTATGCCAAAATCTATATCCAGCCCTCTAATTTGCCAATATTATTAGAGACTTGTACCCGGGATTTGAGGATTTAACCAATGTACATAACTTGGTTATGACTAAACATGAACATCATATGTTAACCTGTGTAATTTCATACTTATGTTGAGTAATTAGTGTTTATGTACGGAAATGTACTGAGTGAAACCAAAGAGGTTTTGTTCCTCAGTCTCCATGTTCAGGGACTTCATTACTCCTCTACTCAGGAATGTGATATTCAGTTGCTGGCACAAAACATGCAAGACATGCATCAACTACATAATTATTTAAAAAACACTGATTATATCAGTGGTTACTTCATGTCTCATGGAGCTTTTTGACAGTTTAAAAGAGCCCTAATTAAGAGAATGTGGTATTTATGTTGTTTGGTGGTTTGGATGTTTTAAGCGAAGAAGTCCAGAAACATCCTCATTGTTGGACAGTTTGATTTTCAGGGCGAAGCATGTCTGAGCTGTTCATGTCTATATTATTAATGTATTGTTTCCTTTCTTGCTATTACTGTCCCAGGCCTTAACTGCAGCTGATTTCCTGCAGCAGTCAAAAACAGCCTTTTTCATTATAGGGTGTTGTGTACAAGTGATATTATTAAAGTACATGGGAAAATTCTTCAAGGTGAGTCTGCATTTGGATAAATTGACCCTAAATGCTGATATCGAGTGATTTTAACAGTCTTTGCTTGTTATGAATTTACAAGCAATGTCTGTAGAATCTGCAATTTACTTGCTTGTGTCCATTTTGAGATTAATCAGTCAAACCATTTAAAGAGGCATTATGTAAAATAGATAAATGAATTAGATCCAAGCAAAATATATGTCTCTTACCACTACAACCTCAAAAATGGCTGACTTCACCACAGTATACAAACAAATGGGCTAATGGTGAAAAACAGGCAACTAATTTATATGAAATTAGTGGCAGGTCTTTGCTTTCTTCATTATTTTATATACCATAAAAGGATGCAGTATCATAGGTTTTTTTTTTTTTTTCAAAATAGTATTTATGTGTTCTTCATATCTAAAATGCTTATCTAAGGTTGATGGCCATCATTTACTGTGTTGATACTGGATGCTGGGTGACATGATTCAGTGTTCTGTTATCTCTCATTAACTGCCATTAAGTTGAGTTATCTTTGCTAAGATTGAAGTGTCTTTTATTTTGCTAATAATTGGTCGCAAAACATTACAGTACAGAGCAATATGTGCTCTATTGTTGCATTGTGAGTTCAGTTTCAAATGCTCAGCTTTTTTATAATTAAAATGACATTAGCCTTTTCACACCATGGCACTTCATTAAGTATTATTATTATTATTATTATTATTAATAATAATGATCCAACTATATCACTGTGAATAAGGTGATCAGTATGCAGGTGCCTGTGTTTTTAGCAGCTTTCATCTCACTGTTTCAGTTTGATGGTCTGTTAAGTCACAGACAATGCAATGCAACCAGGCCACAAGCTCACATGACACAGAAACTGGGCATATCTTACTTGTCCAGCTTGAAATGGTTGTGAGCAGAAGTAGATGAGCGAGTTGTTAAGAAAGTGACACATTTATGAAGACAGATACACCTAGATGTTTTTGTCGGGATTGAAGCCAAACTAGGGGTAGGATAGCTATATTGAATACTGGACAGAACACTGGACAGAAAGTGAAGAACTTTAGTGGGATGCCCATGTCGCACTGTTTTCTAGTCACCACCTACAAGTTGCTGTGACATTGCTTTGGAGACTTTTTCCCCTCTAGTGGTCAAATAAAGCAATTGTAACTTGTAAGCTGCTTTAATGACTGTTCCTTTCATCAAGATTGTATTAGATTTGTCATACCTGCAACTGAATCTCCTTGGCATGCAGATCCAAACAGTACAATGACCTTCTGCTGTTGTATATATGCACACACACAGTACAGAAAAATAGGCACACATTTACAGGCACATGTTTATCATCACCCTGTAAAACCTGAATACTTTCTCTAAGCAGTCAACACTGTCAGATTAGGAGTGGGCAGAAAGACATGCATTTGGTTCCAAAAGGAAATATCTTGAATGACTGGGGCCTCAATACACTAAGTTCTCGAAGTGGATGGTGTGGTTCCTTTAGATTGAGCAACCTCAGTTTTGGAATATGTCTCTTTTAAGGCTATGAGCCAGTTTCACTTAGTGTGAGAACTTTCTGCCTTATCTATGAATTGGGCAGTGTGTCTCAGCGTTTCCTCCATGGGTATTCATGAAAATGCCATTGATTAATGTTCATGCACTAAAAGCACACACTGGGTACTTAGTACTTATCGCACATGGTGAACTCCCTTCTCTTGGCCACAGACCTGGGCCCAACAGTTCCGTAATGGGGGACATAAGGAAATTATAACAATGTCAAGGAAATGTGTTAGCATGCCTGTCGGAAATGAGTGTCTCTGTACTCAGCTGAACCTTGAGGAATGGGGTTAAACTAACCAAAAACTAAATTTTATTTGGAGCAGTTGTTATATATGGTGTGTAACTTTGATCCATAGAAGCAGGAAATATTACTTTTTTGTTCCTTGATGATTTCAGGGTTGGTGAAATGCATGAGAATGCTTATAATTTTGGCCTTAACTTGGTTTTCCCGTATCTTGTTATCATTCCACGTAATTGCAATGTCCTAAGCATGTCTAGTTGGAAGCCATCTGACATGATGAAAAGTTGTTTCATCAGCATTTTACATTGCCCATGGATTCTACTGCCTGGACTCTTTCTCACTCTTTAGTAGTGCATTTTCAGATTGCCCTTGACTCCCAGGAAAGCCTGAGAAACTCTTAGATTTGCACATCACTTTGCACTCAGCCGGCAAATTGTTCTTTTTTGGTATATAGAATAGAATAGAAGCAAGAGTGAGCACATTATTATTATTGTTATAATTATTATAAACCAAACCTCTTTTTGTGGGTTCACTGTTTTTTCAGTCAGCCCATAGTCTTCAAATTCTAAACCTATTAGTAGTAAGTGATATATGACATAAAGTTGCAATTTTTTTACAGCTAGTTTTGACACTATTGAAGTTGCTGACCAACTATTTGGCATTGCCCTTACCACTATAGATAGCTACTTTCTGTTGCATGACATTAGCAACACAAAGCAGTTTATGCTTGATTAACATGCATGCAAACCCCTGAATGGAGGCTCTAAGCACTATGCATTGCCAAAAACATTGCACATGAACTGAAAAAGAATACAATCACAGCTTTTATAGTAGTGCTCCTTCCAGTGGAAATAACCAAATGAGTACTTTAGTCATGCTTAAAAGATGTTATGATGAATTATTGTTTATTTTTAATCCTAATATTTAATTTTAAGCTGATAAACGAATTTCTCTTGTAAGCCCTACTTTGAAACATAGATGTGGCACATATAAGATAAACTGAATACTAATGGTCATTATAAGAAAATCCTGCATTCCTAATCTGTCCTTTATTTTACACTATACGTGTCCAAAGTCTTAGCATGGCAATTTAAACATAAAAGACATTTTAAGTATAATTAATGATCAGTACAAAGATTAAAGGAGAATTAGTGCATAGAAACTTGGATGTTTCACTTGAGTGCACGCAAAGCTCCCTTAACGTTTGAGTCTTCAAGATTTTAATGCCAAATGTGAGTCACCCTACAGCCTGGCTTGGCCCTTACCAGAACTCATCAGTTTTCCCTGGGTGCCTGGGCTCCGATCTGATGTTCACTGGAACCCGCTTTATATACAGACCTATGTTAACTGCTGAGAAACCACATCTGGAGTGTCGTCTAGATGTGTGCATCACAGTTTGGAGGTTAGCCAGTCTGCTTGTCTGTTATCATTAGAAGAATGATGTTTGTACTGCACCGGGCACTCCTCATCTACCAGTTTGCAATGGTTGTCACTCTGTGGTGTCTTACTATACAAAGATGAAGACAGACTATATAGGTTGAAAATAGTCGTTATGTGTCTTCATTGTGGTTTGTTTTTCACATGTTCTTTGGCAGCTTAGAACAAACATAGTTTTAAACAGGCCTCTGTTGTGAATACTGACAGGATCAAAAGAAAATCCAGCAATCTTCGGCATGCCAGGACGCATACTATGCTAGAACCACCCAACATAGCTGACCAGCTTCCCTCTGTGTTGTAATGATCTCAGAGCTGATCCAGTGCAGCACCCCACAGCAAGATATAAACAGTTGCCCAGTGAACAAAGGTTCATTGTACCAATAGTAGTCCATGTGTAGAGTGTTAAACTGTAATTTCCCCTCACGCTACAAGAAATACACAAGAAAACAGCACCATCTGTAATAGCATACTGTTCGTTTGAACCTTTGATCACAACAGACTGTCAAATCAGTTCACCATGGATAAATGGACTAACAAAGGTAATATATTTCTGCTCATGGAACAGATGTTGCCTCACAGCAAGAAGGTCCTGGGTTCGCAACCCAGCCTTTCTGTGTTGAGTTTGCATGTTCTCCCCGTGCATGCGTGGGTTTGCTCCAGGTACTCCGGTTTCCTCCCACAGTCCAAAAACATGTATGTTAAGTTCATTGGTGACTCTAAATTGCCCATAGGAGTGAGTGTGAGTGTGTGTGGTTGTTCGTCTTTGTGTGTCTCTATGTGGCCCTGTGATGGACTGGTGACCTGTCCAGGGTATATCCCTGCCTTCCACCCAAAGAGAGCTGGGATAGGCTCCAGCAGATCCCTGTGACCCTGGTTAAGGAATAAGCAGGTATAGAAAATGGATGGATGGAACAGATGTTGAATTGATCACATATTATACATGTTCATATGATATGAGTTTGTTGAAAAGAGTGTTATAGCCATATATTTGTACATTCATATTCATAACTGAATAGATATGAATGACCATTGACATTTTAAATCACCTTTTATAAACAGAACTACTAGCAATAACTTGGTCATAAAATTTGAGAGGTGCTCATTTGAGAACTAATTAGTATGTCTGTTAGAAGTAAATAAGTCCCCCACTGCCTTAAAATTTAATGTACTTATACCTCAGTGTGTTGATATGGTTTCTGGCAGTGACCTCAAAATCTGTCTTTAGAGATTTTATTTCAGTTCTCCTAAAGCTAGAGTACTTGGAAGCTTGAAGCGGAGTATATTGTGATGCTCAGCCAACTATACCTGTAGAGCAAGAGCCATTAGAGCAGGGTTCTTTTGTAATCTGTGGTTGTGTCCAAAAGAGCTGGTCTCACTGTGAAAGGCATGTGGGAGGAAACTGGAGTAAGCCCCATGGGGGCACACAAAGAACATGCAAACTCCACAACCTCTACACTGCCTTGTCACCCTCAGACACAACCACTCTCATGAAATACTAATCTTAATAAAAAAACAAAGCATTACAGTTACAACAGATAAATTCTGTCACTGTATAATTCCATTAAACTAATCTGAGACGAGTGATTTAGGATGGTTTGCGGTATTGACCAAATTCATACTAGGTCACATATGTTTCTGTTGACCATACAGCAAACTAGAGACTCAGTCAAAGGTTCTAATTCATTTGAATGGGAAAGTGCGTCTAAGCTTTTAACTAGTAGTGTAAATGCTAAATCCTATTTTTATTTGGTAAAAGTGAACAGCATGTCAAAGCAGAAACATAATTGTTATAAAGAACCCACTGTTTTGGGCATAATTAATAACAGCAAGTTCTGTGTGACCTCTCCTCAGCATTCCACCAAAGTCTATGTTCAATCTCAGCCTTTTTGGCAAAAACAGCATTCAGTTTAGCCCAGAGGAGGGCTACCAGACATGAGCTAAAATAGACATTAAGTCTCACAAATAAATGGAGAAAAACACTACTCTCATCCAGAATACACTTTTGCTTCCCAAACAGACTAGTCAGCTGGAGGTTTTTGGCCTTAAATCAAACATTGAAAGAATAGTACCATGCAGGATACGGCATTAGGTCAGTGTCCTGCTGATGTTTGGATTGTAACTAATAATTTACTGTAATCAAGCAAGCCCAGAGCACTTCAAATGTTTCTTTGTTACTGAGTTTTTGTTTTAGATTTTTTTACTTATTCAGTTTGAGGTTTTTTTCATGTAGCTGATGAGTTCACTGAGAAAAACAGATGTTTCATTCATTGTTGAAATTATCAATCCAATATGTATAATATAGGAATATTGAATGCAGCAATAAGTGACTATTGGCTATGAGTGCCGTAGCAGAGCAGGTTAAAATACACAATGGGATCTCAGGTGTGGCCTGAGAAAAGCAAAGCATAATTTCATTGTTTAAACAAATTTGTGAGCTTATAAACAAACCTGTTCCGCTAAGTTTATAACACCATCTGGCAGCTCATTTTATTTACTTGCTGGCCCATTTTGTTTGTTTGTATGCAGTTACATGATGTATGTTAATGTATTGCAGCCTTACCTATGGGTGCCTGACCACAAGAACGTTGTAAGACTAACAAGCGATAGAATAATTAATGAAGCTGGTATTTGCTTTGTTGGTTAGACCCTTGTGTATCCCGCCACTTAGGTTCAGTGTAGTAAAATGAGAACGATAATAATAATTAATAGTTGTATATCTATAAATAGGTCTCTAAATGTGAGAAAATTGGTGGCATAACCACAGTTTTTCTTTATGCCACAAGTTGCATGGAAGAATGGAAATAATTACTCTTTCTATTCAAGTTTATTCATAGCTGTTTGTACTACATAATTAAAGGGAAAATATACTTTCAGTCTGAATGAACCTTGAGGAGTTGAGATTGTTAAGATGCCTGACCTAACTTTAAGGAAATCAGCATGAGGGAATGTGAACACTAATGATGGCTGTCACTACTATGAAGGATAGTGTGTGTCTTGGAAAGCAGAACCCATTAGCATGCGTGCAACAGCCTGATCTGTCAGGTTTGTGTCTGAGAGAGTAATAATGTTGGCTGCACCTTCTGCCAGCATGAAGTACCTCTGCTCAACCTCTTGTACTTGAAAGTCCAAAAATCCAACCCAAGACAGAACAAAAAGCTGGACGACAGACTTGTCGGCACTGAGGTGTTTCCTCAGTACCATGAAAATGACTTGACATATGGTTTGACATATTGAACCAAGATGAATCTGCAAACAGGTGTCTGGAGAGGATGTGTCCTCTTAGTGGTAGAACTCCATATCAGCGGCACAATTTGTGATAGTCAGTAGGTCACAAAGTTGTTTTAAGGTGATTTATTGATGTTATTATTGGTAAATGAAGAGGAGTCTTAAGACATACTTTAGAAAGTACAATTAGTCTTTTTGTAGCAGTTATTTTTTTTTCCTCACTAATATTTTTTTCACCGTAAATTTCAACAGACATACCCTGATGAGAAATTACATTTATACTTATGTTTACTCAATTACATTGTGGTGGCAAATGTAATTGCTGGCTGGAATTTGTTCAGAGGCAACATGTTTTTTTGAATGAATGAGGCTGCACATTTATGGATTGGACCGGAGTCACCAGGAGGTGGTTGGGGAGGATGGCGGATGTGCAGAGTGCATGACTGTAACTGCATAGACTAAGGCTCCCCTCTGTGCTTCAGCTCAGGCAACAAAAAACACTTTGGTTAGGTTCAGGGAAAGATTGAGGATTAGATTATATGTAAATAAACACGTCATGTCTGAGATGGACTGAGGTTGGTCCTTGCTCTACTTCTGCTCATTTTTACAAGACTGACAGTCACAATCAACCAGGTGAACTTTCCTTAAGACTGTAGAGACCAGCAGGCTGATGTTTTTTGGGTTCAGTGCTCTCAGTCATCCCTGTGTGATGCTTTTCTTTACACTGTGACTGGCTTCCACACATGGATTCCCAGGCACAGCGCCCTGATGTTTCCAGTTTATGCATGCAGCCAGTGACTTTGTAATGTTTTCTTCTGATATTCTGTGGACACATGCTGATTGTTGCTGTATTCCTTTCTCTCTACCTCAAAGTTTTCAGGATCACTTGCTTAAGAGAAACAGCAAAAACTAATGTTGCTGCTTGTGTTGGAAAGCACTCAGCTAAAAATTAGAGCCACGGAGAACAGGTAATTATCTGGGTTGTGGTTCGCTCTTCCTCTGTCTCTCTTGACTCTTACAGATAAGTATGCGCTGTATCCATGCAAATGCTTGGCTGATAGTTCAGTTCCTTCTGGATGAGGAAGGGGTTGGGGGGGCTGTCTCTCGCTGTCTCAGTGTGTGTCTCTTTCTCTCTCTCTCTTTCCTTGCTGGCAGCAGCGTCTGTACTGTTGGCAGGAGTGACCAGAATAAAAACAGCAACACCAGACATAGAGGAGGAAAAAAAGCAAAGTGATCCATTGAACCAGAGTCTTTACCCTCTCCCAATTACGTCGAGTCTTACATTTTTTTCCCCTTTTTTCACCTTTTCCCCCTCTCTTTAAAACTTCGGGTTAGTGGTAATTATCTAGAACAGAATAAAACCATCTGATCGGGAGAGGGGTGGTGCATTTTGGAGCGAGATGGCTAACAGAAACATTCTGTTGCTCTTCTGTGGACTCTTCCTCTTAGCACTGATTCAGCCCTCTCTTCAAGGAGGTAAGTGTGAGCTACAGGTGAACTGAGCCACGAACTTTGCTGCATCAATCACCGATTTAGAACAGGTGCATTTCTTTTTTTATCTGTGTCTTTTTGATCCTTAGAGACATAAAACCAAAGACCTTACGTATTAGAAAGTTTTGCTAATCTTTGTTATCAGAGTTACAAATATAAGTTATCACTCATTTTATTAAAACTATTTAAATAACATACAGTTTTTCTGTTGCAGTGGAACTTGATTTAAATAAAATACATTTTTTAGTGCTAACTTTTTTTGTTGCTTTTTGCAGATTAATCTCAGCTATAATTTGACAAAAAGCAGTTCAACAATTGCATTTCTGTATTTTTTTTTGGTTATATAATTTAAATACATTTATTGTATTAATTGACACAATCATAAAAATTAAGATGAATATTGTTTAGTTGGGCTGATCTTCTATACTTTTACTGAATCACTCAATAGCAATTAGTGTCCTATCTAAATGTAAACATAAAATATGCAACCATTCATTTCTGTGGTTCCTTAAACGAGTATGTATGTTTTATGATGTTTTGAGATGATAACAGTCAGAACACTAAAAACTATGGATATTTAATGCATGTTTGCAAGGCTGCAGACACTGTCCTACAGTATGAAATATCAGGAAGAGAAAGTTCCTGTTGGTCCCTCTAGTCACTCAACAAAATCTCATAGGTTAAATTCCCCCTTGATGAACTTCCAGCTGCATAGACTGTTTGATAGTGTCTGAGCGGGTCTTTTCTGGACGTTAGAGGAGTCTTCTGCCAGATATCTATGAGGCAGCAACATGCAGATTTGATCGGTTAGTTTCATCAGCACTGTAAACCTAAAGCTAAAGAGAGCTTGTGAGCATGCCTTCACTCTGCTTACAAATGTTCCACCTGTGAGTTTGGTTTTTCTCCCCTTTTCTCGTTGCTTTGAGACTTTTTTTTTCCTGTTTTTGGCAGAGATTTTCCGAGTTATTTAGCCCTCAACTGGAAAACATTTTAAGAATCTGGGGCTGGGTAATAGTAGAGTATTTTTTTTCTTTTTTGTATTTATTTGCTCAAAAGTCACAGCTGTTTGTTTTTATTTGTTTTGTTTTGTTACTTTCTAGTGTCAATGTCTTATCTTCCAAGTGTCCTTTCAGATTCAGTATGGTTAGATTGCTAGACTTCTAAAAGAAATATTTGTCCATATGAAGCTGCAGTTGTTTTGTTTGCCTTCTCTCATTTGATCAATTTGACACAGTCTACCAAGTCTTTTTGTCTTAGTTCATAGATTGTACTATTTAAAAATGTCCTCATAGTGCATTTATCCATGCATTAATCCATTTATTCCTCTTTGTGACAGCCACATTTCAGGTGTATTTAGGTAAAATATCAAATGTAAATTATCTAAAATATATCAGCCAATGTGCCAACAAATTTCAAGACTGGCTTACCTCAAATGAATGTTGAATTAATCCATATAAAGCATTTCACTGGTGCTTAAAGTACTTCCATGTATCTTTGCACTTTTAACTTGGCCTGGTCCAAAGGTCAATTTTCTGTGAGTAACATGAACCTCATTAACACCCAGTGCACTCATTTAATGCCTCTGCACATAAAGCACTTTTTAAAAAAGCCAACCTTTGAATTATGATCGAAAGGAAGGACTGTATGAATGTTTTCCACTGACAAGTGTAAATGAGTTATGTTTCTAGAGGAAACATCTGGGAAGGAGTTGTTAATAAATATTCCCCTGTCAAGTTACCCTATGACCATTTGCAGGTACTGTAGTATGTTTGTTGTTTTTCCCTTTTACATTGAAAGGGGCAGGCTTAAATTACATTCTACAAACATCTGTCAAATGAATGAATGAGCTGAATGTTACTTTTATGAAACTAAATTTATGTTGACACAGCTTGGGCTCGGTGGCTTGTATTTTTTATTGCTGTGTTTGATAACTGAATCAAACCAGGCCTAGATAGATTCATAAAATTATTTGACTAAATTACCCAATGTAGGAATTTAATCAGCCTCATTCGTGATAAACAGTAAATCAGCCACAGTAAGCATCCCATCCTTCTCGTTCTAACCCTAACCTGAAGAACTTGTGCCAAAATTAAAGTTTGGCTCTTATGACAGGCTCAGTTCTGATGGATTAGTGGGAGATGAAGTGAGAAAAATAGCTGTTTTGTTCTCTCACAAATTCCAAAAAAGAGGCTGTGTGTTGTTTCCTTAAATGCCGCTGGAAGCCAGTTTACTTCATTTGGTATTCATCAGGTTCAGCCTAAAGGCTGCAGAGGAATTTAATAATCAATGACACTCACTTGGCTGTAGGTGAAGCTAAACTAAATCAGTGCAGATAGGATGGCATGCCTTAGCTGTCACAAAACACTAGTGATGAATTGCAGCATTACCCCAGCACTGCTGGTAAATACCTAAACTGATTGTTTTGATTCACCAACCAATTGGTGCTTCAGGCTTTATTGGTAGCGTGTGTTGTGAGAACTACTTCTGGTTAGGTTGAGTGCAAACCACAGCATACTGGATTAATGTCATGCATAGTCATCCCAGTGCTGAACAACTCTACGCTGCAATTAAAGAAATGGACCATTCGAAGTACCATCTGAGCAACACAGTGAGGTTTTCTTCAGTGGAGTTTTTGTTCAATTTCTTTGGCTTCTTTAATACTAGACCCACAGAGCCATCTTAATTTGTTGATGTTGAATGGTTTGGTGTAATTTGCAGTTGAGGTGACCTCATTCAGTTCTCATTTGGATAGCAGCCTTCTGGTTTCAAGCACTGCCTGACCAGGGTTTGCTGTTGTGAAAGAACCGTTATTCCATGTATTCATGTCTTACTCTGGCACACATCCTGGGAAAGTCTTAGAAGATCGGGCGATTCCATTCCAGATTAGAGTTTAACATCAAAGTTTGTAGCCTGGCTGGGAAGTCACTGTATAACGAAGCTCCTAGGCATAAAGAGATTACTAACAATTTGGCCAACAGGCTTTCCAATCATCATCTTTACTGTAACTACTGTTAAAAGTGCTGCAGGGATAAGACTAGAGCTTTGAGATGAATGAGTTGTTTTTAGTAGACGCAGTACAAAAGGACTGCAGTGTAAATCCTTCGCACTACACACAGCATTCTGTCCTATCAGTTGTAAACCTGATGGACTGTTAATGCAAGTGGATTATTGTCTGGCTGATTTGTGATCCAACATACTTTTGACTCAAACATATAAGTTTCTCACAAAGGCATCACGTTTTCACATGTAGATGCAGCATGTGCGCATTTACTGTGAGTGTATTCACGTAGTAGTGAGTCCTCACTGCAGCTAGAAACACATATCAGTTAATAATTGTTTAGTTCATAGTCTTTGGTTTTGGATAAATGTCAGCCCTAGCATCTCCCAGTGAGATGTTTGGTCTGCACTCAACCAGTGCCAAGTGTTCAACAAAGAAGCACATTAACTCAGATGATTCATTCCAGCCACTCTGCAAGCATCCCCTCACCAGGCTGTGAGCTGCTAGGAGCAGTCTCAGTGGGCCAGCGATCTGAAACGGCTCCTGTCAGGAATGTTTTCATCTCAACCTGCCATTGCCTACTGATAGCCAAGTTTACAACATGACATGACAGCATGAGCACATTAATATAAATAATATTTTTTAATAAAAAGCCTTAGCTGATCAACTGATGAGAAAAGATCTAATAAAATTAAATTGTAAATAAACACATTACGTCAATTTAATCAGAATTCTCTGGCGTAAGTCATTGTATGCTGGGTTGTATTAGTTTCAGTGCACTTTTTGTGGGAGTGGATGGAGATAAACATGGCACCTTTAGGCTTTTTGCATCAATGAGTTTTGTTTAAACTAAACAAAACTGCATTTTTGAAAGAGTTTTGTTAGATTTTACCAGCACAGCTACTTGAGAACATGTCCAGTTCCAGCATATGCTTTATAAAATGCCTACAGTCTGGGCTGGGTGCATAATGAAGATTTAGTTCTCTTTGACATAATTGACTGATTTTATGCTTTTCCCCTCTAACTGTATAAAGAGTTTTTACCCTTGTCAGGATAAAAGTAAAATGGTAAACTAAACATTTTGTTCATAAATACCACTGATAATTCTTCACTCAGTCGTGTTGTTGCTGACAATTCAGAGTGAGTGGCCAAAATCATTCTTTATGTCCTGCACTTAATATTTCAGAAGTCGGTACACATCAGTCTTATCTCGGTTGTAATGGTCAATTTCACATATATTTTATAAAATAAAACAACTGTACGATGTATTTAGTTTGAAATTTTGCATCTGATAGCTTTAAAAAAGGCATGAAAAATGCAAGGCAAAAACGTTTGTAGTGAATGTCCTTTATGTGGTCAATTATGGTCTATTTGACTTTGCCCCTGTTATTGTGTCAGTTCTACTGTGTGATATGATCGTATAAATCAGTTTCTGGAAAGGAGTCATAATATGAACTGTTTATTCCAATAGCTTGTAGTGATTTCACATTGTTGATGGTTATCTTCAACCATGGCTTATTCTTTCATTATGTTCAACCCTGAAATATTCATACAGGAGAGTCCGCAGTTGTTCCAAATCCCCTTTTTTTTACTTTCAAAGGCATGTCTTTCCTAATGTTGTAATGATCCCCTGTCAGCTTCCAGTGGTAAAGCTTCACCCAAGACACCTAAAGGCAAACAATCACTAGATTAGAATCGGTTCTAGGTTAAAATATTGCCATCTGTGGGCTGTGAGTTTGTTTTCCAGTGCACAGCTCAGTCCGATGTTCTGCTTCAGAGAAGCGTCACTGGGACTATGTTGGGCAAATGTAGAAAGGAAAGGTGAAGTCTGATTGGGGTGGGTGCAAGAATAAGATGAATTTTCCCATTAAAATTTTTTGCTTTCTGGATTGCTCCTCAAATTTTCCTTCTTCACCATCCAGCATGTTCTGGAAAATAGTGCACTGGGTGACTGATAGTAGGCCAGCTGTCACACATCTGATAACAGGAGATGTAAGTGTGCCAGGAACCAATGTTCGCTTCATTGCACTGCTGCTGTGTGTTGCAGTTGGAGAACTTTCCATAAAGACACAACTAAACATCTTTCTCTGGGAGAGTGGTTTTGAATTTGAACACAGCAGTTTTTTTTTTTTTTATTTTATTGAAAGGAATGGAAACAGTGGTACAGAATTGTCTAAATGTATGTGTGTGATGTTACTAAGTAGTTTTCCATAGGACTCCAAGCTATGTGAAGTGCAACACCATCATCATGAATAGTTATTTGTAAAGGACTAGGATTGTGAGGCTGTGTGAGGGTTTTTAATCACATGTTTGGCATCCATAAGTCCAATGTAAATTGTTCCTTCAGTTAATTTTATGATTTAGTGAAAGACTAATTATTAAACAACCACAACACGAGGTTGTGGAAATGGCACATTGCTCAACAGTTTGTAGTAAATGAAGTAAAAGCTAAACTTTTGAAGTTACAAAGAGCAATTGTAAAAACTGTATGGAGGTACTAAGGAAAAGCTGTCATTGGTTCAGTTTTATTGAGCAACAAACCAGTTCTTAAAATTTCCTAACTTCTTTCCTACTTAATTATTATTTGTGAGCCCAATAACCTGTATCCCCAGGAAAATGAAGTGCTTTAAGCCAGTATAAGGTTTCCACATTGACGGTAATTTGTAGATAAAATAATGAATCACATACATTTTTTTCTGCATGTGTATTGCCAGCTTTGAAGCTTAGCTAAACAGCTGATAAATGTTTCACTTCCTACTTTCCAGGCCGACACTCAAAACATGACATGATGCAAAACTAAACATACAAGGAGTTGTACAGCACTTTCCACCTGTTAGCCTGTCTGGTCAACTACATCATTTTATCAAAATTCAAAACAAGGGAATGTGAGAAACCAAAACACGTGCATACACATATGTTGTATATAAAAATGATTTTATCTAAGCCTTTGAGCTTTTAACACATTGTCTTCATTGTGTTGTATAAACAAAATTTTAATCCTTTGGAAGCTGAATTCTGATTATGAAATTTCTCAGCAATTGTATTGTCTTTGTGTTTTGAATTTAATTTCTGGAATTTCTTAGACATTACTGTCACTTCCACAATAAATGGATGTTCAAGTTTACTTGATATATCATAAGGACAGACAGGCTGATGGAAAGTGGGCATATATTAAACTCAGTTACAACAATTTCAGACAGCAAAGTCCCAAAAACATAAGAAATGTTGAATTCTTCACAGATTTTCAGTTGACATGACATTCATTTGTGAAAACACAGCCCGTAATGTCTGTTAACACAGACCCCTTGTCACTGTAAGCTTCCACATGGGCTGAAATTTGGGAAACTGAGAGCCATAAAAATTGTCCACCAATTCCATACTGTGTAAATCATTTAGATGGGCCTGCATGTGGGACACCTGCCAGAAAGCAGCTCAAGGTCACATCCAAAAGTAGATTTTTCTTTCTTCCTGCGTCCTTATTTGCACAAAGTTTACTGGTGAAGTAAAGTTGGAAGTGTTTTTTTCTGCAAAGCAAAGTATACAGAGTACTTTGCTCCAATTTATGTTAATTATCATTATGCAAGGAGGATGGGATTTGAAAAAAAAAAGAAAAAAGAAATGTATTATATTTATCCCACATGAAAACAGATAAATATCACACTTGGGATGATGGTTGCACAAATGGGCCACACTTTATAGCCAACATGACAATGTATTTGTGTTTTGGGACCCAAATTTCAGCCCATCATTAACCCATGTGAGAACCATATGGACATTTTGAAAAAGATATAATATATACTTTAGTCTTAGCACTTGTTCTAGATACACTGTAATTAACATTGGAGGTTTTCATGAAGTGTCAGTATGTCCCCCCCAGACAGTACCTTACATAGCAGTAGTTCCCTTCTGCTGATAACTGGCTGCATTTGCAGCTTACTGTGAGTGAGTCGTACAGTTGGAGCACATTCAAGTCCAAAGTGGAGTGATGATAAATTCAAATCACTGTCAGGATTCCTGTGAGTGCATGGACGTCATCACCCTCTTAATGCAGTCAGAGCAACTCTGGGCTCACACCACAACAGTAGACAATTCAGCTCACAGCAGTCATTGTATTTAACTGATAACAACAAGGCTTCTCACATGCTGGTGCATAACAGGAGGTGATTTATTGATGCTACACATTGTGTGTGCTAAAGTCACTACAATGTAATAGAAATTCAAATCTACTATTCCAGTGTTTTTTATCGATCAGTATTAATCATATTATAAACACTCAGGGCAAATTTTTAACTGGAATCAACTGTGAAATAAATTCTGCCTTGTTTAATCCCTTGTGCTCAATAACTCAGTCTTGTCCTTCACATAAATTCCAGCACATTACTGTGACCTGGAGTTCACAAGGAACATAAGCCCAAGATTATGATGACGATAATTAAGACAATCATGAAGAAATCCCGAAATTTATTGAGGTAGGTGAGGCTGAATAGCAGAGGTCGGTGTATGTCTTATTTACATATATGGCCTAAGTGAACCTAATGCACTTTGTAAAAATAATACAGTAGCACGATGGGATTCTAAGAAATAGGAAAACTGGAGCAGACACACACTCCCTCTTAACTTGCTTGCACTACCCAGACAGGAAATCCTCCTTTTGACTGTAAAATGAAGGAGCAGATTTGAGAACAATCACTCCACCCTCATCGTGTAGTGCCTGCACCTCAGATCTCTGACATACAGCCTCTGGCATGGGCAAAGTGACAGATATGTACATAAACACAAACACATGGGGGAACACATTAGTTGTATTGACTAATCAAATACAGGACCCTGGATAATATTATTTTTTTCCAAATTTTATTTTATTTGAACCTGCATGACTTTTAATAATTTTCTTCAGTCTGTCGTGAGTATAACAAGGCCAAACCCTAAGATATCTGATCAGTTCTACCCTCATCCATCTCAGTGTCCTTGAGTTAAAAGGCAACCTCTCTCATCTGTCCATTTGTTCATTAATCTTGTCATGAAGAACCTGTTCCCATTTACACTTGTGCTGAAAAAACAAAAAACTTTTACTTTGCACTCTGCAAACCGCTGTTGGCACACTACCCTTTGCTCAAGAAAAGAATTTTTCTTTTAAACAAAAACAGACAAATTTTTTCATCCTGTTCCAAACAAATTTTGAGTGCAGTTTTAGAATATTTCTATAAGTAAACATGACAGTGGTGTCCTTGCTAAATCACTATTACATCAACACGTTTAGATTCTGCTGTGTATACTTTCAGATTTTAATGTTTTACTTCGGCGTACTTTCAGGCTCTTTTTTTTTTACAAGTCAGTCAATCCACATTTTTTTATTGTTAAAAGTTGTGGTTATCCTGTACATGTTATAGCATCTTAGCAGCTCCATTTAAAAGTGTTTTCTTAATATATGTTTCTGAATGTTGCATTTAACAGGTTACATCCACTGATTGTTTGTGACTGCTCATTTTCATCTGTACAGTAGAAACAATAGGGATGTTATTGTGGCACTAACTCATTAAATATGTCACAGCTTGTTAGTGAAAAGGTGAAAGCCTTCTTCGGTGTAATGGATTTTAACTTTGATTTTTCTGTGGCATGTCTCATGATTTTTCATTCAACCCTATTCGGACAGTAATACCTTGTAATGTTCTTCCCCTAATGGACACACTGAGTGGACAGAACTCAAAGCACAGTGTTCACAGAGTATTCGCTAATAAACACATGAACGCCTCTGACATGTGGTTTAAATTAATTGGCCACCCCACACATGTAAGAACCATTACATATGATCATTGTGGTCCTGCAGCCCCATTCTCTTCATTGCATTGTGACTTTAGTGATCTAAACCAGATTTCCCCCTCAAAAAATATAACTCTGTAATTTTGGCCAGAGCTCACCAGTCCCCTTGGATTTAGCTGTTAGTCGTCCCAGAACAACTGGAGTCATTTTTTCATCCTCCCTCTCTTTTATTTCTGTTGTTGTTCTTCGCACACATGAGGCCACCATGTCTGGGATCCAGAACGACCATCTCAGGAATTACTCAGAGTTGCAGCCAGAAATCAGGCGAGAAATGAGGTTAGGGGGTGTAGGTGGGGGTTGAGCGTCTCCACAGTGCTTCAGCAGCTTTTTGAAAAGTTTCCAAATGCAATACCTCATCAGAATAAAAACACTTGGAATTTTCTCCTAATCAAGCCTATAAAGTTTTTTCTTTATTCTTTTTGGTTTCAATCTGGCTCTGGCTGGAGCCACTGTGTTCACGTTTTATTGTGCACCCCATCACTGCTGTGACCTGGGGCAGATGTGTATGCCAAGGACAGATTTCAGTTTGGTGTCTGGGTCACAGATGATGAATGTGTTTGAGAATGCTTGTCTAATAAATGGGCTTATTGTTTAGAAAAGCTGTTTTATTGCAATAAAAAGAAATATTGATGGCTGAAACGTCTTTGGCCACATTTTTATTGTATGTCATACATGCTGGTGAATTGTGTGTGACCTTTTGCTTTTTCCGTTGTTTTCTCCAGGTGTGTATGTACCACCTGGTGCTGCGGCCGGACCAGGAACTGGATTGTTTCCAGGTAACAGAGTCTCCAATGGCTGTCTGGACATTAAAAAAAAAAAAAAGTACATAGCCACAACAAACAAAGTCTGTTTATTGTGAACAGTGGTATAAGATTTTAATTACACTACTGTAGGCCAGAAGTTTTGCTAAAAGAAGCAGCATCTGAATGTGAATTTGTTCATGTATAGTAAATAATGTCAAGATAAAAAAAACTATAGTAATACAATATAATACACATTTCACAGTTGTCATGCAGTTGAAATGCATCCCTTTAGGATCACACAGCATTCATGCTTTACATGGTTGGATTAAGTTAACAGTTAATGTGTTCATTCAGTTATCTGAATAACCTGAAACCTGAAGTACTCACACACACACACAGACACACACACAGACACACACACACACACGTCATACTGTGCTCCATTAAATCCTTTAATGTTCACAGTGAGTCAAACTCATAAACCAACCGTCTCCTAGAATTTATTTTTAGGTACAGTTAAACTGCCACAGCAGATATGTTTTGGAGGAATCATGATTGCGACCGGATTACGGTTTCTGTTAATGTAATGAGAATATGTTCTTAATTTAAGAATTTGGCAAGCTGCAAATATCAGTAAAATGTTCACAGACAACATATTTGTTTCCTGCCAAAATATTCAGTCTTGCATTACAGAATCCACTTGTAGTGACTAAGTGTTAATGAACTTTTTATGGTTATGTTTTGGCACAGCACTAGGCTAAAGATCATGGTATGGTTTAATACAGAAAAGGGTTTCAGTGACACATCCTGTTTATTTACATTTAACCCAAACCATCTTAACCAAAGTGCTTTTGTTGCCTGAACGTAACCACAGACAGGACTGTATTCATTGTATCGTTGTACATCCACCATCCAACTTATCCACCCCTTGGCAACTCAGCTGCTGTTAATAAATGTGCAGCTTCACTCGTTCAAAAAAAAAAAAAAAGTCATCCGGTCTGAATCAATGATGTTTCATAAAACTGTTTGCTGTTGCAATTTTGTTGTGTCTAAACGTACTGTAGATAGTAACGTCACTTTTATTAATGTCAGTGTTGGTCCCTGCACAGTCATGATATCAAAACATATATGCATACTCACATAAACTGGCACAAGATGCGTGCCACAACATGCTCCCCTGGTGTAATGATTGCTGGGCCAAAAAACTGCCTGTTACATTACATGTTGCCATCACATAACTCAATACTCTATCATTGTTGTCTTACAAGGGTCTACGGGAGGGGTGCATGCAGGCTACCAGCCAGCTAAAGCTGCAGGTGAGTAGCCTTCATTTGTTGTTGTGCTACTTTTTATCACCTGATTTGTTGATGGACCAAATAAATTTCTCATGTAGCAGCTGCTTGGTTTAATTTATTGTTTTATGGTTGTTCATTAATTCTTTATTTTATTTACCTTTATTCTTTCATTATTTGTATTTGCAGAGGTTCGAATATTTGATGCTGCATTACTCATGAAGTAAATCCTTTCCATACAGTAGTCTCTGTCATGACAGCTGTTGCTTTCTCAGGGCTCTAATTGTTAATCCAAATGGCCTTGGTCTCCTCTGGGCGTAAACACAGCCACCAATATTCTGCCTGCTGTTTGTCATTTCACACATCCATAGCAGATACACTCAGCTCTGCATGCACACTACACTTTAGCAACAGTTTACCAACAGTCTGCAGTGTCCTGGCATGGCTTCAGCTCCCATTTGCTGAACACATTTGACCATGTGTAGCTTTTTTTTTAGATCTCAGTAATAAAGCCATGAATTCAGGAGGAACTGATACAATGAGACTTTTTGAATTTGTATTTTTATACTGTGAATTGTTTGTTAGATGTTTGTAAATTTTTATTTGAGTGCTAATATACTGTATAAACCTATGTTGTAGCACCAAACGATTTAGTATTTGTTATAACAAAAACAAGAAGAAACAAGTTGTTTCTCTGAAGACAAACTTCCCTTTCAGCACTCAGCTGTTCAGATCTGGGGGAAACACATGGTGAGACTTCCTTGTCACACCACCAAAACCTAAGAAGAATTAAATTTTAGGGATATTGCAATTGCAATAAACATTGTGTATGCGGCCAACCACTGCTGTTGAACCAGTTTACTGGAAGGCATAATGAGGTGTGAGGTTTGGAAATTTGAGGCTGATTATACAAGTCTCTTCTAGAAACTCAGTGGTCAGCAATTTTCAGGTAATTGACAATAAACCCTGAATTATGATCATAAAGACATGTTGGCAGATTTTAAATGTAGACAACAACAATGACAGCGACAGTACTAATCACAGTCATATCTGTCTCTGTTTCACTCTGACAGTAGGAGGTTATGGAGGGGGTGTGGGCCCAGGCGGCTTGGTGCCAGGAGCTGTTGGACCTGGTGGCTTGGGTTTTACAGGTAATATATTTAAAAGAAAACCGTGTAAACACTTTTGCTTCTATACAGCTGCATTGAGGAGTTTCCATCCTTACGTATATTCAGGATTTTCTTCAACATCATTGTTTGAAAAAAAGGTTAGAATGCTTCTCAAACATAAAGACGAACATGACCAAAGAAATTGTAGTTGCTGGTGCACCGTGTTAGCCAAATGGTTACACCACATGCCTTACATCCACAATAACCAGAGTTCAGTTATGTCAGGGGACATTTGTTGTATGTTGTACCTTTCTGTTTCCTGTTGTTTCTTGTGTCTTAAAAATTCTATTCATTTCTTAATGTTAGAAAGGTTGAAAAATGTAAAGCGGTGCATGTAATACATACACATATTCTATGTCTATATAGTTAGAAATAACAAGGAAAAAATATAGCCTCACATACATTTTATTTTTTATGTTTTTACCCAGCAGGACAAGCTGGAAAAGCTCCTAAACCTGGTAAGTTGGAACGTGTTATTCTTTGTGGAAACTGATGTAAAGTAAGATAATGGGTATATTTTATACTGCATGTATTAAAATAGACAATATGTCATACTGTAAGTGGACTTACTCTATATTTTGAAGATAGAGTCACAACCTTGTTCTTGCTCTGTTTATATGGCATTTGCTACAAAACAATACTGTAATAGAAGAAAACAGGTTTGTTTTGTTTACACCACGGAAAATTCCTGCATTACATTTAGTGTACAGAAAGTTTTGTTCTGGGGTGGATAAAGTACAGTATGTATAGACTGCATCTCATTCACCCTCCAACAGGACAGGGAGAGCTGCACAGACACAGGGCAATGACTCCCACACCTCTGCTGCTTTAAGGAGTGACGACTGGCAGTGTGCAAACAGCCATCACCACCAAACAATGGTGCCAAAGCACTGATTAATGTTATTGTAATGTTAAGAGTTTTACAATATCCGGAAACCTCTGTGTTGAATTTTACCACAGCCCTTCTGTCTGATAGTGTACAGTAAATATTTTCCTTTGCTGTAGTTCACTTTGAGCTGCATTGGCACTTTAATAAAGTTTAACCATCGTTTAATTTCCATAAGCACTGCTGATACAATCTCAGCCTACCTCTATGTGTTTAGAAAGATAAGGAGCCAAGCAATCGTCTTATAGCCCTGATAACACATGGTGTGGGTTACAGAAGGGTCCCTCTGGAGGGTCACACCCCCACCCTCTAACTAGTGTTGCTGCAGAGCCACTTTGTGAAAATGACTTAATATCCAGTATTAGGTGGAAGTTGACTTTGGCTGGGCTCAGCAGAGCATTACTTAGGAAATATTGCCCTGCCTTTCATATGCGTTTGCCTCACCAGGCGTACATTTCATAAATGATATTATTGTCAAAAAGGGAGGCAAACAATGTTGAAATCACCTTGTCATGTGATTTTATTTTAAATTAAAGCAATTTGGGTCTATGTGCTTGGCCTCATACACTCTACTGATCTCTGTTGTATGAAAAACCTTGAATTTAGAGTGAAGAGTTGAGGGTCAGCTAAGGTTTCAAACATTTTTGAAATGGAAGAAGAGACCTGAATTCACTAAGGCACAATAAAAAAATATTCCACCTTGTGGCTGTAATTTTCTTCAGTAATCTATAAATGTTGGTTTCCATCAGAGTGACTTTCATATCAGCGATTTCCATTCCTTCAGAAGAGTATTCTCTGAGCCTGTCCAAATTTGGATATAATAACTTTCTGCATATCTTAGTTTCCATTATTTTAAAAATGCTCATCCACAGTTCATCAGTACCGTAGGTAAGGTTCATACAGTGACAGGTTGGATCCATCTGTTTGGCTTTTGCCACAAAAAAACATGCCAGAAGAAATGATATGCTACCAGCATGTGAAAAATCATTGACATTTTCATTTGTTAACCTTAATAGATAAAGCAGGCTTCTGTTGCTAAAGAGACACAAATGCAAACATGAAGAGAGCTGCCATTTATTCTCATGTTTAAGCCAAGGAGTGACATCGCAGTCTGCAGATATGCACCTTGCCTGGCCAGTAATGGGGAACAGCAGCTGGCTGTATGAGTAGCGTGACTGCAGTGAATTGCAGTGTAGTTCATGCAAGACCTTGTACAATGTTACACTAATTGTGAGGCCTGTCAGCATCCAGCTTTGACAATACACTCAAAGCTGGAAAAAGGAACTTTCTCTTTATGAACAGCTGTTGGACACCATCTCCTTTACTGTGTTCCCTCAAGCAAAGGTGGATTTAATCCTCATGATGTGATTGCCAAAACTTGGCTGTTGTAGTCTAGCCAGTTGTCATTTTCAGGCAGTGTGAAGGCACTTAAGTGAAACATAGAGGTTACTGTTTTTGCTGTAGGTGTATTTTTATTGAATTATTACAACAGTCTGTTTTAGTTCGAGAAGGGATGTATCTGGGTGGGATTCCTACAGAGCGATACAAATTGAAGATGACAAAAAGGCAATGTTGTGTTTGTCCTACCTTTCTCTCACTGTCACAGAAAACTCTCAGTGAAATATTTTATGAGCAATCAGAATCTATAGGCAGCTTCATTTAGCATTTGTCTGCTTGGATTATAGATACACTAGTGGATGAATACTGTAGTCATTATTGTATTTCTAATATTTTGCCCATCCCCAGTGTCAGTGAGGACCTACACTACAACACTAAAGAAACATCTCACATTGTTATGCGATTGACTACATGTCACTTCTTTATTAGTGTCAAGACTCATAAAGTGTGTGGGAGACGTGTAAAATAAATTTGTGACAATGACAAAAGAAAATAAGTTAAAGTTTGGCTGGCAGTGGGTTGTGTGGAGCCTCCTTTGAGTTTGGCATCACCAGCTAGTTCAAGCAGCCCGAAAGGTGTTTGTCATAAACATTCTTCTGCTGTTTTTTGTCATTTGTCTGAAATGAAACAAATTTAAAGGTAGCCTGCAAGACATTTCCAAGCAAAAGACAAGTCAGCAATGGTTCTTCACTGCCACTGAAAACACCATAATCTATAGTAATAGAAAAATTGTATTAACAGTAGTCTCAGTGGTGAGGTGGAAGTGGAATCATACTTGATAAAACTGCAATATATCTTCATCAGAGGGGCAATGAGAGGCGGGGCACACCCTTAACAGATCTCCAGTCTATCACAGGGCTGACACATATTGACAGACAAACACTCGCCTTCACACCTATGGGCAATTTAGATTAACTAATCAGCCTAACACCATGTGTTTGGACTGTGGGAGGAAGGTGTACCCAGAGAAAAACCCACACAGATGCAGGGAGAACTCCACACATCCCCTTTTCCACTAAGGCATTTCCAGGTCTGGTTCGAAGCTAGTGCCTAATTTTGAAAAAGTTCTTTCCATTTCAACATCCAAAGAACTGGCTCTGGGCAAGGAAAGTTAGTGCTACCTTGGTACCAAATCTCTACTGGTCTAAAAGTAAGAACCACTTACATCAGAAGCTTAGGGCAGGATTATCATGACCAAGAAGACCAGGTGTGACTGTGTTTGGATGCCAATATTAGGAAGCTGAATCCAAATATGGTATTTGGCAAAGTACAAATAGTGGGGTTTTATGATTATATATTTAAGACAAATATTGTTAGTAATTTGTTTTAGGAAAGAAAAATCAATAAGTAGTTGGTCTGTGAGTGTGGTATGTATTTGTGTTCTATGTGTTGTGACAGGAAGATGAGTTGAGAGGGGAGAGATAGAGACTGAAAATATATACATAAAACGGAGACACTATTTTGTTGTAATTTTTTTTTTTCATTACCTGCTTTGCTGAAGTAGTTTTCTGTAACATTACTTGTCCTTTGTTTTTTTGCTGGACCTGCAGAGTTTCTTTACTCAAGAGCCCCTGGGCTGCTTGTTTTCCAACAATATGTGCCCTTCCCACTGCTGATTACCTGGATCAGACATGTTCAGTCAATCACAGGCAGGGATAGTTGGAAAACAAGCAGGGCAGGGCCTCTCAAGCACCAGGGCTGGCTACCCCTGATTTTCACACTGCACTCTCTGCTTGGTCAGCCTGTGTGTCACATAGTTGCAGGGATCACATAGAAACAGAGTGCTATTTGTAACTATTCTAACAAAAAGGCCCTGGGCGGACCAGGTTTCAAGCCCAGAATCCAGAACCTCATTTTGAATATTATGTATCTTTCTGCAGTTTAAAACACACTCCTCTATACATCCAGTTCTTTTGGTTCATCTTCAAACCGTCTGGTTCACATCAGGGTCATTGTTTAAAGAAGCACTAAGTGTAGGCCTGCTTCAAAACAGGAAGAGTGGAGGAAAGGCAGAGAAATGAAAAGATGGAGTAGATATGGGGAGGACAGAGAAGAGACGACGAAGGACGAAGCAAGGAGGGCAGAAAGGACCAATAACTCTTGTGAACATACCATAATATGTCATAGACGTACGTACACCGGTACTCATAAACACACACAACATTATATTCCACATGCATTTATGCAACACACATACTTAAATAGCTTGTTGAGAGAAAGGACAATGATAGATTGAGGTAAGGATGAAAGTATTTAGCCAGAACACGATGAGCTTGGAGGAGGTTTAGTCTCCTAGAGCACATATGTTTTTCATTACTGGAGCTCAGACCTGTCATTTGAGACTAGAAGTATCTGTCTCTGAAAGTGCATGACAGTGGGTATATGCAAATGTGTTTATGGTCTTCATATGTACATAATTGTAAGTGTGAACATGTGCATGCACAAACACACATAAATAATAAATATGTCTTCTGGCATTGATTTAGGGAAATATACTGTACTTTCCAGAATGCAGGCAGACATACACAGACGGATGATGCTTTATTTCTACCCACTTATCTTTACTTTGCCTCTCCTTAATCTTTTCTTCACCTTATTCTCACTGTTAATCTTTTAATATCTTGGAATCTAAACCGTCTGCAGAGAAAACTTTTTTATTTCAGGTCCCCACACTAGACTTAACCTACATACTGTAACGCAGTCAACACAGCTTGTTTGTTCACATTGGAAATGTCTTTTGGTTCCCAAACAAATGTTTCTTGGATGATGTCAACAGATGTTGTTGTTAGCTTCTTCAATAATCTCACTTATTCCTCTCAAAAATTAAATTTATTTTGGAGTAAAGCAAGATCAGATAACATCTTTATTAGTTTTTATTGGTGTCTAATCAGTCACGCATGCCACACATTACACTTTATAATTGTGGTATTTTACCCCCACATTGAACTTATGCTTTCACATTTACTGGGTAAGAGCTTCCCAGCCTTTTAAACCCACTTTGTGACATGATTGTGTGGTGGTTCTGTGTGGTAGTGCGCATGTTACCACCAAAGTATTTTTTTCCATGTTTTTGGGTCAGTGGATGATCCATAACTTGGCATGCTCTGACAACCCCTCCTGTGCTCTGTTTGCCAGCAGGTCTGGAGCATGGACCACTATCCTTGTCCATCTGGCAGAACACCCTAAATGCTGTTTATATTGCAATGGAGAAATGTCTTGCTCTTACTTCCCAAAAAGTCTATGAAGACAGATGACACTGTTGCAATCATTAATAGAAGCAAACTAAAGTCCTTTAGGTTTGAAGGCCAGTTTTGTGTATTTATAGCTGAGTAATAAATCATGCTGCTGTTTAGCATAAGAGGTCATAATAATGGCAGATTATTAGTTTGAGAAGCTGAGTAAAGTGTGAGTTCTACATTGAGTATAGCTGCAACTGAACAACACATTGGGTAGAATGTCACCTATTTACATGGAAAATGGTCATGTTAGAAAAATTGTCAACAAATGAGTCACACAAAACCTTCAGTCAATGGAGGGCATTAACTTAGAAATATCAAGTATTGCTTTAAGTTGTGACATGTCTTAAAGCAATAGTTTTTAAAGGCGGTATCATTTTAAATGGTGAAGGCAAATGTTGTTCTTAGTGAAGTGATGAAAGTCTTTTGTAGTCCATTGTTAGTGGTCCCAGAGTCATCTAACTCATTTTTAAAATGTCTGTATTTTTAAATTATCATGTTGATTCAAGGTCGTTATCTCACTGCATTGAAATTTCTCTCTAGATTTCTCTGTACTTACCTACACCCAGTGATGGACTAAATGACTCGTGAAGATGGATGGATTTAAAATGACTTCGGCTTTAGCACTTCAAGCCTAATTATACTGTAGGTATCCTGCTCTATTAGTCAATGTGGCAAAGTCGCTACATACATGTTTAGTTTGCTAAGCAGCTTATTCACTCAGTGAGACAGTTTATCTCTCGCATTTATTTTCCTTTGTAGCACATCCCATACATTTGTCATAGTGAACATATTGTTCAGCCTCAGATGGCTGCACAATGATCACAGCCGTTATACTGACAGAGAAACTTGGAACATGCCTGTGAGGCCGACTCAATGAATCTTAACATCATTGTTTCAATTTGCATGTTTTGCGCCAAGTCGACCTGTCGAACACTGGTCTCTTTTCTCATCCCTGAGTTGTCAGAAAAGTATTCAGTGGAACTGCAGTCACTTCCATATGTGGACCATCTGCGAGCAGAAAAACACTTGGCCAATTTTACATACCATGGCCACAGACTACATTTGTTGACTAATTTTTCCTTTTTTTGCCTTCTGCATAATTTGCACAATTGAACTTCTCTAGACATAACACATACTTGTTAAAATGAGCAGTTTTTCGAAAGTTAATTCTCTAAGTGCACATGTTCACTGCTGTTTAATGCTTACCGTGTGTTTCTGACTTGTCTGCATGCCAATACAGTACATGCTATGATCATTTGTGCCAAGCTACAGTGGGCAATGGCTCTGAGTTGGAGATGCTCTTCAGACATATTCAGGGGCGGTTGGCAGACCACATGTGACATTCCTTCAGAAGTGGAAAAAAGTAGAATAGCAGAGGCTCTCAACTCACAGAAACAAGCTAAAGCAAGAATTGTTTGGTTGACTTGAAAGCATGCAGCATAGCGTGTGCTGCTCTGTATGACTTGTAGCATAAACAATGACATCACATACTCAGTGGATATGGTGTAATGCATGGTGTACAAATTAGCACAGCTTGAATTAAGGGGCATGGTCTGAATGGTCTTCACACATATGTGTTTGAAATAAGGCATATGTTTTGTGGACGTGAGAAATGAGGACAGGCTGGTGAGGTCAGGCATTCACAGACGTCACTGGGCAAGGCAGCCTGGTCTGGCATGGTGGCAGTGCTGTGTAATCCACATAATATAAGTAAGGGTGACTTTTACACTTGCTGTTAATTTGGAGCCATTGGTAAAAGTTGCTGAACACCCCAGAAACTATGTGTGATTTGATGTCCAAATGTGTGGGTTGGTGAGACCCTCCAAAGTTGCTCCATCAATGTACAGTAAGTGCTTAACACACAGCAAAACACGGCACATTCTGATTGTAGTATGATGCAAATGTCCCTTAGAAACATAAAAATGACTGACTATACAAACTTAGAAGTTTGGAAGTCCAGTTTTATTACGTTGATTTTGACCTGGATGCTGCCCCCGTGGTAGAGAATGAGGCAAAGTTAGACCCTTTTTGTCTGAAGCAAATCTGACAGCTCAGACAGTGCTATTGGGATCATCTGGCAAAGAGGGAGGCTGAGGTTTTGGGACCTCACGTTGATAGTGTCAATGACTCCATGGAAGAGGAAAGCGAAAACAGTAAAAGGCTTGCCGCCAAAGTTGGTTGGCTCTCACAGGCCAGCAAGGGAGAGAGTTAGTGTGCAGTAATGTGACTGTGTGAATATTTAATTAGTCCACCATGTGACTAGTCCTGCTTCTCACAACTTTGAGACAGACATGACGGACAGCACAGAGAATCTAGAGGTGACAAGGTGCAGGGGAGAGGGGGAGAGGAAGCTTGGGGAGTGTCATTGTGTCCTCTTGTCTCACGCGATCTGGAATCACTACAGCACCTCACATCACTCTGCTTTCATCCTGCAGGTCCTGCATCACCTCAGAAGAATGTAATTCATCCACTAACTTGGAAGTGGAACGGTGTGATCATTTGATACTGATAAAACTCTGGTGTCGTGATAGTGAAGGACATAATGATGGGCTTAGCTTTCAAAGTAAAAATTTATACAGGACCACAGCCGAAGAACGAAATCTGTCTGTCAATTTCAGTAAAATGCTAATTCTCTTGAGGCCTCCAGAGAGCCTTTGAACATTAAGCTATCATCAAGTTTTGTCACATTCCATCACATTAACAAAACTGATGAATTTGACACGCCTTGACATGCGTCCATTCTTCTCATAACTACTCTTTACTCTTTGTCTGACTGTGGTTTGATGGTTTGTACAGCAAACCCAGTGTTTAGCTGAACACCCACCCACTATTTCTGATTCATCCATGACCCCCATGGAATTTTTGCATATTGACACTAGTTTCCAGCTCAGACAATACTATTAAAGAGACATGTAGAGAAAATAAACATTTATTCTTAGACCACTTCCCTAATCAAATATTAGCTATAACAACAAATATGAGATATAACAAATAATACGGTGAAAGCCAGTCTCAGAAATTTCATTTCAGAGCTCTGGCTTCGAGGTCTGCTCTCAGCGCGTCTGCTGTCAGTTACAATGGATCTGTGCCATGGAATTTTTTTGCTCTCTTAAATTAAACCCTTCACCAGGCCCAGCTGGTTCACAAAGTAGAAACAAGGAGGGGGGGTCAGGAAAAGATGGAGAAGAACGAGAAAATCTATCTTTCACTTCTCACGTTTGGCTTCCTCTGGTTGCTGCTATTAACACCTCATGTCTGGTCTATGCAACCTCTTAGACACAATTTGGACAGGAAAGAGTGAGTTAAAAGAGAAAAGGATGGCGTAACAAGGAGAACCAGCACAAGAGACTGAGTATTGAAAACAATGTTTTGATTAATGTCTCTTGTATTACCTTACCTAACCCCAGTGGAGAATGAGCAAGACGTTTCAGTGGTGAGATTGAAACCAGATATTTGTGTTCTCACTGGCTCATGTCCATCACTTGTACTGGACCAAAGTTTGAGAACATGACTGGTGACTGAAAGAACTAGCCATGCTGTCTGGCTTTTTATTCCAATGTCAGGCTTCGGCTTAAATACCAGTGCACATGACATGGTGCAGCAGGAGGCAATGACTATGGAAGCCTGTCCCTCATCACATTTTAATTCTCATGAAAACACAACTTCTTTGTTAGAGCAGATCATGACTTGCATTCAATTTGTACCCTCACTGAGATCATTCTCCAACCAGCCACCACAAATGAGTCACTGCTGCTGGACTATGCTCAGTAACGCTCTCCCACACCATCACAAATTTCACCCTCAACAACCTGCTGGTGCACTTGTCACCACACAGCTGTGAAAGCCAGTGGGCTTTTCTGAATGGAAACTGGCTAGTAAACCATGTTTCTGTCACACTTTTTTTTGTAGAAATCTAAGTGGAGGAAACTATGATATATTGCTGTGCCGCATCACTTACCTTCCAATTTTCTTGGCTCCCAGTCTTCTCTCCTGTGTAGTATTGGGTTTCTGTCCCTTCCATTTTGTATTCACAGTGTCGACCTTTTGTAGGGTTCCTTTGTCCACAGTCCAAAGGCTGTTGGGATTTTAAATGGTCTCCCACATAGTAGTTTCCCACTGAGCCTTGAGGGTCAGTGAGAAAATTATCTGCTACATTAGTTTACAGAAATCCTTGAGTTTGTCAGCCGTCTCCTAAATAGTGGGAGCAAAACCAAAGAAAAGTGATTATTTGATGTTAGGGTCATGGTGCAAAATTTCTATGTTTGTGATTCGTGACAGCAAACAACATTGGTGTAGTCTTCCAGTAATGTGTGACCTAAGACGGGTCTATTTGTGTGAGCTGACATACTGTAATCATATAGTAGTCCAACAAAAGCATACTTGTTTGACTTAGAAGATGTTGTGAAAATGGCAAAACTGAGAGCTTTTGTACAAAAAAATCTGCCCTGCGTCTCCCAAATATAATATCAGCAGATGGATGCCAAATCACCAGGTCTAGATTTTGTTAGCATATCCTCTTGTGTTGACCCTGAAAATACACAGTCCCCAGGGTAGTATTTTTTTTACTTGAGAGCGTTTTATTTTCCCAGTATGTTGTAATGTCAGTACTACAGACAATAAAGTTTCTTGTTTAAATCTTGTGTCTGCCCAAGGTCTGCACTCGTGATCACACACACAGCTTCTCAAGCTGACTTCTGCATGGCTGCATCTTGTCTCCTGATCTCAAATCAAAGAGCTGTGCTCAACGTGGCAGGTGCTGGTCGACCCTGAGTACGACTGCCAGAGCCAGGTTGGGTCATGCATATGTGAGCACAGGTGGACCAGATGATGGATGAATAGACTCAAAGTCTCCACAGTACTGCCTGTCTTCACTCTCTTTTCATGTTCCTCTTCCTCTGACATGCATCATCTCTCTATTGCGTAGATTGTGCTGTATTGCCATCACTCACACTGACACACACATACCCTTAGTCTGGCCAATGAGACATTCTGTGATCTGGAGGCTAGACCAGACAGTACGGTTTTAAAAGAACACACCAGACTAATTTTAAAGGTTTAAGGCATCAGCAGTGTTCAATAAATCACACAGCTCTCTTGTTTGTGTCAGTTTTATGTCAAATCCTGAACATTTTATGATATGTGGGCTTCACCGAAACAAATGAAGCAAATGTTACAAATTCCTTCTGTCAGTGGAAAAGGGAAAGGCCCAAATCAGTTTGATTTATATAAGAATTGATTACTGGTGTTATTACTTTGAGGTGTGTCTTATAGACAGTTGAGCAATCGGGAAGAATCGAGCTGATTGCTTTGAAGGAGAGAGATTATCACAAGGATGCTTAGCTTAGTGTCTGGGCTCGCACTGCATGCTCAGACTGTTTGCCAAGCCCTTGGCAATGCCAGTGCCCACATTTGTTTTGACTAGGTCCTGAAACCCCACACGTCCATCTTACTCTGTCTCTTCCAGCACATTCCTGCATCTCGTCAATATCATTACTTGAATCCTTCAGATTGCTGGACAGACTTCAAGCTCTCAACCTTCGATGCTCACCTTCTTTCCCATGCTTAGTTGTTCTCACTTCACATATTTTGGATTGCAAGTATTGATGATAAGTACCTTGATCAACCAGCTTGTTGGCAGCATTTCAATTCCTTCGTTTCATGTTTGTCACTGATAGGGGAACTAGTTAAGGTCAGAGCTGCTTTAATACAGCTCTCAGAAATACATCTCTGATAGTCATGTGTCTGACATTAAAACAATCCAAGAAACTGACATGTATCTTTTTGGCATCTCTTTGGACTTCACTTTGCTATTTGTCTCCTAATTTAAAGTATCTTCCTTGAATTCATGAGCAGGTGGTGAACAATTCAGTCCATGTCCTTTCCACACTTTCCTATTTTCTTTTCTTTTTTTTTTGTTCTTTTTTCATTGGTTAGCGAGCAGAGATCCAAGCTGGGATATAACTTTATTCATGTATCATGCACTGTTGCCAACCATAAATAGCTCTGAAAGAACAGATTGCTCCCTCCAGTGTTTAGACTACAGCATGACCAGATGACATTTTTGATGTCTATGTTTCTTAGTCAGTGGGGATCAACTTGGCTCTAGAAACATAAATGTGAAGTGTTTTCAATCAAACTTAATAATGTACACATGATATTGTCATATTTCTTTTGTTTTTTTATTTATAGGACAGTATGCTGTGGTTGTGGGCCTGGAAATGTTTTGATGAAAGAACGAATGATTAGTTTTTATTATGAGTTATTACTGAAGGCAAATTATCACTAAATAAATCACTAGAAATTCATTACAGGAAAAGCAGGATCTACAGTTTGTCCTACAGGAATTCTCACTTTATTCATTACCCTCTAATCTAATAACTGTTGTTTTCTTTTCTATTAAGGTTATGGCAATCTAGGAGTTGGTGGTCTTGGAGGTGTTGGCCATGGAGGAGGTGAATACAAGTAACCTTGAAACTAAACTTGGTCATGTGCAAGTGTAACATTTATTTGAGAGCAGGTTAGAACATTTCACGCCAAAGGTCTCCAATTTGTTTCATTTTGTTTGATTTACAGTAGGTGGATATGCTGGATATGGCAGAGGCCCTGTAGGCTTTTTCCCAGGAGCTGGACAGAAGGCTGCCAAAAGAGGTGAAGCAATGGCAGATAATGTTTGGAAATGAATCTTAATAATGTAAAGGGCCTTCAAATATTGATTGGGTTATATTACTTCATTGAGATATTATGTGCCTAAACCCATGGTGACATCATGTTCCTCACACAGGGGCAGTTCTTGAGGGGGGCAGAGGCATAGACTATAGAAGGGTGGCATACTGAATTAACGTGAAACTTTTTAAAATGGCCTAAGAAAGTCCTTGATTTTACAGGTTAATAATAACCAGTAGGGTAAAATATAAATAATATGACTGTTTAATACTTTATTTTACACTACACTTTACAGTGTATTTACCTTAAAGTGGTCAAGTGTTTCTAAGATGGTTTATTTTCCACAAAATAATGCTAAATTGAAAGTCTTCACACTATAGCATTGTTTGTTAATGTTTATTAACTGTATAAATATATATTCATATATTTATATGCAAGATAAATCAAAATCCTATGTGACATCAATGGCCAAGGTGCAAACAATACCACATACATCCAGGTGGTCACAATCAAAACTTCTTTTCCTTTCGGCTGCTCCATTCAGGGGTCGCCACAGCGAATCATCTGCGTCCGTTTAACCCTATAGGTGGTCACAATCAAAACAAGGTTTAAAAAGAAATCAGCTCTTCGTCAGCTCTGTATTGCATGAGGCTTTATCCCAGTTCAGAGTCTGCAGCCTTCGAAGGACACGGTTTACCAAAGCGCTTTACCAAAGCGCAGACTTCGTAGTCTATGTTGACCGAAATGCGACGGTCTAGTCTACGTAGGACTTCCTGTTTGCGTCATCAATTGTTCCCGCCTTACCGTTGAGTCACATAGCTCGGCTTCTGTCGCCTAGCAACCATCACAGGTTTGTTAAATTACTCGCTTATGATGGAGCCAGAATTTTTTTTTCATGATTTATATTATTTTGTAGAAAATGAGATGCTACGCCGCCAGCGTTGCTGACGATGTTTCTCATTGTGTGACATTACTTTTGGACAACAGTGTAAACTTTTGCTAAAGTTACTTTACTAGCGTTTTTAATGTGGGTAGTTGTATTTTCATGATGACCTCCTCGTCGCTCGTATGTTCGTTTTTGTCACCTTTCGCAAAGAATTTTGGGATATGTTGGGCAGCTTCGTATCCGGGGCCTTCTAAAATGGGACAGCCTTGTCGCGCCACTGTGACGCAATCGGATTTCAACTTGGCCTTCCCTGAACTGGGACAGATAAAGATGAACGTTTATTATGAATCATGAACAACATCAAAACACTTTAAAATCGCATTTTTACATCTATGTGGAGAAAAAGAAATATCACAATTAACTGAGCATAAATTTAACATCATCTTGTTTTGACTTGCAGTGATACTATATGGCTTTCCACTCCCGCTTTGGTTACTTCTGGTTCTTACATGTATATCTAGGCTTGCCATAAAAGATCCTTGTATAGGTGAAATGCCTCTGGTGTGTCATTTAGTATAATATTAAGAAAGATTATTTCTCTTTTGTGTTAAATCGGCTTTGCCCTGTGTTCAGTACTTGAAGTTAGACATCGTCTTCATGAACTAGTCATCTGCCCTCCCTGGTTTAAGATGTAATCAGAAGTAACAACTCAAAATATTCAGTTTGAAATCAGTTGATGTGTCACTATAAAACAACAACATAAATAAGGTTTCTTGATGGCTAATCTGATGATAATGATATAAACAAATTCTGCAAAAATTCTAGTTGCCCTCAGCACAGGCACAGGAGGCCCTCTGCTACCACAGGGAAATAGGCTGAAGACAGATTACTGTACAAACTTGAGCTCTGCTGAATACTGACTCTAAGCTTTTTTGAAGTTTGAAAACGCTGCATGCTTGTACGTTTTAAGAATGCCAAAATGAATGTTTCACATTAATGGTAACTCAGCATGAAAAACGCTCTTTGGCAAACACATGTACTTTTATCTTGTACCTGCAAACCTCGGACAGTTTGAACTTCGGCAAAGTCCAGCATGACCTTAAACTCTCTGAGCTGTGTATGTACAAATGATTTACTTTAAATGAGGCAGGCTGATTATGCATGGATTCAGGAGGACCCAATCATGGCCTGGACTGTGCTGTGGCAGAGAGCCAACTCTTAAGTATTGGTTGGCAGTGACAAAACTTGAGTGCCTAGAATCACTCTGCTCTTTTCATGACAGTCAAAATAACAAGTCATTCCTCTGAAAGAGCACAGATAAAACAAAAACATTCCCTCACTAAGCTCTTCCTCACCATATCTCTCAGGCCACATACTTAGAGGCAGTGCGCAACGTCTGTCCAGCAAAGTATGGGGAATTTAAGATTAAAAGATGAAAAAAAGGTTTAAACAAATAAACGAATCTGTTTTATTCTACAGCCAAGCCCCCTCACAAGTGAAGCTGACAGCTCATTTCCTTCATAAGGGGATAGCCAAAGAAATTAGGCATTTTATGAGGCAAGGCAAATGCCATCCATGCATGCTGGCTGCCTGTCCTGATTAGATTAAATGTCAGCCATGCTGCATTTGATCATGGGGTGTTGACAGCCTAGTAGGGCCAGATTAACTGCTTTCAATACTGATGTCCAGACTAAGGATATGGCTCCCTGCTGAAGAGATCAAGTCTAGCACAAACCTGCTCATCCAGTGTCATTGAGCCCCCTAGTGGCCACTGGATATACAGCTATAAAATATTTTCACCGCAAGGTTTTCATTAGTGTGTTGATGACTCCAGTTGTGAGTTTAACCTAGCAAAATTGTGTATTTATATTTTATACTTATGTCTGGGAACTTTCCGTATGAACAGGAACTGGAGGAACTGTGCTTGGGCCAGGAGGAGGTCCTGGTGGCGCAGGAACTGGAGCTGCACTGCCCGCTGGAGGCAAGACACGTCATTCTGTCTATTTTCTAATTTTCATAGCAGCTTTTTAATGAGAAGTCGAACTGGTGTTTGATACAACTTGTGTTTGTATTTTCCACACTGTAATTTCTGCCTTTTTCATGCCCAAATAGGCTTTTCCTCAGGTACAATACATTTAATTTCTCTGATGAACAGCCACCTCAGGCTCCAAACAGTTCTTATCCTGATAAAGAAAATACCGCTCGGTGTTCTTCAAAGACAGGAAACACAGTTACAGTTGTTTAGAAGAAATGTGTATATGTTTTTCACACTATTTTTTTCAAATTCCCTTCCATGAGCCAGTTTGTTTTTTTTTTCTTTCAGTACCTGTTTTACCTCAGACTGGCCTTCCAGGAGGGGCTGGTGCAGGAAAGAAAGCTGCCAAAGTGCCAGGTTTTGTAGACTCAACAATAAACTCATAAAACTGAAAGCAGACTGGATGTGGTTCACTTGGCAGGCACCACATGAAATTCATTTTCCATTGCATGTGGCAGGAGTTTCTTGTGGCTCTAAATAAAAACTATATATATATAAGTATCATGTGTTACAAACTTAAACTAAAATAATGTAAATAAAGGACAATGGCTATTATGTGTATGTATTTCTTATATAGTGTCACATTATATTTTCTGTGCCAGTATGAGGCTATGAAAAAATAAGATAATGTATTTTTTCACTTTTGGAATAAAACTAGATACAGGTGAAGCACCAGATGTCAGCAGCACCTGCCTGGCTTTGTTGCATCCTGTCTGGCTTCAATACAACAGTTTTGTGGTAGTGTTTTGTTATAACAATTGACAGGCATATAATTTTCCTGGCCAGCATTGCCATGTCTGACTCAAATGAAATAGATTATTGCTGCTCATGTGTGCTACATCCCTATCTCATATTTGAATGAGGATGCAGTGTTTGTAAATTGTACCGTTATTCTCTCATTTGTGAAAGGTGTGGGTGTCCCTGGGCTTTACCAAGGTGGACTGGTGCCAGGTAAAGGTTAGTCTCTGTAGTAGATTAATCTCAAACACCATTTGTCAAGTGTTTTACCACATGAATGCCAGTGCCTTTGTAATACTGTGCAGGAATTAAATGTGGCAGCTTTTTGTTTTCCTATGGCCCCTTTAGGGTTTGGTGGACGTGGAGTTCTGCCTGGCGTACCCACTGGTACCGGTCTAGGTTCAAAATCAAGTAAGATCAAAAATTGTTACCTTTCTTTCATCATTATTAGATACAATTTGTATTTTTATTTTTTAAAATACCTCAGTAGACAGTAACAGAAATATATGTTGAAGAGTTAGACATCGAAAAACAAAAGATAAATGTATAAATATATAATGTAAAAAAGTTAAAAGTGGTGGCAGTTTTCAAAGAACATTGTGAAAGTGTTACGGTGCGGACGCTGTTTAGTTTCAAGATTTGTATTCAGGTCATTTGTTTTATTGCTGCAGCTCTTACATTTACATATTGAATCAAAGATCTCTTTTCATCTGTGTCTGATTGGGTGTTCTGATTTCTCTTGTGCAGTTGGTGGTGTAGGACAAGGAGGAGCCCAAGGTAGATGGAACAGTATTTATGATTATAGTATTTAATACATCTGTGTTTTTGTCAGTATTATCAGGAATTAAATGTATTTTTCAGTCCCAGGAGGCCGTGGGTATGGTGGACCATTGCAGCCAGGAGTGTTCCATGGATACCCCCTCAAATCACCCAAAGTGCAAGGTGTGATCTGAATATAGATGATAACTTTCTTGTTCATTTTTGTTCATACATATAATGACAGTTTGAACTTTATCGATGTTGCATTTGAAAAATGTTTCAGACAATTTATTATAGATGGGTTTCAAGTAATTGACTGCATATGATCATGCGTGCACAGACACTTTTCAACTCATCATCTTCTCAAGAGATTTTTGTTCTGTTCAGGTGGCTATGGTGCAAAACCAGGAGGAGGAAAACTTCCCTTTGGTACAAATACTTCTTTGCAGAGATTTTCGATATAGCTGTTAACTATTAATAGAAATCCTGAAGCTAATGATGTGTTTTATTACCATGTCTTAGGCTATGGGGGCTTTGGTCAGGGCGGAGCAGGACTTCCAGGAGGACAAGGTGGTGTTGGTTCAAGGCCTGGATATCCTGTTGCAACTGGTGTGTGTTTTTATAAATGTACTGTTAAAATTTGTTGTTAAAGAATGGAGTATTGAGGTAAAAATACTATAAAATGTCTAATGGATTTTTTTTTCCTTCAGGAGTAGGGCCCGGAGGCATCTCACCGGCTCAGGCTAAAGCTGCCAAATATGGTAATCCATCACCTTTATTACCAAGACAATGCTTCCTTGATGTATCTTTCTTTTCAAATAAACAAAAAACATGATACAAGTTCTGTATCATCAGCACAAACATATTTGTGGCTGACTAAAGTCTGTGCTTTCTGTGCCTTCTGTGCTCCAGGTTTAGGTGGTATTGGTGGCACTGGTTTACTGTATCCAGGACAGGTACCAGGAGGTATAATATCCAGTAAATGATATAAAGATAAAATAATAATAATAATCAAATTTTTATAGCTATGCTAACAGATTTATGACTGACAAACTCATTACATACTAAAACTAAAACAATTGCAATACAATTTTTTTTATGTACTTTTAGTAGTGATATGAATCCCTATCTTTAAACATTTTCCCACAGGATATGGAGCAGGGGCCAAGGCTGCAAAATATGGTGGGAACCTTTAGGTTTATTTTAAATGATATTCTTAAACATGTTTTTTCACACTGTCTGCTCAGTCAACCTGAAAGTAGAAGATAAACATATTTAAATACTACGTATTATGTCAGGTGTACACGTGTATGTGTATGGGTGTTCCCTTTACAGGTGGAGTACCAGGTAGGGTCCCAGGTGTTGTCCCAGGATTTGTTCCAGGTGGAATACCAGGAGTGGTGCCAGGTGGAATACCAGGAGCTATACCAGGTGGAGTAAAAGGCGTTGTCCCAGGCGTTGTCCCAGGCGTTGTCCCAGGCGTTGTCCCAGGCGTTGTCCCAGGCGTTGTCCCAGGCGTTTTCCCAGGCGTTTTCCCAGGCGTTGTCCCGGGGGTGGTGCCAGGTCGAGTACCAGGTGTGGCCCCAGGTGTTGTCCCAGGAGTGGTACCAGGTGTTGTTCCAGGAGTGGTACCGGGTGGAGTAAAAACTAAGGCCCCAGGTGTTGTTCCAGGAGTGGTACCAGGTGGAGTACCAGGTGTGGTCCCAGGAGTTGTACCAGGAGGGGCACCCATTGTAGTACCAGGAGGGCTGTTTGGTGGATATTCACCAGCAGCCAAAGCGGCTAAATATGGTATGGTGTATAAATACTTTTTTAACTTTTTGCACTTTGCACTTTTTTATGTTATATTACGACCTTTAAATTATACACTTGTCATCAGAAGTAGAAAATACTTATCCAATGTGGAGCAAATGTGGGATATAATTGTTTTTCCCAGGGGCAGGAGGACAAATCGGGACGGGAGGACAAATCGGGACGGGAGGGCAAATCGGGACGGGAGGGCAAATCGGGACGGGAGGACAGATTGGACCAGGAGGACAAACAGGAATCGGATACTCTCCTGCTGCCAAAGCTGCTAAATATGGTAGGGTATTTACATTTTTAAAAATACATTTTTTGTGTTACAACATACATTTTTGAACAGTAAATTTATTTTCCTGTGTTGTCTTTTGACAAAAAAAATCAGTTTACTGTATATTATTTGCTTTTACCATGGAACAACTCAATTTTGTATTAATTTGTCAGAATACCATCACTTCTCCATCTACATTGATGGATAAATAATTTCCCTACAACTAGTCAGATTTCTTTGTTTTAAGCTGTATTTGTTTAACTTATTGTCCACAGGAGTAGGGGGACTGGGAGGCACCGGGGCACTGGGAGGCACAGGAGGACTGGGAGGCACCGGTGCACTGGGAGGCACGGGAGGACTGGGAGGCACAGGAGGAGTGGGAGACATAGGAGGAGGATACCCTGCTGCTGCCAAGGCTGCTAAATATGGTAATAACAGATTGCTATTATCAAATTGCAGAACTTATCATATGGCTCTTGTGGGAGGATGTGGACATTTAGCAGCAGCGCGCAATAATGTTAGACACAGAGGATACCAAAGGACATGTTAGCCTGACAAACCCTGACACTGAATACAAAGGAGATGAGATCACAATATACATCTCAATATTTTACACTTTTGACATCAATGCTTTTGCAAACACAAAACACTTGTTTCCAATAATCATCATAAAAGTCATCAGTAAACTCAACTCAAAATTGCTGGTGCTGGACTCATGATGATGAAATCTCCTGTCTTTTTTTGAATTAGGAGTTGCAGGAGGCACTGGAGTGAGTCCAGGGGGTGCAGGTGGAGTACCTGGTGCAGTAACAGGAGGGGGACAGTACTCTGCTGCTGCAAAAGCTGCTAAATACGGTATAACAAATACACACATAAACACATCACACATCCAGTTTTCAATAGTTACAAATCTGTTCTCCCACTTATGGACCTTGTCCTACTTTCTATTAGACCACCATAGTGATACTCGCTTTCTTGGTTATAAATAGGCTGTAATTATTAGGGCATAATTTTACAGTACTTTTTGTTGAATTTGCTGACCACATGGGTGGCTCTGGCAGGAGGCATTAGCGGAGTAGGACTTGCTCTGCCAGGAGTGACTCCACATTCAGCTGTCCAAGGTGTTCCTGATGGTTCTGTTGTTGTGTTACCAGGTGGTACAGGGGTTCCTGTAAAGCCAGGTAAACTTCAGTTTTTAGTTATTTTCCTAGAAAAACTTTTGTTAAATATAACTTTTGCCTTACAAATGAAGTTTTTATTGCTTTTACAGCAAAGGATGTAGGTCCTGCAGGAACTCCTAGACCAGGTACAGTGAAAAGCCAATGCTGTACACACATTTGTGTTGTCTTAAACAGCATATGGGAAGAAAATTTTACCTGCAAAATACAATACTTAACTACATATTCAACTAGCAGACCTGAATCAGGAAAAGTAATACATAGACCCATATTACATTTAGCAATGGGTCCATACCTTGGTGTGACTGAACTAGTTCTGTACCATCATTTATCCCCTCTACATTTTCTGCCCACAAAACTCATATGTTGTTTTCACAAGTGCAACCAACTATTGACCAGTTCACTTATAGCCTCCCAGTTGTGGCAGTATTAAAGGTCCACGTTATATCTTCTATCTTCTCTAGTGTCTCACACAATGTTTTTTCCTAAAACATTGTGTGCTCAGACTGTGTGCTTCCTATAGTGATGAAAGGGAAGTTAATTTAGCCTCTTGCCCCCTGCCACTCCTCTATTATTATTTCAGCTGTAGCCACAGATTGTCTCTTTCTCTCAATAATTGTCTGATCCTGCACTCCTTTCTTTTTTACTAAACTCTTACTGTGTTTGTTCAGTTACTTTCATGTATATCATAGCAGTGATTTTTGGACAACAGCAAATCTAATGCACTCACTAAAAAGACATTCAGAAGTTAGTGATGGAAAGGATGTCACATTTCCCACTTTGATTGCTTCTAGATATTTACAGACGTGTTTTGACAATGTGAATACTGATATTGTATTCTACTGGGGGGATTTTTTTCCCCCAGGGTTTGAAGTTTATAAAATAATTACCAGAAAAATCACACAATAATAATGTGTCTTTTTATCTGTACTTTTGTGTTGTCACTTCAGAAAGTATTCAGAGCCCTTCTATCTTTGTGCACCTTATTGTGTTGTAATTTCATTTTAAGTGACTAAAATTGTGATGTTGCAATCAACATACCAATGATGCCATTGCTAATTTATTTAAAATATAATATTTAATATTTATACATTTGTACAAACCCAAATGAGTGTCACTATCAGATGACAGAGACAGGATGTTAATGTAAGTGTAAGAATCTTCACATTGATGTTAGTACAACTGGTGATGTAGTTTAATCAACTTTTGAATAAAAGAGATTTTAGGCAGCAGAGAAACATTTGACTTAGAGACATTCAGACAGTCATTACCTGGATGTAAATATGAATATTTGTTACTGCTAAAATGAATTCTTACCATCCATGTCGACATAACCATCTAAAATTTCCTCTTGATGTTCACTAAAGAACTGCAGTACGTTTGTATTAATGTCATCCGCAGTGTCAAGTGTCTCCCACTAAACACCGTGGACAGAATTCTAATCAAAATGTGAACAAATCCAGTTTTTTAATTTACTCATTGCTCTGCAGAGTGACACTGTGTCACAGCACCTGTAACTGTGGTGACCTTACACAAACCACTATCTCGTTTTGAAGTGGAAATTATGTTCTAAGCAAATACTAATTGTCTAAATTAACACTGCAGACAGGTAGAACTGTAGTGGGAGAACCTGTCAGAAGGAAATCCACCTATAGAATACTACTTTTTAAAGTAGGTTGTTGTTTTGTATAGTTGCTGTCTTAACACAGTTTTAAACATGTTATTTCAAAAGGAGTTTGTCTTGCATCAAGTTGCTGTTTTTTCTCCTTCATCCCTTTTTGTGAGATGTGAAATTAAGGTATAGTTTTATAATTAACAACTGTATATTTCCTTATTCACATAAGGAAACGTATTTAAAGTTTTGCCTTTAAAAGACTAACAAACTGACAAATTTGACTTGAATTTGACTAATTATGTTGTTTCTGTGTTTTGTACTTTTCCACTTCATACTCTTGTGATGGATGTTTGAAAACAGGCGGTGAGTTCAAATTAAGGGTGTATTTGCAGTTATATAATTAAACATTGTAGATTCTCTGTAATTTTGTTTTAATTTCGATTGTGCGTTTAGCAATTGGTGGAGGAGTTATTCAGCCTAGTGGTGAGTCAAACATAAGTGCTTTTTTTTTTTTTTTTATTTATACCATACTATGACACTTATTTAAAACTGTAGAATTTATGGAAGATAACATAACAATATTTTTGATTTTACAGATGCCACAAGTGTTGGTAAATATATAAAATTATATAATATATTCATATTTAAATTACACAAATCTAATTTTTTCCATAGCCTGTATTAAGACATAAGGAATGTGACAAAATGTTGTGTATTTCTGTGTCACAGGTGGAGCAGGTGTTGCAGCACCCCCTAGTGGTAAGAGCAGTTTTAATTATGCACATGCATTGACTATGTGCCATTAATCAGTTTAAATATTCTGTTGGATGTGTACCCAATGTTTCTACTGTCTAACCCTGACTTATTTCTCAGTGAGGTTGCTTTCTGTCTCTGTCAGGTAACATATTTTATGGTGGATGTTAACTCATGTAACCTCTGCCTTTGTTTTTTTGTTGTTTTTTTTTTTGGTGCAACAGGCCAAGTTCAACCTGGTGAGTGTAGAAAATCAGTTTTTTGGTCATTAAAGTTGCTGTCTTCACTGATCCTGAAAACAATATTTCCTTTGTTTTAAAATGTTCCACTCATATTGTAACTAAAAGCTAGGTTATGCCACGATATCAGGCCTCACTGACTGGTCATGTGTTTTACATGGGTGAAATAAGTACATCATTTTATTGATAAAAAACAACAGTCTTCAAAATAAAAGACAAACTAAAGACAAAGCAAATAAAAATTAAGAAATAGTATAAAAATGTTCATAAAACAGATCAAATTTGATAAAAGAACACTGCACAAAGGAAAGTCTGGACAGATGGGTCTTGAGCAGCTTTTTAAAGGAAGTGTCCACAGATCTTAGGTCCAATTGAGAAAGTGCCAAAGTTTAGAAACTGTGACTTCAAAGTCTCAGTCTCCTAAAACCAACAAATCCTGATGAGAGGACCTCAGAGACCCACTGGTGACATAATGCGGCATTAGATGTCTTACGGAGATTGGTGTCTGGCCATGCAGAGCTCTAAAAGTAATCACAAGACTTTGAATTTGATGGAAAGCCAGTGTAAAGACATCAGGACTGGCATTAACATGAGGTCTCTTTGAAGGCCTGGACAAGATCTCAGCAGCTGCATTTTGGACCATTTGTAAGCAATCTAGGGATGTGTTATGCTAAGACAAGTGAAGAGGGAATTACAATAGTCTAGACGGGATCAAATAAAGGCATGAATAATCATCTCCATCTGAGCCTGATGCGCAAGGGGTCAGCAATGTTTCTTTGTTGGAAAGAGCCGGAACAAATGCAAACAGCCTGAAGTCCAGACTCAGTGCCTGGTCAACAATGACACCCTGATTTCTGACTGAGGGTTTGTGTTGTTCTGTGTGTACTTTCTTGTTGAGTTTTGTGCTTTTCATTGTTCATATTTTACTGCTCCTTTTTTTGTATTTTAAAGTACACAAACTGTAAAACTGTAAAATAGCGTAGGCTACTTGTCTCTTAACATGTACATGTAAGAAAAAATATACTATATTATAATTTGCAAGATCGACACTTTGGATTGGATTTGGGTTAATTAGTTTATGATTCAGATGTAAACTAACACCCTCTTCTCTCATTTAGTTGTACCTGGAGTCCAACAGCCTGGAGGTAGGCTGATTTTTACATTTTTGTTGATCCAAGAACTCCCATGATGGTTTTGCAAGCTATGCTGCATTGTTGAGACTCAGTGGATTATGATACGTACATTTGGCCACACAGTGGAGACAAATACAAATGGAACAGCTAGGGATTTTTTCTCTTTATTCTGTGACCATAATAATGCAAAGCTTTGCTGTTTTCAGGTGTTGTACCAGGTGTCAAAGCTCCTAAACCATATGTACCAGGTAAAGGAGTCTAATATTTATCTTTTTTAAAGACAACTGCACTGTTCAGTCTGTTAAACCATGTTAAAATGTGTTTGTTTTCATAATGTATAATATACTGTAATATACAATATACTGTATAATATACAACATTACCTCCTTATCTTCTTGTGGCATAAATTTAATTAATTATTCCTTAGTTGGTCTTTCATTGCCACAAAATCAATATTTGATCAATTGTACTGTGGGTGCTGAATATTCAGTATTACTGCAAAAGTAAACCTCCCTTTATTATGCTGTAGTAGAAAAGGTCACACTTTAAGAGGTCATTGTTGCCATTGCTATCCTTCTGTAAAATATTATAAAACATAAACTATCTCTGTTTTGCTATGACATTTTACAAAATCTAAGCATCTTAATAATGTTATCAATACGCTTTTTATGATCCTGATCAGTGTTGGTGATGTTAAGTCACACACAGGCTCTATTTATCTTACTGTGCACATTCTGTCTGGGCAGATAATGATTTGGCTTGAATCAATAAAACAAGGAGTTAATCTATAAGGAAACGCTGCATCAGGTCTTTCTCTACCCTTATGCCTCTGATGGACAGAACAGTCATTGATTTTGTGCATGTCTAGGTTTGCAGTTTTCTGCTGTTCTGCACTATTTTACATGTGACACAGGTGGAATAAAGTCCAAGGTGTTTTTCATGCATTGCATTTTAGTCATTTACTCAGTCAAATGTCAAGATAAATCTAATTATCCCTGAGAGGGACACCAGTCAATATAACCACAAATATATCATACATAAAACCAAAATAAAGGCAGAGTGTAACATGGGGGATGATTTGTCATGTTCATGTTAAAGCCAACTAAACTCTATAATATGTATGTATAAGTCATTGGTGACTAGAATCAGATTGATCCAATGAATATGTGTCTCCAGTTTTAGCAGAGAACTGATTTTTGAGATTTTGATTTCTTTTTTCATTAATCTCAGTTTTAATAAAGTAATAGAATGTCTAATTTAGTAAACAGTTCGCTTGGTTGTTGAATTTAGTAACTAGCTATTAAAGCTAAGATCTATTTAGAAAGAATAAAACCAGCATAGCAGGAACAGAAACGCATATTCCTCATCTTAAAGAGGAAAATTCTGCATTTACACCTTCGCTCTTCTAACACTTTCACTCTACAGCTCCTGGAGGCGGAGGTGGATATGCTGGAACTGGATATGGAGGCAAGTTTTCCATATGTTTAATTAACATTTATAGATGTGGTTTTAATCACTGTGAGTATTTTAACTTCATATTCCGGGCTTTAGTTCCTTATGCTGCCGGCACAGGAGCTGGAACTCTGCCTGGAGCGAAGCCTTTGAAGCCTCCAGGTATATCAAACCCCTCCATTCAAAATGTTTCCTAACAGTGACTTCTTCTTGTATACTTGTGTTTCTCTCTGATGTTTTTAGTCTTTAGCTTGTGTAGATCTATACACTGATGTGTTAAACTTTTTTGTAGTTCTGGGTGGAGCAGGAGGTGGAGCAGGTATCCCATTGGCAACTGGAGGTTAGAACACACCTATAATTCATTTAACTTGAAATATTATACAAACACGAGGCACACTGTAGGTTTCCAGTAATGGGGAAACATAAAACACAACAAGCTTACATCCTCTTACTTCCCTTTTCAAGAAAATTGTGTCTTATATCATAAACTTTAGCTGTTGTCATTTCTTGGATGAGTCCCAGACTCCAACTGTAGGAAACGAGATAGCCTACCAGAGAGTAATGCTACTTCCCCCGTGACTCATGGGAATTAAGTCCATATCGTTATGGTTATGGACAGATTAAGGAGAGGAGACTGGTGGCACCAGCGCTAACACTAATCTTCCTCCAATTTAAAATAAAACAAAGCAAAATAAAGACGTTCTGCCCAGTGCCCAAAGTGACAGTTGGTCAGGAGATGCCATCACGTTACACTTCCTGTGCAGGAAATTGGCCAACATGCTGATAAGTTCCTGATGGGACGTAGTGTTTCAGGAACAAGAAGCCTACTGGATGCTGTGATGAGGGAAATCAACTGGTGTTTTAGTGGAGACAGTACTTTCTCTATCTGGTTGACTGTCCTGTGCAGCACAGTTTCAGGTGTCTTCTGTTGATTCTGACAGGTGGGTTGACGTATCCCTCTGCTGTTGGACTGGGAGGTGCTGGAACTGGAGCTAAAGCACCCAAACTAGGTACTGACCTGTCACTGTTACAACACATGATGCACAATGTAGCTGGGGGTCTTCAAATTTAATTAAATATACAAGCATGTTTATCTTACATGCCACAGGCCTTAATTTAACTAACTTATGTCAATTTAAATTATGCCCACTAATTCCCCCTTGAATATTTTGAGAAGATTTTCAGCACTGGATCTGATTAAGAATTTTCTGTGTTGCATACTCAGACTTAAACATTAGTCATGTGCTGATTTGCAAAACAATTTCTTTCATTGTGACAAAGAGCCTGCTGAAGAAATGAAAATCTGAGTTCACCAGTATTAAAACATCCTCTACAGTACCAACATGTGAATTACTATTTTGTTTGAGAGACTGTCAAAAGCAAAATGCTTGTACAGTACTAGTTTCAGTTTCACCAAAGGTCCATGCAGTGTTACATTACCGTTAGGAATTTGTAAATGGAGCAAGTCCACAAAACAGCATGTCCCAATGGAGACTGATTACTGTGTACTAATACTGTTTACAACATCAAAGTGTGACTGAAGATAACACCAACCCCTGGAGAGTCCGGCCCTAGAAGGCAAAACTCTGAACCTTGTGACTGTGGTTTCAGTTTTCCAACCGGCTACTTCAGGGGCCAAAGAAAAATTACCGACCCAATACAAAGAAAGCCATGACAGTAAAACAAACACCTAATATGAACATACATGTTCTCATTATTTAATATTTGGTTGTACAGGCTATGGCAGTCTTTCAGTTGGTGGTGGACTTCAGCCAGGTGAGGACTTGTTAATATATATATATTTTTTTTCTGTGCCTCCCCATTTCATCCCCAGAATTGATTATTTATTAAAAACAAAAACAATGGCAGACTAATATTGGACCAGCAGGATCCAGGTGGATCCAGCAGTCAACCAGTGGTGAGAGATGAGTGTGATCACACAGATGCAGCTCCTTTAATGACTGACCTGTCATAAAAACTCATGTCCCTAATCCTCCCCCTAAGGGCTAGAGACTTGTCCGTCTGTGTGAAATGTTACTGCAGATGGTCTAATAACTTTCATTTACCAGCACAGCTTTTACAACTGAGAATTATATAATTTGTGTCGATTTGTTTTTTAACTGTTTAATGATCCAATTGTATGTCTGACATTTTCTGCCAACGGATGTACTGAGTCTCCATGGTAACTGCTTTCAAATTATACAGGTGCGGCTCCTGGTGCTCTGGGTTATGGCGGAGGTTACCCCCAACAGTACTACCAAGGTACTAGTACTGCGTCTTGTGCATGTCATCACTTGCTGATTAGGCTTTGTGAGATTTTCTCTGCTGATGATTCTGTGACGGACTAGTGCATCATGCAACATGGTGTAATTTTTGTATTTGATGATGAATTGCATTCTGTGTAGTGACATTTAGAGAAGCTGTTGTGTAAAAACCCGTGAAACGGGTGGACAACAAAGTAGAGCCATTTTTGGATGGGTAAGATGGCATTTGTGGTCGCTCCTTAAGAGAAGAGTTGTTGCCTTAGACAAAAACAGAAAACACTGCTCAACAAGAGAGTGGTTTTCTTTTACATTCACGCTTTATTAAAATTGTTTTTTCTACCGCTGGAAGCCAAACATTAGCCCCAGTGAGTTCCAGCCGAACCATCCTCCACCTACACAAGGATACGACTCTTTGATTTTTCATCCTTGTTTCTGGATCAGGAGGCACATTAATTCTCAAATTGCAGCAGCCATGTAACACAGCTGGATGGATGAAAGGACGGACAAACAGACTCATCCCCTTTATAGCTGAGGATATAGAAAAAGGAAGAGGGGTTCTGCTGCTTTTCCACAGTTGTGTCCGTTTGTGACTGGATTTTAGACAGGTCTCAATGACCCCTCTGGCTATTTCACCTAAACACAATGCAGATTCTCCACACCTCCACTCTGTGGGTTTCCTTGTAATCTCCCTTAAAAATGTGTTATTGGTTTTATTAACTGATTTACACCAGAAACAAATTTTTTTCTAAATCAATTTGTCATCAAGTCCCAAATTGAAAATGAAAACATTTATTGAAAAAATAATTGATGTTCACTTTTTTTTTCACAATATGCAATTACGGACTTCTGAGTTTTGGTTTGAGAATCATTTTATTTCTAATTTCTCACTCTCAGCCTATTAATACACATGGGAGGCTGAAGTAAATTGAATTTGCTTTGTCTGAATTTTCCCATTTCTATGCATCTAATTACAGAGAAATGAATTAACTAGGGCAGCATGGCTGAGTGGTTAACTCTGTTGCCTCACAGCAAGAAGGTCGTGGGTTCGCAACCCGGCCTTTCTCTGTGGAGTTTGCATGTTCTCCCTGTGCTTGTGTTTACTCCGGATACTCCAGTTTCCTCCCACAGTCCAAAAACATGTATGTCAGGTTGATTGGTGAATCTAAATTGCCTGTAGGTGTGTGAGTGTGTGAGGTTGTCTGTCCTTGTGTGTCTCTATGTGGCCCTGTGATGGACTGGTGACCTGTCCAGGGTGTACCCCTGCCTTTCACCCGAGAGAGAGCTGGGATAGGCTCCAGCAGATCCCCGTGTCCCTGGCTTTCAGGAAAAAGCACGTATAGAAGATGGATGGATGGATGAATTGAATAAATAACATAATATAAGGTTTAATGAAATCTTAACACTTTTGTAAATAAATAAAAATAGGTTGTGCAGTCTGTGTCAGTCTGAGCTGACTTTATTCAAATGTGTGTAGTTTCATCAGGCAAAACCAAACTTTTTATCTATCATGTTTAATTGGGATTAGGTGTTTTCATGTTTTAAATCTAAAATGCACACAGGAAAATATTACTGTCTGTGTACAATCTGGTCAGTAAAGTACAGTGACATCATCTCTGGATCAGACAGTTCTGAGTGCCTCCCATGAGATCTACTCGTGTCAACAGTTTTAGTCTTACCACACCCTGGCCAGAAGAGACACGTCAGCCAGTGTGACAGATCCAAAGTGCTTTCATCTTAGCATTAGTCTGTTGGCACCAACTCTTCTCTCATTCCTCTGTCTTTAATGTTCCTTAGGTGGATATGTACCAGCCCCGCTGACTCCTCAACAAGGTACCAAATACTCTCATCCTCACATCTCTCCATGTAGCCAAAAAACTCCTACTGAACAGCTAATAAGATGTTTCAGTGATGCCTCTGCCACCTTGGCTCCTTTTCCAATTTCTCTCTTGAATTCTGCTCTTTGGCAGAGGAAGGAAACATGTCAGGTTATTTGGATGAGATTGGAAAAGTTTGGAGCTTGGGTTGGTGCTGTGAGTGCTTGTCAGGTCAGATGGTGCGGCACAGCCGATGTGTCAAACGCACGGTAATCTACATTTTCCTGAAAATGGGAGATTACTGCTGGTGGGATTATTTCTAGGAAAGTATGTCTGGTTTCTTAGATAACTGCATTTTACTGGTTTAGACTCCCGTGGAGTCAGAGTTATAGTCTCCTTAGAGTGTAATGTAGATGGCTGATTATTACACAGATACCAATTTACAGAATCAATTTTGTGATTTACATGTATCAACTTTTATTGTTCATAACATCTTGTGCTTTACAGTTGCACTGAGTTCAGTAACAATGTTCATAAGTGTGAAACCACATGACCCAGGCATCTGAAGTGATTAACTACATATCTTGATTTTCATTTAGCTCACAGAGAAAACTCCTTGACTCCTCCGAGGCACATGTATCAAAAAAATAGAACAGCCACTATATACCTTTTTTATATCAGAAAAATAGGGATTTATGGGGAATTTTTACTTTACCACAGTGCATGCTGGGAAGTGTATGAATGTAAGCTAACAATGATTGGAAATAATTTGCTGACATAAGTAAACAATCACTTGGACATGATTTTAAGTTGTGAATGTGATAGTTAAATAATTTAAAGTCAAAACAAATAAACTTATCTAAGTACACTAAGTTAAAAGATGAAGAAAAAGATTAGAAAAAGCTTATGCATGACTGAGATTTGGAGAAAGTGTGAAGGTTTTTCAGATCAGTAAAAAGCAGTTCCTGAACGATCAATAAAATTATCTTAATTCAGGGTCTACGTATGTTACTACGACTTAAGTTAAAATTCCAGCATGAGACTATTTCCAAGGTTAAAAATGATATCAATTCCCATTATCTGGCTGTGCTGGGACAGATGTGACTGTAATGACATCAGGGCAGCATGTTATTCTGACCTACAGGTGCTGTATTGATATAAACGTATCGATGGGTGCGTGTTGTTATTAGTAATATTTGTTGTGTGGATGTTTCTTGTCACTGCATCGGTAACTGTCAGTTTTTCATACATCACTAATTTGCTGTCTTGAACCAGCCACCTCATCACTTCAACCCCCTGTAACAGCAGCACCTCTTCAATGGTAGTGAACATCAGAGGGTCTCCTGCATTTACTCATATTGCTCATTAGAGGCTGTAGTCAAACATCACAACCCTCACACACTCATGCATTACTACACCAGGAGGCATCTTTGGTTAAAGTCAATATACTGTTCTTGCTGTTTTGCAGCTAAAGCAGCCAAGTACGGTGCACTGCAGGGCTTCTTTGGTGGCGCAGGAGGAGGAGGTGCCTACAGAGGTAAAGAGTCTGGCTACATTTAAAACATTGTTCAAGTACTGTAGATAAAAGATTTGGTTATTTGTGGCTTGAACTAATTGATGCTGAGGAAAGACCAGACTCTGATTCTGATGATTTTTGCTGCAGATGGAGTTGGAGGATGCCAGGGCAAATACTGTGGGAGGAGGAAGTAGAGGATCTCTTGAGAGCCAGCGTGACCTCAAGAAACCATGGTGCTACTGCATGATCTAGAATGTACATTTCATATGCAAACAAACCCCCATTAGAAAACATGTAAAGCTGTTTTTTTTTTGTGTTTTTTTTTTTACTTAACTTCAATGTCTGTTTTTATACAAACCCACCGACCCAGAATTTTGTACACGTCTGATGTGACAAATGATACTGATAGTGCCTTTAATCATTAATGTGGTCAAGTGAATCAGCTTTAAATCTCAGTGCTACACCAGCCTACTTAAAATACAAAGAGTGTGTTTGCGTTGCCACGTGTGTGTGTGTGTGTTGTGTGTTGTGTGTGTATGTTTGGGCATGTAGTTGTACTGTTGTGCGAAAGACTGTCAGAACTATCAGCTGCCAATGTGACCTATGAATGATTTTCTTTCGGTTTGTAATCCAAAAGCAAGGGGACCTGTCCTCAGTGTTACAGCCCACACTGTCACACTCGGCTATAAAGAGTCCGTCACCTTTGTAACACGTCAGAGGGGCTTGGTTTGGTCAGGGTTCGTCCAAAAAAAAAACGGATGAAATCTGGCCAATCTCAGCATCGTTTCTGGCTCCCCCGTCTCCTCTGCTGCTATTTTTAGACCTGCTGGGTATAAGGCAGCGGGAATCGGGGCTCGGGCCAACCCATCTGCTCTCAATGATTCTAGTTGCTATGCACTTCAGTTTTCTCAGCATTTTTCATGTTGTCAAACTTGTGATGTATGAAGAGCAGTGTTTGCTCTGAGGAACGGTAAGCTGAAGAAAATAAAAAAACGTTCACTCATTACAGGATGTTCAAAAAACATGAGAAGCAGTGTTACCTTATGATGTAAGGTCCTTTTAGTTCCAAGTAAATTAAAATATCATTTAGGTTCTTCTCTGGCATGTTTGTATGTATGTTTACTTAAGCGCCCTTGTCCTGAACTCTGGCATAGAGCGCTTTAGTCTGCTTCAAATGTTTAGTCTCATTGCATCAGTTATTTACATTTATGTACCTTGTCATTACATGATTATTCAAGTTTTTCTTTTGTTGCACCATGTTTTGACTCATAGCTTTGTTATCAGGAATGTGTGAACATAAAACTAGAACAATCCTTTGCTTTTGCATTTATTCAGTGTTAAGAATTGTAGTACAGACTAAGACTTTGTTTAATGAGAGTGCTTAAGGTTTGTGTTCATGTGTGGCATAAGCTCCCATTATTCTTCATTTACTTGAGCTGCTTTTATTAAGGCTTTACTGACCAAAGGTTCATGAGTGCCATTGCCAAGTGATCCCATCTCTTCCTGTAACTATGTACTGTATTTTGTACTAATTTGATGTTAGCTGGCTTCAGTTCCTTCACTCAGTCCTGTGTAAGAACTGTCTTTGAGCCTTGCTGGGTCACACCTTGTCTTTTGTCCCGTGGGATACTCTTCATCTTTATTTAAAAACTGTTTTTAGAAGGAGGAACAGTGTGGTTTTGCACTTTTTATATTTCCACGAGACACATGTGACTTGTTCCCAGATATCCCAGCATTTTATTGGCTTCATTAAATAACAAAATAAAATATGTTTAAAGAACTTATGTCTTCCTGTTGGTTACTTCTCCAGCTTAGTGTGTTACAAAACAGCAACCATGTGTCCTGACGGCTGATCAGAACCACCTGGTCTGGGGGGTCCTAGTGGATCAGTCCTCTGTAAGCCACATACCACATTTATAATATATGATAATTTCATGGGCTCCAGTCCTGCCCGCTTGGGACCTCTGAGGCATCTCAGTTCGGCCAGATCTGTTCTGTCTCCCCTGCTGGGCAAACTTAACGAGGGACCATCAGATTTAGTATATTTTAAAATCTGATATCTGTATAATATGGCAGAGTTCTTTGTAATGAAATCAAGTCCCAGATTAAGGGAAGACATTTGCCAAGGCCTCAGTGTGGTGACTACAAACTCTGTTCATGTTGTGCCAGCTGGAAATAATGAACTCGTGGAGGTCTCCTGGGAGAGGCACTGACCCATGATCCACATCCTGTGAAAGTAGCTTACAGTGTTGTTCCATCAGCAGATGCTTTAGTCTTACAATGTCCCAGAAATACCACAGAACCTCTGTGGAACTGCAGTTTAATTTTATTATAATGTACTATAATGAGACAGTGTGTTTCAAGAAAACCATGTAACTTGTTTATCAGAAGAACATTTCAACTTTAACAGAGGTGGCCCTTGAAAGTTACAGCCAGAGGGTGATTTGGTACTTTGCTGGATTGTAGATTCAGCTCTTGTACTGTGCACTGACACAGTAGGTACGTCAGCCAAATCTTTTCATTTCTCACAGGACACACTCCAGCACTTCATCTTTTTCCTTGACCACTCAAGGACAGAGACAAGTCAGAGTCCTATGCTGAAGATGCTCCAGTGCTGTCTTGGTTGTTAGCTTCAGGTCATTGCTGTGCTGAAAGGAGAACTATCTCTCCAGTCTGAAGTCATGTACAATCTGAAGCAGGGTTTCTTTAAGGACCTCTCTGTATTGGCTACATCTATGCTTTCCTCATTTATGACCAGTCTCCCTGTGTGTGCATACTGCTTGGAGCGCTGCCCAAACAGTTCAATTATTGTCTCATCAGACCAGAGAATCTTTTTTTCCCATGCTCTGAGTCCTTTAAATGCCTTCAACTTGCTAGCTGTCTGTCATATGCCTTTTACTTAAAGTGGCTTACGTCTAGCCACTCTGCCATAAAGGCCTGATTGATGGTGTTGCTAAGATGGTCGTCCTTCCAGCAGATCCTCCCACCTCTCCGGAGGACTTCTGAAACTATGTTAGTGACCGTTCGGTTTTTGGTCACCTCCCACACTAAGGCTGACTCTAGAGTCGTGAAGGCTCCAAATGTTTTCCATTTATTTACTGAGGTCAGTGCTCTGGAAATGTTTAAACTTCTACAGGGGGTCACTTTGACTTACAGGTGAGTGTCTTTCTACGTTATGTCCAGATCAGCTGAAGTCTTGAACTTAAACTGATGTTTTCATTGCTCTGGTCTCCTGATTCCAGGTCAGCAGCTTTCACATCTGAAGCATTTCATGTGCTTCGCACTAACAGGACAGTCCACCTGGTTTCACTGCTGCTTTACCTTCTCTCATCCTGTCCTCTCTGATCAGAGATCACCAGTGTTCAGTGTCTACACCTCAGCCTTTGTCCTGCTTGGGTTTTAGCAGATGTCATACAAAACTGTCACATTTTTATTATCAAAAGACAATGTAACAATTTTTAACTGGGACTGGGAACCTGTTGAATATGAGATGGTGGTAAATGACTATTTCTGATGTTCAGCGCACTGCACTGATCCTTCTGACCCCTCCCCCTGGGATGTGCACGCATTATCCGGGCGGTGTTGCTGGTTGGCCGGGCCGTGTCTTCACCTCCCCGGCTCGGCAGCGTCATTGGTTCAGCCGCTCGCTTGAATGAAGCGCCGCAGAAACGTGCAGGCAGCAGGCAGGAGGAAGCCGTGTGCGCCGCCGCAGGGAGCCACCGACGCAGAGCGACACGATCCGCCGGGCGGGCTGCGGCGCTGCTCGGACACCGGTTATCTGTGGACCAGAGGCGGCTGGCTCTCTCCCGGGGCTCGGTGTCGGAGAGTGAATGAGGTTGATGCTGCTCTGCTGCACCTGGAAGGACGAACGCATGGGAGAGGAGGAAGGTGAGGAGCTGCGGGCTGTTTACGGAGGCGCGTCCTCTGCTGCTGAAAACACCGAGGACGCGCCTCGGAAACAAAACGCTGTGCGATGTTTTTCTCGCTTTGGGTTGATGTTGTCAGTCACAGGCGGCTGAGGACGGTGGTGTTGCTGCATCTGCAGGGAGCGTCAGGCTGGATGTCCATGTTGTGCTGCCATGTTTTCTCTCCGGGCTGGTGCACCCATCATGTTTGTATGCAGGGTTCACCCTCAGGCCATGCGCACCCTTCGTTTGCAGCCGCCCCGAATATTCGGCTCATACACAGGTAGTTTCAGTGAAATAAAAAGTTAGAACTTGCACAAAATAACATTAAAGTTCTGTAAAATTAAAGTGACATCAACAACATATTAGAGGCGTTTTCTCATTTTCTAACTAATTCAAATATCAAAATCTCCTTAAAGTCAAAAACTGTGAATGACACCCAGAGTCATTTGGAGGCAAACTGTTTTGTCCCCTCTGGTTTTTATCTTAATGTAAATTACTGACCAAATAAAACCAGAAATAAAAAAATACTGCTGCTGTAGAATATGTTTGGCTGACTGTTGTTGGTTCATACCTGCACTGAAACTGATGTTGTGCACATTCAGAGTCCAGTCAGGTTCACTGGACTTAACAACAGACCTTTTATGTTTGAGGTCGTGTGGAGAGGCAGAGGATTAGGGACAGGTTGGCCACATCTTCCTGCACAGGTTATACAATGTGTGTTTGTTTGCTGTTACTGGGGTATTTGCATCTTCAATGAGTCTCCTGCTCACAGGACAGGAAACAATTATCAGGGAGTGAAATGCTCCGTGATAAAGAGACACGGTGAAAAATATTAATTAAGGAATCAGTGAAGTGAAAGGTGAGGAGAACAGAGGCATTAACACAAACCCCCACCTGCCTCTTATTCAGTCTGATCAATAAAACTACATCAGAGCTGCTCACACATACACTACAGTGCCGACTACACACAGCCTCCACCTATGCATTTTTCTAATTGAGGGTCTGACTGAATAATAGCAGCAGCTGCAGCACTTTACCTGGTGATACATCATCGATCACTGGCACCAAATATCCAGATGTGCTTTTGCAATGGGCAGAGGTGTGTGTGCGAACTTTGTACTGATCTGTGTAAAGTTGTGTTGTACCTGAGTGACGGCACATGCTGCAATTTAAGATAATTGTCCCCCTAATTATTTCATTTCATTTTTATAAAATGATTTGAAGGCACCTAATAATAAAATACATTCATTTCTTTTTAGCTGTTTTTTTAGATGCAGAAACAGTAAATGATTTCACATAAATAAAAGTACCTTTTCTTTGTTCCCTGTCATCATAGTAACATAATCTATAAGTCCATCTGTTTCTATCACGTCTTACGTTCAGTCATACCTGCTGTTTGTTGAAAAGGTGAAAACGTGAACCTGTTGTTAGTTTTGCGTGACAAAGTGATGTGTTCTTAGGTGAATGAACTGCAGCAGTGTCTAATTGAGTGTTTGCTGTTTGCAGCTGATACTGCTGCTCTCTCTCTAATGCATTACAGAGTCAACTCTTCCATCTCCGCCAAATTGCATTTTCCTGAAACTCTAATCATAATTAAGATTTTCCTCATTAGAGAGTGGGAGGATGGGTTTGTGGTTTAAGCTAATGATGGAAGTCGACCGAGCTCACGTCATCAGAGAAATGTCTCTGTTGAAAACAAAGTGTGTTTTTCATAAGACATAAAAATGTTTGTATGTTATTTGTGAATCGTAACGAAGAGTTAGGAGTGTCTAATCTACATTTATGGATGTGGCAGCCTGTCATGGTCATGCCACATCAGCATCCTACCCTTTGTCCAAACCTGGATTTTAGCTGCGGTGACACCCAGTCACAGATACAGATACAGAGTGTGTTTTCACTCTGTGGCACAAAGTGTGTTTGGATCAGTTTATCTGTAAAACGACTGCGCACTGTGGCTTAGTTGGTTAATCTGCTTATCTAATGGTAAAGATCCTGGGTTTGAATCCCGTCAGTGCCTTGTTCTTGCAGGTAGGTCCATAAATATTTGCATGGCCTTGCTCAGGCATCAGTCTGCATGAGGCTTTTTCTTGCCAAATAGTGTCAATATAATTGTAAAGTGTTAGTGGACAAAATAACTACAACATAATATTTTGACCAGAGTTTTCTTTAATGATAGTGACTCCATCCATCCAGCCATCCATCCATCATTCCATCCATCCATCCATCCATCCATCCATCCATCCATCCATCATCTATACCTGCTTATTCCTTAACCAGGGTCACAGGGATCTGCTGGAGCCTATCCCAGCTCTCTTTGGGTGAAAGGCAGGGGTACACCCTGGACAGGTCACCAGTCCATCACAGATAAAAGTGATTTGAATCACTTAAAAGCTACTTGACTGAAATTAATAATTAATAACACTTATTTCTTGATTTTGATTAAGTTTGGCTTTAGATATACAGGTGAGCAACATTCAGTCAAAACCTCACTGAATGACACTAAATGCCTAAAAATTGGCCGCTGAATATAATTTGATTTGAAACACTGAAGACTTTTCATTAAGTCATGCATCAAATCAGTGGTTGCACGATGCTGAGTAGTGCTCTCATTACATGGCCTGTTAGCCGTCTGTGGACACCAGCAGACGAGCGACACTTCTCTGCTTCTTAGACTCGTGTTGTTGTGTTTTGCTGGTCTGGGTGTGTGACTAATGAAGGATTTCAGACACACTGCTGTGTTTGTGTGTGTTATTACCCAGCACTTGATTTGCATTAAAGAGATAGGGACAGAGATAACACATGCAAAATGCAAATATTCTATGTCATCAAATAACTTACTGATTTTAATGAGCTGTAAACACAAGCCGCTGCATGGAATGACCTTTGACCTCTTGTGTTACTGTTGTTACAGCTGGAGGAAGTTTGCCCGTGTGTGCGGGATGCAAACAGAGGATCTACGACGAGCAGTACCTCCAGGCCCTCAACAATGACTGGCACACCATCTGCTTCAGGTACTGTTCAACTCAAAGTCACTGAGTCACAATGTGCAAACACACCGGATGCATGAGCTCACGTTCCCCAAAACCTGCTATACCTGATTGTTTGGTACTCGGCAAGACAAGCGAACACAATACTGCAGATTGTTTTCTTCATTAGTCAGGTCAATATGTCGTCACCTTTGAAATTATTACAGTGAACAGCTGATCGTGAGCCCTCGTGTAGAAATACCTGCCTCTGTTAAAATAATATTAGCAGCTTTTTAATTTACATGTTTAAAAAATACAATCAATGCAATGAAATTATAATCTAATTTTTATCAGCTTCACATGAGGCACAAAGGGAACAGTGATGTAAATGAAGCACAGCAACTGCAGATCTGCTGGTCCTGGAACAGAGGCTCCTCTAACGCCTCCTGGAGGCCAGAATGCCGATCGGTGTGAGCAGGCTATTCTCAGCACAGAACAGGCGTGGACAGTATCAGAAGGACGATGTAGTGCCGACGGGGGGGGACTCTGGACAAGAGGGATCTACATGGTAGTGATTCAACTTCTGAAGGATGCAAAAAAACATAACATTTCACATCTGAGGCTTTAATTTACTGACTGGAGGGAGAGAGAGCAGTTAGTCATGTTTTGATAGGTCCACGTGCATTAGAGACATATTTATTACATGCTGTGGGAGGTTGAGGACATAAAACTTATTCTTTACTACATGTAGAGTAAGTGGAGAGAACAGTAAGTATAATAATTAAACATTCCCCATTGAAATGAATGTAGCAGCTGCATAAAACACCTAGAAAACAACCCGACAGGAGGAAGAGCCTGAGTTTAGTTCCACCAGACAAGTACAGCCTTCAGTTTGATGAACTTGCTCTCGTCCGAGAGGCTGGTGCGGACTGCCAAGCGCTTAACCTCTGCAGAGTCATAAACACCAGGAGGTTGAGGTCACATGCGGGTCGATGGTTCTCCTGGCCATCGTGCGCGTCAATAGGATCATACAATTAAAGGAGACGGGTCCAACTGCAGACCTCAGGAGACCCTCAGGTCTGCGAGTCAATGGGCAGAGATGATGTGAGGTGTGTCACTTCCTTTTCCGCAAAAGTGTAAAAGCTAACACACCTCTGCTTTTATGGTTAATGTGACTCATTTTCAAAAGAGGCTGAATGGATCTTCTGTGTAAAAGTGTGCTATGAGTGAAGTATAGGTGTTAGTGAGCAGAGTTAATCTTCAGTCTTTTATGCAGATGGTATAGCTAATAGGTTATTAATGGTCAGGGGGCTTGGTTTGATTTCTCAGGGGTTTGTTTCAGGGAAGAATTGACAATTTTGTGTTTTTGGTCTGAAGTATGTGAATCTTAATATAAGGCGTCATAGTTGTAAGTGCAGAGCGTATCTGACACATTAACGCTGAGGGCAGCATAAGTGTCTGGCAACAGTGTGAATGTGGAGACAATAAAATGTTTTCTGTTTCTTCTGTTAAATCCTGGTAGAGTGCGGTGGAGTATCGGGTGAGATTGCGCGTGTCTGTGTGTAAATGAAATCTGTTTGCAACTAGTATCTGGGTTTTTCATCTTGTGTGGTGAACTCCTCTGACTGCAGGAGGCGAATCTAGAGATGATTTGTGTAAAATAGCGTAAAAACAATCTCACCTCCAGGTCCTCACTTATGTGTGATAAGCCGTCCTGGCTTGGACTTTAAGTGAAAGTGTTGAACTTCAGGCTAAATCACAAAATCTTCAGATCAATATAGTCACTTTATGTCGTAACACACAATGTGTCAGAGCACGTGAGTGAGACGAGATCCACAGATGGCTGAGACGTACTAATGGCCTTCGATCCCTTCAGGAGATCAAAATGCAATTTGAGACTTCCGGAAGAAGCACATGTCCTGCTGAACGCTCTTCATGTGATTTCGTTTTTTTTACATCGTATGTGCCAACAATCAAACTGTTAGAGGGATTTTTTTTCTTTTATGAAGTAAAAGCAAAAATTTATTTTTTAAACTGAAAAATGAACTGATACAACATTTAGTTTTGTTTGATGCATTGTCTCACAGACTGATGGATCCTGTTCAGCATCAAACTCCATTATCTTTCACTGTTGTTATTTTAGATGAAACAAAGCATCAAAAAATAAAATCCTTGTTTCATAGTTTTCATTACTGCTGGAAATCTCTTCACAGTGAGCTGGACGTTAGTGACTTAAAATAGGGCAGTTTTTACAAGGCTGCTCTATTTATTATTAATATGGCACAGTTGTTGATGTTGCTGCAGCTTTTGTGACATCTCTGCTTCTGTCTCTCGGGCCCGTCTCTCACATACTTCGTGGATTTAACCTTGTTCTGAGATGAAGTACTGAGGAGTTCTCTCAGAACGTGTTGTTGTCAACCTTCAACACAAGCCATAATAGAACGTGCTGCACATCACATTACAGTGATCAAATCTTAAAACCAGAGATAAAATTAAAAGAATAAAAACGTTGAGTAAAGTCAGAAAAGGCTCTCCAATAAATGTATGTTTTAAGAAGAGGTTCAAAACACGTCACTGTGGTCTCAGTTCTGTGATATTTACTGACTGACTGACTGAAGCTGTTGCAGTTTGGTTGGAGGCGTATTTGCAGCCTGAGAACAGGCTTCATCTCACCTGAGAGAGTCATTATTTAATTGATGTGAGCTCTGAGACTATTAAAAGAGCTGTGGTTAGATGTTGCAGATTTTTTTTCACCTTATCAGTGTCCTCTTGACATTCTTCTTCAAGGTAGTAAATATCCAGCTGCATCATGTGTGTCTCTGCTCTTCACTTTGTTAATGAGAGCTTGTTGGCAGGTTGGCTGTCTCTGTGTGGAAAACAGCGCATCATTAATGATTTCCCCCTGCCAGGTGTCTGAATGGGGAAATCTGAGGAGGTTATCTGGGCACAGGGCAGAGTCCACAGTGGTTGTGTGGTGTGAGTTTTTGTGGGTGTGTGTGTGTGTGTCTGTGTTTGTGTGATGAAGCGTGGATGAAGGGTTGCTGCAGGTCTCAGTGAGGTGTCTTATTTTGAGTGTTTGCATTCTAGCATTTGCCTCTTTTGAGTGTGTTTATGTGTGAACTCATTTGACGCCTTTTCCTCTTTGCATATTTATGCACTTTGCACTTGCATTTCCTTGTAACTGCACAATCATTAGGCGTGATGTCTGTGTAGCTGATTCAGACCGGAGCCCTGTGCCAAGCTTCCTCATCCTCCTTTTGAGGTGTGACATATCAGCATGCAGCTTTAAGCCTTTCTGCCCACCACATAGTGACACAACTCATACCAGAACTGTTGGATTAACAGGGGTAAAGTCATGTGAGTAAGTAAATCTGTAAATAAAAAAAAAAAAAAAAAAAAAAAGAAAGAAGGGTTTTATTGTAGAAATTGAAGGAATGTTTCCCTATAGAGCACACCATGTTTAAATATTAGAGGAAATCTTTTTCTGACCCAGATCCAAACCCTCAGTGAGAGCAGGATTGTCATGGAAAGGGAGGATTTAAAATGGCTTCACTAGTCAGACAAGACGTCCGTGGAAAATTGAGTAGTGGGACTGGGAATTCAAGCTTAAGCCCAAACAAAAAATGTCCAGCTGCTGCGGTGAACCTAAAAAGATGGGAGAGGAGAGGAGAGCGGAGGGTGGAAGTGAAATCAAAGTGTTATTTGGTGTTATTTTAAGATTTCAGTCAGTCCCTTGGGTGGAGAAAAAAACCCTCCTCTTCAGAAAACAGCAGCAGCTCAATGTAGTTTTTCATAGGAAAATACTGTACAGCTGTGAGCTGTTCATATCTGCGCAGAGCTCCACTGTACAGGCTGGAGAACTTTATTAGAAAGGCAGCCATAGCATCTATTCACTGCCAAGAATGACTACAACAAAGCATCATTCAACCAAATAGATAAATATGTCTAATATAGTTTTATATTTCTGTCTTATAGCTCTGTGGGACAGAGTTTTCCTTTAATGTTTCAGGGTCTGTTGGCACTGGGTTTTGAAACTGTGACACTTATCTAGGTCTCAGTATTACTTATACTCTAGTTTTATACCTTTTATTATAATAGCACCAAGGGAATAAAAATGACATATTCACATTACCAGAAAAAGCAAAAGCAGCCTGGAATAAACAGTCGAGCAGTAAACATGACCCGAAAATATTCCAGTGGAAACAAATGTGTAGTGTGAAAGCCTCATCAGAAACACCACAGATGGTGACAAAATGAAATTAAAGAAAAAATGTCAGACACTTAGGATGAACATGGTTTGTTGTAACTTGGATGCTATTTTTGGTTTGGTCTTTCTATTGGTTATAACCCCAGTCTACTCCCTCCCTTATCGCTGACACCTGGGATCATTTCTGAAAAGATCAGTCGGTCAGATCATGAGACACCTTTTAAACACAATCCCAGATAAGAAAAACCTATTGTCTCCTCTAACTAATCCCATGACTTTTACTAACTGTAGTTGTCGGGTGAACGACTGTTACCAACATTTTGCCCATTTACCTCAAGGTAAATTTCTGTATATAAAACTCATATTCTGTCAAAGACAACTCAAGGTGCTTAACAATAGAAGAAAACAAAAGAATCAACAGAATGATATAACCTGACATACAAATGTGAACAATAGTCAGATTGCAATTCTTTTCTTTTTCTTTTCTTTTGCAATTCATTTCTTATGGGTCATCAGTGTGTGTGAGTGTAAAATAACACAATTTTTTGTTTCCTCTAATTTTATCTGACCAATAATTAACCTTCTGTTACATTATACAGCGTTGCCTTATTTATAATTATTTATTCATTCATTATTTCTGAAAAGGCCATGAGGCTCTCCAGATCCTCCTCTCATCGAGGAGCTCCTGGGCGGCTTTTATTGCCCTCACCCTGGATTTGAGGGGATTAAGTTAAAGTAGCTCTTAACATTTAAGAAAATACAACACCTGTGTAATGAGATGGTGTGTAGCATCATTGTGAGAGGACTCTGGAGTCTGTCTCCACCTCTCACTGCCTCCTGGGAATGAGGAATAAGAGGATTTCTGGTGTTATGCTTATTGGCATTCTGTGTCATCCTTTTAGTATCATCTGTTTTATTCACTGTGTCATGTTTGTATTTTAGATTCCTGTCTTTTATTGTTTTAATTATATCATGGAGTCTGAATTACCAGTTTACAGTTAGTCTAATTCTACCTGGTCCATTTGAACATTTATAATAAAGGTGTTAGAAAAATCTACATGGAGCTGGAATATGTTTTATCTCCAGCTCTGAGAAGTCGCCCTGTGCTGCAGTGTCTCTGCAGTACAGTGCAGCACTGTCCTGCTCTCAGTAAAACTATTTCTGCCTGACAGTCAGAGCCCAAAGGACTACAGACTTTTGCTTTGTTAGCACTTTAGCTATCAACCTCCTTTTTATATCCAGCGTGCATCTACTGATGCGACTGATAATATATAGATGCTGCCTTCTAACTTTAATGATGCATTAACAGTGTCCATGCAAACTTAGATGTAGATGTACACACACAAAGATGTAAGAGTGACAATGGTTTTGGCAAAACTGCCCTTTCTCAAGGACAAGTTGACTCAAGCACCCCCCCCCGCGCCGCTGTAGTGTCACACACACTCCTGTCACCATCTGTTCCTACACCCTTACACACGTCTGCAGGCCCAGAGTTCCACTTTCTGACACAGTCCTGTTTCTGATAATTGTCCCAGGATTGATATATAATCCCAAAAGTTGAAAAAGTAGATTGAAGCAAACAAAAGCTTATGAAATTACAATAACAATCACCATGCACCTGTAAAAGGTGATCATTTATTGATGAAATATCATCAATAACCACCAGATTTTACCTCCTGACTGTACAGACTGAAGCTGTACAGACAGTTTGAAGAGCTGCAGTGACGCAGCTGTTTCTACCTGCAGATGAACTCTGCCTGGTAACAGACGCTGCAGGAGATGATGGAGGCGAAAGATGATTTAGAGCCGATGTGTTGGACTGTTTACAGAGCTGAAGTAGACGCTAAACATTTCTGCATAACCACGACACTGAGCTCTGGTTCAGTAACGTTAATGAGGTGACAGTCAAGATTCCCACAGGAAAACTACTTATTGAGGATGGTAATTAATTCTGAGGCTTTATGAATAATCACAACAGTTTTTCTGAGCAGACGCAGCTGGTCAGAGTGGTGTTTAGTGCAGTTATGCCAAACATTTGCTGGTTTTAGCTTCTCAAAATTCAGGACTTGATGCTGAATATTTCTGCTTTGGGCTGTGGCTTGAATAAAAAAAAAACACTATCAATGGATCTGATTCAACTATTCAACTATTCACCACATGCTGCATTCACATGTGGAAAAATGAAACATATATTTGTTTTTATTTGTATGACAATAATATAAAAATGTTAAATGTAAATCATGTCTGTTTTCACATGTCATTTTAACTATAAACATGTCCAGCTCCTGAGAATAGACACAGACATGTAAATGTTGTGACTGACAGATTAACATAATTTGAATAATACTGATGCATCTATGTCTAAGCAGTATGTTATTGTTGGTCAGGGTGTAGCTGCTTTCACCTATTAGATAATTAGTTGTGCTCCGTGTTTTTCCGCCTAGTTATTCATAAATATTTTAAACATATTTGTTGGCCTTTGACAGTCAGGAAGAAACATAATCATCATCACTAAGTAAATAGAACAACGCGTGCGATGAAGTGAGAGCCTCCACTTCAGTTGTCCAGTACACTCACTCACTGAACTTTTTTTTTTTTTTTTTTTTTGCTCTGTTCTTTTTGCGTTTACTCTTGTTCAGGTGAAAAATAAACTTGTCAGTGCTCTCACGGTCAGACGACACTGTTTTTAAACTTATTCAGATGTACCAGTTGAAGGTTTTCAGTTTCCCACTGAATAAATGAGGGACTGTGCCCAAATATTTGACTGGTTGTGCATATTTGACATGTCTGTACTGGAATTTTTGTTTTTCTTATTTGCCTACAGTTGCCCGTATATACTGATAACACTATCTGGCCTGTTTATCAATAAAGCTGTAATATGTCTGAGTCAAGACGTCTGGGGATGTTTGGATCAATCCCAGCAGTTAGCTGATGACACACTGACAGAGGTGTAGACAGTAACTGACTCATCTGATTTGTCCTGGTTTGCTTGAACAGATGTTGACACAGATGTTACAGCCTAAATGAGATTTCTTGGCGTACCTGTGGGTGAGGTTAGGCTTATAAGAGGAAATGATGGCTCACTTGAACCTCTCTCAACAAAGATGTTGAATAATAGAAAAATTTGATTAGAGCTACCAGGATCTTTAAATGCATTGAAGAGTGCAGGAAATGGACAGCTTCACATTACAAGAGTGGCTCCAAGCAGAGTCTTAATAGGTTTACAAAGAAGAAATATGCTGCGATGAGGTAGGTGGGGCTGCTGTGTGATGTCACAGGGTCATGTCTGCTCCCACAGGACCGGCAGATGACAGGAAATAGTGGATATAGAAGCGTGACCCCTCGGTGCAGCTGCACTGAGAGAGGAAGTAGAGGAAGGGAGAGACACAGTACAGTGAGAGCTTGTCATTGATGGTTGTGACAGTGAAACTGCTCGAGCTGTTGAACATCAGAGCTGCTGACATGAGTCTGTCTCCTCACTGTCAAAACAAGACCCTCGCTCCCACGGGCAACATGTCAGCAAAGACCCAACGCAGAGAAATACGACTACGACGCAGACAGTAAGTGAACCAGTATATATTCATGAGCGTGTGATTATGGAGTTTATAGTCTGATGCTGATGATGATGGGACTCAGGCCTCGTGTAGTGAACCTTAACTTAAACATATGAAAAAAGCAATTTTAACCCAAGCATCACTTACATCGGTTGTTGCAGGGTTTATTCAGTCATAGATCAGTGAATGTACAGTTCATTTTGCTTTATTATAAGCATATCTAGACTTTTATTGTTCTGCCAATAATTTTCTTGATTAATGAATGAGTTCATAATTAATAGTTTGGTTTATAAAATATAAAAACAATGAAAAACACTGATAATGTTATATTGTCATAGTGCATGAGGTAACATCTTGTTTAGTGTGAGTAATGAACCAAAACCTCAAATATTTTCCATTACTCTAACACTCTTTTTTTGGGAAGACAAAAAGTAAAGATCTAATTGATCAATGTTCAGTTAAGTGACTGATTATTGAATCTCTGCTGTGGAGCTTAACAGAGAAAAATGATGAAATTAAATTTATGTTAGTATGCATCACTTATAAATCAAACCAACCAAGTTTCTTGTTTCCCATATAGAAGTTACAAATATATAACTAAAGATTATTAGCCCAGGGTAATGTCTTTAGCTTGCCTTTTTTTTTCTTTCTGACCAACCATGTAAAAACCCAAAGAGAATCAAAGCTGACTCACAGTAGTGAAACTAAAATGACCTGCAGCATATTGTTTCTTCAGTCCTTATCCAAACTCTAAACCACCAGTGATCTCTTCTGTTTTTATCAGGTAAGTCAGCTGTTTTTTTCGCTTCCCCATTGTTTCACACAGAAACTCCAAAACTGAAATAAATATAATAAACAACTTCATCATTTGGTGCTTACATATACCTATACTCATTGTCTTCCTTCAACTCTACAGCATTTAACAATAAACAGGAGGTGTCAGGGGGATGTAGTTACTGTAATGTGGTTTAGCTGATTTACTCATTTCTCTTTTAAATTGTCTCTTACTTCCCTAAATGCATGGTACATGTTATTCCACTGTCAGTGAAACTTCTGTCTCTTTGTAACCACAAATGTCTCAATTAGGGAATCAAACCCTGCCGTGCTGTGAGTGTCTGCATTATCTGTGTGGTGTGAATGTTTCTGATGTGTTAATATTAGCCAGCTCTTTATTTTCCTGCATCATCTGCTTTAACCAAACATACTCTGTGTGTGTGTGTGTGTGTGTGTGTGTGTGTGTGTGTGTGTGTGTGTGTGTGCGTGTGTGTGTGTGTGTGTGTGTGCGTGTGTGTGTGTGTGTGTGTTGCACTGTCAGGCTGTCAAAGTGGAAAACTCATTTGTTCATTGTTCAGGATATCTAGTTTGCCCTCTGTTATTCTAAAGAAGCCAGAAACAACAACATGTTTATACATACATACATACATACATGTATGTCTCTGTCTGCAGGGAAATGTGTAGATATCAAGCAAATTTGGCCATACACACTTAGGTTGAGGCACTTTGTTACCACTTTCTAATAATGCAGAGTCATGAAGAGGTTAGAAGTGATAATATAAATATAATAAACTCTCTTATTAATTTCTCTAATAATGTTGAAGCTGCTGCTTTGGTAAATTCATATTTTAAGCTGTTAAATATTCCACTGAAGCCTGCCATTTTTAAAAAAGGATTCATTCTCCTTTTACATTCAGGACTCACTGTGACATCCCGGGTTAATATCTGCTGATAACTCGCAGAGAGGAGAAAGGGGTCGACCTGTGAGTTGGTGCATTTTTCATTAACCGCCCGTACCTGAGCGCTAACCTTTGACCCTCCCTACTGTCCTTTAATCACACTTTGAAAATTCAATTCCGAAGCAGATGGAGTCCGGGCTTAAACCCTGAATGTGATTACAGGAAGGAAGATTAATGCCCTCGTTTTCTTTCTGTTTAGTTCTGTCACTTTCATAGTTCACAATAGGTTTAACTTCAACATTGGTCCCTGCTGTGTCTGCAGATTGTTAGTTCAGTGAAGTCATATTCAAGCTGCACAGCACAAGTTCTCTACAACCTGTGAGCGTTAAAGATGAAAAGGTTTGTGTGATTATCTATCATTAATTATTATCATTTGTTAAGTGTCATCAGTTGTTCTGTTGAGGCTATTTTAAAGGTGCGTCCACACTGACCTGCTTGGTGCAGCTCAAACAAACTGATGTCTGCTTTGGTTTGCACAGCTGACAAAAAAGAGCCTTGTGTGGTTTGTGTGTGTGGCACCAAATCAGCCCATGCATGACTGCCACATGATAGTTGGGTTTAATGTAAAGTCAAATGATAACTACTAATTCAATTCAGTTTGTGTTTTTGTAAACATGGTAACACGTATGCATGTCAGCACTGATCCAGCAGAAAATGAAACCCAGAGCTTTGGTCTCTTTAAGCAGTGAAATGAATAAGTTACAAAATGCCCCTTTTTGTCCCATTTCTAGGGGAAATGGAAGAAAAACCACTTGAAGTGAGAAGACCCCAGACTGACTGTGCTGACAGTCATTCAGTCAGGGAGGCTTAACAGCAACAAAGGGAAATGTTTCCATGCACGTCATTTACTCACAGTCATCCAGGGCCCCTGTTTACCAGACCAGTAGATCACCAGGCCTCAGATAAAGACACTGTCTCCCACAGTCTGAGACACTGCTTCAGCAGAGTTAAGGCTAGGGAAGGCACAATTCTTTCTGCTGTTTAAAATTCACAGTTTCTCTCTGCTTGATTTCAGTTCAGTTTAATTAGCAAATCCATCCATCAACTTTCTCCTGCTTAGCTAGATCCTATCATGGATGGTTAGGCCCATGGACAAAGACAGAAATGTTGTTCATGGGGCATTTTAGTCTCTTCATAGTTTTGCATCCCTTTGTATTTTAACTCATACTTGACTTGACTTAATGCCTATTTTAAACATTACATTTTAACAGTCACTTTATTTAGATGCCTCTGATCCCTTCAGGCCCCTGGCCCTCTGCCCTGTAGACCAGTAATCCATACATGGGTTCAGATTAGAGATTTTACTAGAAATGATTTTTATTCTTAAAACAAATTAAATTAAACATATTTGTTCTGCATCATCCTTTCATTGTTTAGGCTGTGAAAATGGTATTGACTAGTTACTGCTTTGACTGCCCTTCATGTCTTTAACAAAGGGCAAATTACAAGAATGAGTAAAATTGACAGATTCAATGTAAATGTAGTGGAGTGACTGTATACAAAAAACAGAAGTGAGAACAAGATGAATTTTTTATTTTATTTTAATTTTTAATGCAAAAACAAAAATACAAATTTCTTCACCTAAAAGCTGAAGTCTTCACTGTTGTTTGAGACTTCCAGTTATTTGTTTTGCCACATTTCTCTTGTTCTGTGGTTGCAGCACCTCGAGGTTGGCATTTTCTTCCTCGTGACACTAAATTTGTACATACTGATTGAACAACCAGCGTCTGATGGGAACCTAAACATTCTGTTTGGCTTCTGTTCAAAGCCACAATCATCTCTGCATTTTGTTTAGAAATTCCTCTCATGATGTTTGTTGAAATGTACATATTAATGAAGTTGTCTAATAGGAGGAACAGATTAGCCTGAATAGCTGAGGGATTTCCTGGTAGAGTCTGAAACCAGCCACAAAGCATGAGTGGGGGGTTCGCAGATGAGGTAATGCCTCTTTTTATGTGAGAATGACATCACTGCTGTGGCATTTTCTGTTACCATGGAGAAGGTGGAGGGAGGAGAGGGGGGGGGGTGGGGTGTGTCTGCGGGGGGGCACAAAATGAGGACGTGGGAATGTGTCTGTTCTGGGTTATACTGTTAATGAGACAGAGCTGAATGAATTAAACCAATTAATTTCACAAACTGTCACTTTTTATTTGTGACGGCTTGTTAAAAAAAGCAAAACAAACAGTAAAACATGGGAACCAAGTGGATCTTCTTATCTCTAACCTTAAAGCACCACTTAAAGAGGAATATTATCTTTATGGGTTTTAAACCTTCATACAGTTTCAAAATTACTGTTGCCTCTTTGTGTGGTCGTATGACCACTTCATCAATAAATCAGGTAAATTGTTTTCTTTTTCTCTGTACAAAACAAACCCTGACATGAATTTAAAAAATAAATCTTTTCTTTTCAAGATCACAGGCATTTTTTAAATGTATAAATTATTCTCAAAGGTAGATTTGTTTAAAAGAGCCTGTGGGTTTGGGAATCCTTTAGTTTTCCAGAAAATATCATTGCTGGAAATCTTGGCTCTGCTCCAGGAATCCCAGTCTATTTATGTCTCCTGAGGAAGAGAGGGTCTCCCCCAGACAGTCTGCCTTTTTCTGAGCTTGACTTTCACCCATCTGTGTGTGTGTGTGTGTGTGTGTGTGTGTGAGAGGGTGTGTGTGTGTGCGTGCGTGCGTGCGTGCGTGCGTGCGTGTGTGTCTAACCCTCCACCCTCTTGTCTCTTTCCTAGACGTTGTAACTTCTTTGTCTGTGAGGATTTTAGCTCAGCCTGCAGGAACAAGCCCTGATCTCTCTGCTGATCTGCTGATTTCAGGCTATGGACACATTTGTTTCTGCCACCATCAAACTCAGTATACACTTAACGTTTATTGTCACATTTCTCCTGATTTTACTGGAAGGTGCAGACGACCAGTGTATTGGCTTATTGATCAGAAGTACACAATGCATTTGTGCTGTCCTTGCACATTTAAAAGAAAAATGGATGGATGTCCTTCTGAGGTTGAGGCAGAGGATGGAAGATTAAATAATTAATGAGGAGATACAAATGTGTGCATGTGCCTGTGTGTGTTTGTGTTTGAGACATGTGCTTCCCTGTAAATCTTTCAGCCTTGCATCTGTCACTTAGTAATGATCCTCCTCCACGCCTGTACCAGAACACACAGAGCGCTTCCTTTGGACTCCCCCTGCTTCCTGTAGCAGTGTCAGCCTACACATCATTTAATAACCTGGATACATCTGCACAGACACACACACACACACACACACACACACACACACACAGTATGAAACGCTGACTAGAACTGGATGGTCAGTATGGCTTGTGTGGGAGTCTGATTCATTTTACTGCGAGGCATTCATGGGTTTAAATACTATAGTAAATAGTAAAGAAATAAAGCAACTCCTCCCATTTTAGAAACTGGAACAAGCGACTGTTTGACATTTATGCTTGAAATGTGACTGAAACTATACAGTGATTACCAGTAATGATTACTAAGGCACCATTAAGTCATCATGTCTTGTTCAATAAATTTACAATTTCATGACCTTCAGCAGTTGATTCCATTCATTCACTTGGGCCTGATGTTTTTTCCTTCAGCTCATTCATATCAGCAGGGACAAATTAATCATGTCAGGTATTGACCCGGGTCAGGCCGTCAGCAACCAATCATAGTCAGTCAGAATCCAGTCATATTATGAAACTGTCCAATGGGATCTAAAAACTATGGCTAATAGACTGATAAACAGCACATGGATAATTCATCTGGCACCTCATAATTTAAAAAAAAAAAAAAGGTAATTTATCTATTTACCTCAGGTTAAAGAGGTAAACCTATGCAGTATTTTATAAGAACAACCTATGAAAAGAAATGTTTGGATGTTTTCAGCTATGTGATGGCACTCAGCTTCAGTCTGGGTTTTGTTAAAGGTGAGATGCCGGGTAAAAGGCCGCCTCCTTTTGACCCGGAGAAAGAATTTATGATTCTGTCAGACAGATTTAGCTAATCCAGCCAGGGTTTTAAGCAGGAGAGGGGAAAGATTTACTAACTGCCCTCCCTCATTCCTCGTCTTCCCTTTCATTGGTTGTTTCCTGACCCTCGGGGGATCCAGCTGAGTTTCATGGTGTCTGAAATCTGCTCTGCTTCCTCTTGTTAGTTATGTCTGAGGATCCTGGGCAGCCTTCCCTTTGTCTTTGGCATTTTGTCTTGTCTCCCAGGACAGTGTATCTTAGCAAGTCAAATGTCATTTAGACTTTAATAACTGTTTATTTTGCCTTTTCTGTTGTTATGTTTTCCTTTCGTCTCCTGGATATTTTCTCATGTCTTTTTCTGACCTTGAGCAGTATTATTGATTGCTTTGCAGAAGGCCCTGTAATGCACAATTTTTCAGAATTTTGATTTTACTTATAGTTTTTGCACTGTATGGTGTCAGAGCGTAGCAGAGTGTGAGAAACAGATTTTCTGGGCATCATAGCAGATTCTGAGTCTGTCACACTGATAATCCTCTTAGGCCTCCATGTTATTGCGCACACAGTCACAGCCACAAAAACGGCCAAATGTGAGCACAAATAAAAAATCACTGATTGCAATCTTGGAACAAGTGTTCATTTTTACTGTGGGAGTCTTGGATTGTAACTGAGCATCTCTGTTTTTCTCACCTACATCTGAGATAAGATTCTTGTCCTGAAGGCAGAATTTGGCGTCTCCGTCTGGGAGTCAGTAATGTATTCACTCATATCTTTAATACTCTGCTGCCACTCCCAGCCCCAGTGGGAGTGAAATCTGTGATGGAGCTGAAGCTTTAACATCAATCCTGTGTGTGTGTGTGTGTGTGTGTGTGTGTGTGTGTGTGTGTCATATATGCATGTGCACTTATGTGTATCCTCCCCAGGTAGGGGTTTGCAGAATGTGTGTGTGTGTAGTAAAAGGCAGTTATTGAGTGGCAGAAAGCCAGAACAGCTGAGTTGCTCCTGGCTTGGTGCTGCAGACATCTTCTGAAAGCCTTGACCCACTTCCAATTCTCCTCCTCCTCCTCCTCCACCTCGCCCATACTCACTCAAACATACTGCATACTAAAGTAGTTCTACAATCTGCTGAGCTGCAGTGAAGCTCTGCATGCAGGCACTGGGGAAGGTGGGGTGTGTCCGTGGGTGTCTCTCCAGTAAATAAATTGTGTACGTGTGTCTGCATGTGTTCCAAGGTTATGTGTGTGTAAATGTGTGCATGTGTGTAGTTATAAGCACAGGCTTTAGGTAGGTACAACACCTTGGGCAAAGTCAGAGAGAGTTGCTGCTTCTACTGAATATTTTAATGAGGCAGCAAACATGTTTTACAGCTGAATGTGCAGGACTTGTTAAATGTGAAACAGAGCACAGCGGAATGATTGAGAGATGTATAACTGCATAGAGGGCAACACGTTGGCTTGGTGCTGCCTCACAGCAAGACATTTCTAGTTTGAAACCCATCAGGGACCTTTCTGTGTGGAGTTTGCATGTTCTCCCTGTGCTTGTGTGGGTTTTCTCCAGGTACTCCGGTTTCCTCCCACAGTCCAAAAACATGTATGTCAGGTTGATTGGTGACTCTAAATTGCCCATAGGAGTGAGTGTGAGTGTGTGAGGTTGTTTGTCTCTATGTGGTCCTGTGATGGACTGGTGCCTGGTACCCCTGCCTTCCACCCAAAGAGAGCTGGGATAGGCTCCAGCAGATCCCTGTGACCCTAAATATGAATAAGCAGGTACAGATAATGGATGGATGAATGAATAAGTGCATAGATTTGGGTCAGATTTCAGCCCTTTCACAACAGTTCTGTTGCAGAGTGCTGTGTGTAGCACAAGGAAATTAGCAAATCCTCACAAATGAGAAGCTGGAAACAGTAAATATCTGTAAATTTGATCAGAACATAAACATTTACTTGATTATTATTATATTATCTATATCTATGTGTCTATAATTATCATAATTGCTGAATCATTTTCTGTAATTTCAACATTAATAAGTGTGTATAAAATAAAGTAGCACAAAAATAAAGTACCTGTCAATTTAATGTCGAAAGCTATATTTCATTTAACGATTTAGGAGTCTTGAGAACATTTGTTTGCATTTGATGCTGGTTTGAAAGTGTTTTTTGTAATAAGCAAACCAGACGAAGACTAAATGTGTTTGCTGGACAAAACATAATGCATTGCTGAAGATTGGTCAGGACACCAGAGTACATTTGGTTTTCACCAGGATATCATGTTGCATATTTGTAACTCAAAAATTTGACTAAAAATTGTATGGCAGTCTTAAACACAGGGATGAGTCCAGACCATTGGCTGATGGGAGGGGAGCTCCATTTTAAAGGACTGAGACATCACTTAGTCCTAGCATTTACACAGAGATTTAGACAGATTATAAACAAGTACACACAAGCATGCAGGCACACACTAACTCACTAATGCATGAGTGTTTAATATACACAGGGGGATTAGTGCATATTTTGATTTATGGACACACACACAGCAAATGTGCCTGCTTACATAAAGACACAGTGTTTACACAAGTTATAACTTAACTGGATGTGAGCAGATACACTGTCTCGTTAGTAGGAGGATCAGTAAGTTGCTGTCTGGCTCACTGAGGACAATTTTGGCACATGATGAGTCCCACTAAAGCTCCTGATTCATATGAGAATGTTTCCTGAGAAGTGTTCTTATCATTTGGCATCACTTACCAGGAAATAAACTTCAGTCAAATGTTTTTTGGTTGTTTTGAATACCAGACCATCAGGGCAGGCCTTCTGGGAGTCTGGCAGGTGTGTGTGTGTGTGTGTGTGTGTGTGTTTGTTTCCACTCCTTTGTCCTTTGCCTTTCATTGTCAGCATCAGGCTGACATCACGCTGGACTGTTATCAAACAGATATTGAACTGTAGTGACAAACGGACAGAGCTCTGCAGACCAATGTGTCTGATGGTGTTCGGCATCACACTGTATCCAAACAACAGGTAGATGCATCTGATCGGCCACTTCACCACTTGAAATGTGATCTTGATGAATACAACCTAGAAAAAACCTAAATTTGAATGAGTGATTTCAGACTCAACCAAAGCTTTATGACTTTAGGTGGTTATTTCCCATGACAGTACTTGACTGACATCCGCCATTTGTTGCTAGGAGACGTTACACCCACATAGTGTTGGTAATGTGCTAATAGCAATTTGAGACGTCCATTCCTTTACAGCATCTTAAATTTTGGAGGGAGTCACACACTCTGAAAGTGAAAGCTACTGTAGGTACTCTGTCCTGAAGAGAAGTGACGTTGTCTCTTTGTTATTCCCTTGTGGTCACCCATGTTTTCTGTCTCAGTCACAGCTGTGTATTCTGGTGTGATCTCATTTGTCTGTTCCACCTCAGTTTGGGGTGACGTGTGATAACTCCACAAAGAGACCAATTATCACTATGAAAACTATAATTTGAGGCTTTGCAGGGTGTCATTAGGAGCGTTAAAGTACAGTTTGCAAAGTGCAGGACATGAAGATCTGTCAACACAATAACAACTTGATTTGCACTTTGTGTGCAGTTTTTAAAGTTCCTGGAGGTCTGTATGGCTGGTCCAGAGGCACAGTGACGATGTTTGGACAGATGTTTTTAATCTTTTTCTGCTCTCTTATATGTACAAATATCTTCCCGTTTATTTAAATACATACCTTTCTGCTCTCAGATACGGTTCATTATCATTATTTGTGACACATAAGAACAATGCTTCACAGAAAAGAGTAATTTGTTTAAAACTACTGAAGTTACGCTGTGACATGATTAGATCATATTGGATCATGCATCATTTGCATGTTCCTGATTATATATTGTTTCCATTGTCTCGATTTGCATGTCTTATATTCAGTGTTGAGCTAAAAGGGTAATGACATTTTATCTTCAAATGTCCATTAAAAAGTGGGAATTATTTGTTCCACTGCTCATGCATCTCTTTCCGCCTCTTCTTTTAGGTGCTGTGAGTGCAGCGCGTCACTGTCCCACTGGTATTATGAAAAAGATGGACGGCTCTTTTGCAAGAAGGACTACTGGGCTAAATTTGGGGAGCTGTGCCATGGCTGCAACGATCCGATCACCACCGGCCTCATCATGGTAAGAGGATCCATCCACTGACATCTCTCATCACCTCCCCGGCTCTTTGTTTGCTGTTAAACCTTGAGTTACAGTTTGGACACGCACGTCCCACTCCATGCATTTGCGGCCTCACCTGGTCGGTGTGTCCTGACATGGGTACATACATGTAGGCTAAGTGCCAGACCTGTAACTGACACTGACGCCTTTGGCTGCTTTGTCAGATTATCCTACAGGCCACCAGTGAAAGCCGGAGCTGCTGTTGAGCAGATGGGCTCATGTGTTCAGAATAGATGTGGTCGCATCACCGGAAAGCAGATAAACAATAGACTCAGCCTCTCCTGATAAGTGCTGCTGCATTATAGAAAAGACAAAGTACCAAAGGAGAGTATTGTCTGGTTGTTCATTAGTGGTGGAAACACACACATGCTAAGCTTGAAAAGCAGATTAATATTGTTTTGTTTTTTTTCCAGGCGTTTTAAACATGAAACAAGAAATTAATTAATTTAGCAAAAATAATCGACAAGCATCGATTATGAAAAAATCCTTCTCACTGTCCTCCGCATGTCGCTGAATGAAATCAATGTTTAATGTCACCTATCAGGTGTTTTGTCACTTTGTCAATTTGTTTGAAAAGTGCAGCAGCAGCTGATACCTGTGTCGTGCTTTACAACAGAGGGCAGGTGGGTGGTCAGGTATAGTTTGTCAAGTTTTCAGCAGCAGCATGATTTATGACGTGCATATTCCTGTCGTCACTGGTAATCTTTGCAGCGCCGGTCTTGGTAATCTTTGTGTTCACACTTCCCAGTGTGGTAAAATTAGAAATATTAGCCATGTCAGCTGTGTCTATAAATATGTGAGGCTCATACTTTTGGAAAACTATCACTTTCTCGTTTGAAGGAAATTATCCACTGAAATCCCCATTCATCCTTTGTGTTTTATTAGCTTTTTTACTCGCCTAGCAAGTGTTTTTTTTTTTGAAGTGGGATTTAATGTACAGGGCAACATGATAGTGCAGAGGTTAACACTGTTCTCTCAGCAAGAAGGATCAGGGTTTGAATCCCATTGAAACCTGGGGTATTTCTGTGTGGAGTTTGCATGTTCTCTGTCTGAGCAGGTTTTCTCCTGGTGCTCCAGTTTTCTCCCACAGTCCAAACACATGCAGTTTGGGGTTAGGTTAATTGCCCATTGGTCTGAATGTCAGAGTGAATGTCTCTATGTGTCACTCCTGTGATAGGCTGGGGATCTGTCCCCCACCTCTCCTCCAATGTCAGCTGGATTTGGCTGCAGCTCCCTGTGACTCTGGATAGGAATAAAATGGATGGATGAATTTAATGTACAGTTCATTTTAAATGACAGGACAGTTGAATTGTTATTTAAACTTCTTTTCATATATTTTTAATGAAGAAAACATGTAGTTAGAGTAGTTTAGTGTTGGTGAGGTAATACACTGCCTCTAAAGCAAAAAGCAGAGTACTGGTTAAACATCACTGATTGTTGGTAGCCTGTGATAGAGGAAGCTGCTTAAAATAAAAAACTGAGTGAGTCTGTTCATTGCACTTGAATTATCTCCTGTGATGCAGTTGGCTCTAGGTCAGACACTGCAGCCATGTTAAGCAGAAATCATTCATGGGTCTGAGTGTGTGTGTGCGTTTTATCATTTACAATACCTCCAGACAACTTGCCTTCTGCAGTGCAATCTCAGTAATGAAAGATGTAGGAGACTCTAAAGTGAATTAGAGAGGCCACTGCACCACGTCTCCTCTTTTTTCTCCTGCTGTTGGTTATTGCTCTTCTTACGGTGCAAAGAGGCTGATTGACCATCTCTGCAGTTACACTTCAGTAGATTGGTTAGCCAATCAGTCTTTATTGCTTTAATGGACAGATCAGTTGTTTTTCCCTGTAGAGATGCGGACCAAGGTCAGCTCCCACTGTCTGTGCCACACCCAGGAAGAAGGAGCAGGAACAAGCTTTAGTCCTGCACAGTCAGTCTGCAGATTAGCAGAACAAACAGATTAGCAAAAACAGTCCAATTTTATAAACTCATTGATGCTGCTGCACCAGACAAAGCTGCTGTCACAGTCAGTGAAAACACTTAATGCTTCATGATGCAGTGATGAGTCAGAGTCTGCAGACAGAAGCATAGAGATGATGGTCAGCAGGTGAGAAATAAATGAGTACAGAAAGTGAGAATGAAATGGGTTTGAATTTCCTGTAATTTCATCATGTTGGTGTAGTGGACCAGGATTCATGCTGGTTCTCACTTTAGTATGTTTCCAACAAAGTGTTCATTGGATTATCTGTTTGATGCTGGAACCCAGTCTGTGTATGTCTTTTTTTTTTTTAATTTCTCAAAATGGACAATGCATCAGACTCAGCAGCCTTAAACAGTGTGTGTGCGTGTGTGTGTGTGGATGTAAATGAGTCGGTATGTTTTGTCTCAAGGCTGCTTAGGATGCAGCTGGAAGATCTATGTTCTCTGTCGGAGGTTTCTCAGTTGTCATGGAATTGCACATTTTCAGTCTCTCTGTTTTCTCTGTCTCATATTTTTCGGACTTTATGTGCATGTTCTTTAATTGTTGTATGGTTTAAAGGTCCAGAACATCAATGTTAATGGGCCTTGACAGAAGATTATTTCCTCAGCAGCTACATGCAAGTTCAAGACTGACTCCTCAAGCGCGAAATGATTTGGTTGCTTACAGTGAAAAATTAAGTGTGCTTGTACAGTACATCATTTGCATTGTTTTCTTAGTAGCTACTGCTGCCCTGTGGATGGGGTCATTGTTCTAAGTTAGTATCATGTTATACAGAGGGAACTGTGTGTTTGCACAGTATGAACATGCCATTGTGTCTTCCTGTCAGCACGTTCAGCCTTGAGTACACTAACAGTAAATTAGCGAATGGATGTTACTCAGTTATTTACTACCTTTACCGCTGATTTATTTATTGAACATTAAGTAACTCATGTAATTGAATTTTCTATTAACCGTCTTTTGCCCAGTCCATCCATCATTCCTCCTACTGAAGATGAATCTGCAGTAATCGCAGCCATCTTCACATCCAGTTTAGGGTCAGTCAGCCTTTCAGCAAACAAATTAGGGCCGAGAGCTGATGGGAGCAGGGCCAGATATCGACCTGGACCTGTTAGGTCCAGAGCCCGGGAGAAGCTTCTAGTTTCACAGTTTTTTTTCACAGTTCCGCCGTGTGAACACTGCCACAGTATTTTGTCATCCACCTGTTCTCATATTGCTTCAGAGAGGACCTGAGCTTAATGTTGACCACCACAACAAGGTGGATCAATTTCCATAGTCTTCTTTAATGTAGTGATGAAGAGATGTTGAACCTCAAGATAGAGTGTGGTTTTTAAGGCTGTGCTACTCAAAACCCTGGACACTGATCCTCACAATATGCAGAAAGGCGGTGATATAATGTTTGACGTGTTGTGGTTATATATACAGAGCATGTTTTCAGACAGATCCATAGTGTTGAACAGAGTGACAGAAGTAGTTACAAGTATTTCTGAAGAGTATCCAGCAGCTTAAGAGGTTGAAGGTTACAGGTTTGTATTTCAAAGGAGTAGTTTCTTTTCCGTGGACTTAAAGTGATGAATCAGTCTCACAGCATTTATTCTCTTTGTCAGTGATGTCATGTAATCACTTTTCCTTTCAGCGGCCAAAACCTCTGCAGCACCAAAACTCAGTCCAAAACTCTGTTTAGGTCTCATTATTTTTTTGACATGACATGAATTTTCATTTTTTTTGTGTAGTCGTCATGTTAGTGTTTGCAGTTCTCAGATGGTTATGGTTTTGATCTGACTGGCGTTATGTTAAAACTTGGGGATTTTTGTTGTTTCTGTTCTGTGTTTCTTTGTTTTTCTGAGATTGCAGTAAGTACCAGAATAGTGGAAGGTGAAATCTAAAAAGTTTCCCTGAAATCAAAAGTATTCATGACTCTGGGATTTTTTTTTTTTAGCATGGTGTTGACCCTTCAGAAAATTCAAATCACATGCTTTGAATGTTACATCATGTGCTGTACCTCTCCATGTAGCCCATCTATACTAATGGTTGTTTTTTAGTTTCAGTCAAGCTTACAGTGGGTCACATTTAACAAATAGCAAAATTAAAGAACAATAAAAGCCAAAACAGAAACAAATGATAAACAGGACCTGACTTTGTGGTAGTTTAGTGAGACTAAGTTTCAGTGTTTTTGTTACATTAAAATTATGAAATTGTGATTTTATTTTTTATATGCTGTTGCCAGCACATACAGAGCAGTCCAACAGTGACACACAGCAGGTTTGAGCTCAGTGCATTTTTACTTTATGACTTGTTTATAAATACTTGTGTGGTTAATATTGAGAAATGCAAATTCTGGTTTGGGTTGACCAGCAAACCTATGGAAAGTCCCATATTTACTGTGCACTTTATCAACCTCCATTGGTGTGAGGTATCTCTGAGTAAGTGAGTGAGTGAGTGGGAATGTGCCTGTTGTTTCTGTAAATGCCTGGTGATTGGTTTGACTATAAGTGAAGACAGGAATTTCTGTGTAACATGTGTTGGGAAATGGTATTTCTTAACATCATGTTTCTGTTCAATTGTAATATTGTTTTCTTCAGCTATCACTGATGATCTCATCATTGCTTGTTTGGGCTGAACACGACGCTCTGTCACGGCGTACAAACTGGTTTTACACAACATCTGTGATAAGCCAGAGATGTTTTTTCCATTGAAACACAGGGTGGATTTCAGAAATCTAGCTAATAATGCATAACTTAGAAGTGTTGGCTTTATGTTATAATCTGTTTTTAAATATTGTACACAGTATTTCACTTTTAGAGTTTTAGAGAGATCATAATCTGACCAATAACCTTCAACTATGTATTTTTAGGAACTTGTGTAGCATTTCCTCTTTCCAGTGGGGTAAGACTGACGAAAGCAGCAGCCTGTGTAGGCTGAAATCCCCCCAGTGGTGCAGTTGTAGGCCACTGGGTTTCACTTTTGAACTGAACAGTTTGACTAAACTCAAATTTTGGTTTTTGTTATAGATGTTTAGAAAAAGTACAAGAGGCTTTAAAGTCAGCACAGCTATGCCAAATTAATATTAAATTAATGTGTAATGTAACATGCATAAATGTAATGTTACATTTAGTAAAAAGGGAAAAGATTTATAAGTCTGCAAAGCCCATTTTAAATATCTACTGTAACTAAACTCACTTTTATCCAGTTACTGCATGAATGCAAATGACTGTGAGATGTTTTTCATTTACAGCAGCAATAATTGGAGACAGATCAGCAGCTGGCTAGAGATGAGACATTATTATTTTCAGATATACGATTTTTCATCAATTATACAGAAAAACAATTACAAGATGCCACCAGTTCCCCAACTGATCACAGACAGATGTTGGGTCTGAGCACTAATAAACAAAGCTTAATCTCATTTTTGTGATGCAAAGAAACAGACATCACAGTCTGGTGATATTTGTATGTATTCCAGCTATAGTATATATTCATGGTAACATAATAATATTCAAACCATCTTTCTGTCTCCACCACTTTAACATAAGAGCCAACAGCCAGAGCAGAGCAGTGAGTGCTCTATTAATATCTGCCCCCCCCCCCCACATGGCCCTTAGGCAACTGGCTTGTAGTGAGGGGAGGGGTCGACACTTCTTGGCATGCAGGACATGTTAAGGACATGAACAGAGTGAAACAGCAAGGACACACAGAGGGAGAGAGTTGATGGATGAAGAATCAAGAATGAGGGGGAAATGATCACAGAAGTCAATCATAACGCTTTGTGACTGTTACTTTAGAGCTAAGGACAGTACAGGATTTCACTATTACATCTATTCTACATGTGACTAATGACTGCGTCTCTGAGGACAGGGGAAAGTTCTGGCTTTTGTTTTTTCTTTCACTTTTATCTTAATGTGGTAAAAACCTGCAGGTTGTCATCTCAGTGTGGGACTGAACTCAAATGACTGTTTAGTTGAACGTTTAATTAAACAGTGAACAGTGTCAGACAAAGACATTACAAGGAAGAAAAAAATGAATAAAATACATGCTGTCCTAGTTAAAAACTGTGTATGTGGAGGAACTCCTGTTTACACCATAACAGCAGTATCTAATTTGCAGAATTTAATTCTTAGGTCTTGTGCTGGATTAGTTCATTCGACTGTTAAGTCATTTGACCAGTATAAGGTAATTCTGATACATTTTTTATTGCAGTTATCAAGAAAAAATATTTTCTAATTCTATCGAGTATAAAATTGTGCTGTTTTTTAGCTTAAAGTTAGTTAAATATTAGGAATGTTTCTCTATTTTATAGACATTTTTATAGTGACATAAGAAAGACTACACAACGTAAACAAATCAGCTGGTGAGAACATTACTCCCCTGTGGTAGTTTGGAAATGTGATTGCAGAATGGGAGAACATGAGCAGTGAGGAATTTACTGAAGACACCGTGACAGCAGGGGTGGAGGGGAGTGTGTGGTTGAAGCAGCCAACAGTAGGCGGGGCCACACAGGAAACGATGAGGTCATAGCAAATATGAGAGAGGAGGAGGTGGCGGAGGAGCAAGGAGGAGTGACATTGATTCAGAGATGAGCTCAGCTGCAAAGGCGTGGGCTGCTCTCTCTCTCTCTCTCTAGCCTCCCTCCTCCTGCAGCTCTGTCTCTACCCGGCTTGGCCGCTGCCACTGTTTTGTTGTGACAAGGGAATCGCCTGCCTCAGTAGAATGAACTAGAACAGTCAGGAGAGACGCCGGCTCTCGTTGACATGGTGGGAGACTTGTTTTTCTGGAGCTTCTGCTGTCTCAGGCTGTGGAAAAGGGATAAGAAGGTGAGGCTGCTGCTCTGGGTCACTGGGTCTCTTATGGGTGACATAAAGTCATACATCAGCCGGCCAGGAGGAGGCAGGGGACCGGCCAGTCGCAAGTGGCTGGTGGAGATGGTTTTCTAGTTGTTTCTTCAGGGTCTCTTGTTGTTGCTGTGTAATTTGGAAACTGAAGCTGAAGCATGTTGCTGTACGCTGCTGTGTTGTTTCGTGTGTGCCAGTCTAATGCTTCGTAATTACAGATCTGTTTCTCTTTCTATACACAACTCTGTGGTTGGTTATTTATTTATTTATTTATTTTCCTGTCATGGAAAACTGATGAGCCGTGGCAAGCAGGGTATTTTTAGATGGCATTCTTTTCAGATAAAAGTAGGATTCAAAGTGTGTGTGCATTCAAAGATGGACCCCAGTTGTCTGGTCTAATAACTGTGTCACTGCACTCTATTATTTTTATTTACCACCCACATGCAGACCATGCTGTAAGCAGTCCCCTCATTTTAGCAGAGTGGATGTGACCTACAGAGAGGACGGAAGAGGCTAAATGCATTAACAGCATTTCTAAAGCTGAGGTCTGTGTTTGCTGTGGAAGTGTACTGTTTGTGGCAGAAGGGGAGTTTCCATCCAGGGAGCATCAATGTGGCCTACTGTCTTCTCTCTCAGGCTTTCAGTCTAATTGTATTTGCCTAAATGATGTCTATTGATAGAAGGATATGAGGAGTTTGGACAATCAGCTGTGACTTTATTACTCTTCACGCATTTTATGTTTAAGCTTAAGTATTTCCTTTGAAACATGAACCTGAATCTGCTGTCATCCCAGGTACCTAATGAGCGTGTTGTCTTCACAACATCTGAATGAGGTCATTTTAAAAAAAACCACGCCTCTAAACCTACGTGTTGATTTTGCAACTTCACATATGGATTGTGTTTTTTAGTTTAGCTGGTTTAGTTTGGACCAAAGTTCATCAAACATGAGGTTAAGCAGAGCCAGATCTGCCATAATTTAGTCAGGCCATTCAGAAGCACCTTGAGCACTGTTGATATGAGGTCACTGTTTCACATTTAGCTGGAGGAGAGTGAAGTCACAGGGTCTGACTGGTGTTCATTGGTGTGGAGGTAAAGGGACCAGGCAGCATGTGGCGCTTCATGATGAGGTCCTTCTGGTGTGCGCAGGTAATACACTTACACTGAAGATCTTAAGTCATACCTGGTACTTAATTGGTCCATGTCACAAACGACCTCTGGGTGTTCAGCTACAGCATGTAGAGGTTTAAATGAAATGTGGTGTGAACGTAGGAATCGAAGGTTAAGAAGTTGAATGTGTTAAGCAGAGCATGGCATCTTTTTCTTGACAATTAGGCTGCAAAACACCAGATTAATTAGAAAATGGTGAAAAATGTTCCCAGAGCTGAAGGTCACATCTTCAATAGACCAGTGGTCAGACAAAACAACCTGATATGTTTAATGTTGAATTTTAAATCATTTCCTTTATCATCAGCTATTCATTGTCTGAGACAAGCACTCGTCTACTTCAGTCTGGGAAAAACGTTCAGTCACTATAAGGGATTTGTGGGTTTTCTCCACATTACTGTAAGGTCTTGACTTTACTGTGTAAAAGGCATTGAGATGATTTTTTTTGTTGTGGTTTGCAACTATATTAATAAAGTCTATTGAACTGTATTGAATTCAGTACTACACATCCTGACTTTATGAAAGAACATGCAGATGTATCTGCCTCCCGATTCACTCAGTAGGTCTCATAATCACTTTTAACTTCTCTGTGATTTGTGATTGAACTGTTGGCATCTGTTGCTGTGTCATGTGGAAAACGTCTGATGTGGAATTAAAGCTAAATGGTTTGTTTGAAAGAGCAGCTAAAAGAAGAGATAAATGGTGAGATATTTTATCAGTGGTTTGAAGCCGAAGGAGGATTAAAAAAAAAAAAAAAAAAAAGGTTTACATTTTCAGAATATTTTTACAAATTATTTGAAGTTGTTTTATATTTTTATTCATTTGCTTTTTATTCTTTGTGATCATCTTTGGACTTCCACTGTTTTCAGCTCACATATATCTCACATTGTGTCTAAGCTAATTGTAATGCCCAAAGGTATGATTACCTCCACCTTGGCTGACTGATGGCCTGAAAGCAACCTTTTTTTTTTTTAAACTGTTTAGTGTTACTGAGGGCATTAGAGCGTCATAAATTCCTTCATACAGCTTGATAGGTCTTTGTCACATTCCACAACCAACTTAAGGTCCTACATATAAATCATTAAGAACAAATAAAGTCTAAGGCCTGCCAAGTTGACCTGTGTGGCTGAACATAGCTTTTAGTTGTGTCCAGCAACACTGGCTTGAGTCATTACATAGGAAGTGAACATAGTGGGGACAGTCAGGCAGTGGTTCATGGGAAGAGGGGAAATTATGATGCTAAAATAATCTTTATTTTTTAACTTTTCTCTTTTAGGTTTTAACTTTTTGCCTCTTGAACAACTGCTTCATAAGTTCAAGCCAAGTTATAACAGAAGTGTTTACTATAGTAAGTGGAGCTTACAGAGAAAGTTTGACTTGAAACTGTTACTTCAGGCAAATATTAATATTTTGTGATGCAGCAAAGATTTCCTGTTTACACAGCAATACAGATGTTTACTAATAAACAAATTAACACAGTACTGAAATGTTTATAAGCTAAGAAATGTATCATAGATGTTAAATTGAACAATAGTATACTTTGGATTAAGGAATCACAAGCACAAAAAACATTGGACCGAGGACTGAGGTGTCTCTTGCACATAATCAGTAAAAACCAAATGTCTCTTTTTGTGGTTGAGCTACATTTGTGTCGGTTGAGTCTGAGGTCGAGGTGTGTGACAGGGATCCCATCGACCTGCTCACCCTTCCCCCAGGAAGACATGTGCAAATGGTTTGGTTTGTTGTCACTAAAGGAGGCCACGAGGCTAAATGACCGCTGGCTAGTGCAGTCACACACTCGTGAGCCTGATGAGCTAATACAGAAATAATAAAAAACATTCTCAGAGGCTTGAGGACACACACACTCTTCAGTGTTGGGCGAGGATAAAAAGTGGAAGTAGAAGTGTGTTAATAGATGTGATGGTTCTTGAATTTGTCTATTGAAAGCTGTGAAGCAGTCACACGGTTTGATATCACATTAGAGTGACAGTTTACTTTATTGCATTTCAGTTTCCCCGAGTCTGTCTTTGTTTCTACAGTTTAAAGAGGAAGGATATCCTAAATGTGAAGGCAGCAGCTGTCGCCTGTCAGATGCAGTTGTAAAGGGTGTGTGAGTGTGTGTGTGGTTGTGTTGCCTTGATGGTAAGCAAATGGCAGCCACAGTGTTAGGTTGAGCAGAGCCATCTCTGTGCAGCTGTCCTCTCTTCTGGCTTTTCCCATTTGTGACAGATACAAATACACATACTGTCAAAAATCACAACTATCCACATTGAAAGTCTCCTTTTTAACTCTAAAATGATCTGTTACTGCCAAAGTCTACTACTGGTTAAGTCTTCATATTTTCCATCTCTCTTTCGTAGTTTGTACTTTTTGATGCATAGTGTTTATGCTTACTGGGAATGTTTGACAGTAATTTTTTATGGATCCTTTTTATGCGGCTGCTTGGAGGACAAATAAAGAAATTAAGCTGGTCAATAAGCCCTTGTTTCCTTGTTCGCCTTGTTTCCTTGTCCATTACAAAATCATTATATCTCTATTTTCTCCTCCTGCTCTCTCTGTTCCTCTGATATATTGTTTTTATCTTGGCCATTAAACAATCCATAATCTATTATATACTGCATATCCTGGGGGGGGGGGGTAGTCCCAGCTGACATTAGACAAGAGGCGTGGTCCATCCTGGACAGATCACCAGTCTATCACAGGGCTGACACACAGACAGACAAATGCTCACATCTTCAGGCATTTTAGAGGCACCGGTCAACCTAACCTGCATGTCTTTGGACTGTGGGAGGAAGCTGCAGTAACTGGGGAAAAACCCACACAGGCACGGGGAGAACATGCAAACTCCACACAGAAAGGCCATTAAACAACTTTTTTAGTCCAAATGAGGTCAATTCTTACTTAATCTGCTGACTATTTGCTGCTTTTTAGTTAAACCTAGATGTTTTCACTCTGAAAAACAAAAAGCATTTGAAAGACACAGCTAAGTCAGGATGTTACATTATCCTGCTCCACATGCCAAAGTCAGGTGATGGTATCTTTTCCTGGTATTTAGCTGAAAATAATTAGTTTAAAAGCTCTTTATTAATAAGCTTGTACAGTGTCCTCCTCCCTGCAGCCTGAGGGCCCTCTGCACGTGTTTATCAGTTTGTGTGTGCTTGTGGTTTCACTGCTACCCTCTGGAGACTGTGGGGCAGCAGCCATATGGCTATAGACAATGGTTTTATTGATTCATTGATCAACATGTTTTCTCTCTTCCTGCTTCAGTTTACCCATTTGTTTCAGATTTATCAACCATTTAGAAGCAGTATTTCTCTGCTTGGTACTTCTGTTTTAATTTTCCATTCAGTTGTGCATGAGTCTGCCTCATATACGCATTGATGAGTTCATATTTTCCTCCACTGCTGTTGGTTTGATGTAAGCAATACTATTTTATATTTAAATTTAGTAAACCTAATATGGTCCAGGGATGTTCTCTGAACTTGCTGTTCCATATAACTAATAATTTATTTTTATTCACGAATAATCTGCTGAGTGTTTTCTGGAGTAAAGCAATATTGGTATAGTATCAGACATCCCAGGGTGATGTGTTTAGATTGCTAATTCATCCCCTCCCGAAATATCCAGTTTTATCATAAATGACTAAAAACACTAACATCCTCATAAAACAACCATTTAGTCCTTTTTGCCAGTTTGCTCTCTATCAATAATGGGACTACAAAATCCTAAATGCTCAGTTTCTTTGATTTCTCCTTTCCATTTAACCGATTATTCTTTGTTCAGCAGTCCTCCACATAAAGTCCCTACTCAGCCTTGTTTTACTGAATTAGCATTGCAGATAAATGCAATTGAGAAGTGCTGTCAGGGGGCCCACTCCCTTCAAAATCTTCTGCCACTCTAAGCACAAAATTGTACCACAAGCACGGGCTCTGGGGAGCAGCCACAGCGCAGGATTCGACCATTGGTGCTTAACATCATAGCTCATGTTTAATCATGATGTTATTCGGTGTGGGTGGGTCATCTGCATTGGGTGCCAAATTATCTGTGGAAGTGTGAGCCTCTTAACCAGTTTGTGACTGAGAGTCACAATAAGCAAGTCTACACCGATTTGACAAACAGCAGTAAAAGTGTGTCGCTCAGTCAATAAGATACAGGCTCAAGCTTTTAATATGTTTAGATGAATCTGGTCATTTTAACAGTCCCTGGTGTTGGTCTGAGGATCATCCAGACCTGAAACCTCCAGCGGGGGCATCATCCGCTGATCTGCCACTGTCATTAATCTGCTCATTGCCTGCTCTGGTTTTTGGCTCTAACTCAATTTGCCCTCTTGTTTGCAAAACTGCTCTAAGCTTTGGGGGTAGGGGGAGAAAGGGGGGGGGGGGGGGGGGGTTTCTGGCAGCAGCAAACTCAATCTTTCAGCTTGTAACTCATATTACCCTCAGTGACCAGACCTCTCCCTACTTCTCCAAGCAGTTATTAAAGCCTCATGTTGCTTGTTGCTCCGGTCACGTCCAAAACTCAGTTGTGAATCCCTTCCCTCGAGCGTTTTCTCTGTCGATCACAGAACAATCTGTCTCACATGCTTGTACATTCGTTTTTCCCATTGTGCTCTGTTTTTAGGAAACATATGGATAAATATTAACTGTGCATGTGTGTATTTTTTTTCCCCCAACAGGTCGCAGGGGAACAGAAATATCACCCAGAATGCTTTACCTGTCTGAACTGCAGGACATTCATCGGTGATGGAGACACTTATGCTCTGGTGGAGAGATCCAAACTCTACTGGTGAGCATCGACCACTGAACAAATACACACACTGGGAAATTAAAAGTCTGGCATGATGAAAGAAGATTGCAAGATTGAGACCTACAGTGCACACTTTAAATAATTTTAATTCAATAAGGCAGCTTGTGTGGTTTTGCTTTTTGTGTTTTTAGTTAGTTTCTCTAATTGTTCCTCTGCCACAAACTAATCCACTTGAAATCCCTTTGAAGGGCAACCAAAAAAACAGTAAACATCCAATAAGCCAAAGTGGCTGTTGACTGACAAACCCTATGCCACTTATTTTGGGCTTCAAAGGACTAGTTGTGGCCATGAATAACTGGTGGTGACTGACACCATAGTGAAAATCACACACACATACTGTTCAACTACACCTGCAGTTCTTTAAGGCTGATATTGTTAGAGTGCCTTAATTGAGTAAAGAAGTAAAGGTTTTTAACCAAGCTGCACTACATATAGATGGAAGAGTCTCTGTCCTCTTGGATGTGGATGATGATAGTGCGACAACATTACATTTACCAAGAGATTTATGTATTACCAGTTAAGGTCAAAGCAGGAAAAACAAGAATTGTGTGTCTCTGGTAGAGGTGAAGCATAAAAGAGAGAGTGCATGTGTGTTTTGTGATTAGGTTTCTGGTATGTTAGTTGTAAATCACTTCATAGTTTTTTTTCATGAGTCATTGTCAGGCCATTCTCCCAGCATTCATTACATCCTGGGGAATAACAACCTTATTTGTCAGCCAAACTTACGAAACAGACTTCGATTGCACAGTATCTTCCCAAACTGAGCTAAAGCACCATCTCATTAACAACATGTGATGCTGTAAAAACTGTTGTAATGAGAACTTGACTGTCCTCTGACTTGCATGGATGGTTGTAGAGCCAGAAACATCACGAGGGTTCCCGTTTTCTGTGCTTTATTATCTCTAATGTCCTCCTTTCCATCCATCATTGCTTCCTTCATCCTGTTTTCCTTTCCCCAGCGGCCACTGTTATTACCAGACCATTGTTACCCCGGTGTCCTTGCCAGACTCGCCATGCTCGCGGATCCCTCACACCGTCACGCTGGTCTCCATCCCAGCCTCCACTGAGGGCAACAATGGACGCAGGGGGCGAGGTTTCTCAGTAGCCATCGACCAGCCACTCAGCCCGACCAATGGTTACAGCCCTGAACATGGACACACTGTCCGAGTGTCCCAGTGAGTCTATCTGTGCTTGCTTGTGTGTGTAATTGCATATTTGTGCAATTGTGGGGGAGTAAAAATGAGAATGAGACAAATAGTTAAGAGAGGTCAGTGTGGTGGAGGACAAAGAATGAGGGATTCAAAGTGGAGGACAGGGTGATAGATTAACTTCATTAAAATGAAACTATATAATAGTGTGGAAGGAAAAGGAAAAGAGTATGAGCTGAGACTTTATCAGATCGTAGGTCTGGGTCTGAATGAAAATTATTCAGTGTTTTCTTCATCTTTATCTAGGGTGGACGCAGACTGCATCAGCCCAGATGTGAAAAATTCCATTCATGTTGGAGATAGGATCCTGGAAATTAATGGGACTCCCATTCATAATGTTCCTCTGGATGAGGTACTCACTTCATATCCCTTATACTTCATTGTAAATATGCAAATGAGACCACAGTGTATTGACTCTTAGTTGAGAAGGGAAATGGGACAATAATTATCTACAGTTATTGTAGAAAAGCACTATGAAACCTAAAGAACCATCGTCTACTACACTTATAATCTAGTTTTCTGCTGTTTTAATTTTTGATGGACCAGCTCATCTGATCTTTCTCTTCCTCTATAGATCGATCTGTTAATCCAGGAGACGAGCCGGCTGCTGCAGCTCACTATCGAACATGACCCTCACAGTCAGGGGCAGGAGGAAGGCTCCTCAGAGGCTGAAGAGCAGGTGGATGGGCCCATGTCCATCCCTCTGTCGGAGGGTCCCAGCCCCATCCTGCCCATCACCCAGCCCCCTAACCCTGACATCAGCAACCTGAAGTCCCGCATCATCACGTAGGAAATGAACACATTTCAACTGTAATGCACAGTACCCAGTGTTACTGTAGGCAGCAGTTGTAAACAGTGCACTAAATATGTCAGAGTTTGAGCACTTATGACAATCGGGTTCTAACCTATTTTGCTCAACCTGGCAGCAGTTTCACTTCTGTGTGTCCGGTAATTGCTAACATTACGAAAGTGTGTGTTAAAACCTTAAAACAATGTTTATATTTCATGGAAAGCAGAAGTTATTTGACTTTTTTAATCACCTGCTCTTCTCTTCTTCATCCTCTCCACTGTCATACCCTCTTCACCTCTGTTTTCCCTTCTCTCCTTTTCCATCGCTTCACCCTGTCTGTCTCCACTGCCTCACTGCAGACGGAGCTACAGCATCGATAAGTCACCAGGCTCCAGCAACGCAGCGTCCCCCATCTCCCAAAGGAAGGATATCAACCGATCCGAGTCTCTCCGCGTCGTGTCCAATCGTACTCACCGCATCTTCCGCCCATCTGACCTCATCCATGGAGAGGTGCTGGGAAAAGGCTGCTTTGGACAGGCCATCAAGGTAGAATTAAAGAGACACTGCCCGCATATTCTTATTTTGACTTGTTTATAAAGCACATGCACAGTAATGTGAAATATAGTCATCCTTAAAATGTCCAAAAGATGGCAGCATTGACATAAGTAAGACGTTTGGGAGAAGCAGGAATGGAAACATTTGTGGTTTAACTCATCTTGTACTTTCCAAAACCCCCATGCTGACATATAGTAGATGGAACGAAAAAGTCGCAACCAAATGTTTATGGTTACAACAGTTAATTCTTTGTTCATTACATCATTGTGTCTTGTACAGGTGACCCACAGGGAGACAGGGGAGGTGATGGTGATGAAGGAGTTGATTCGCTTTGATGATGAAACACAGAAAACTTTCCTGAAAGAGGTGAGTGGATGTAGACAATATATACTCTATTTTTATTTTATATACTCTATTCTATTCAGAGGCTGAGTCAACTCTTTGCTTGTCCTAAAGAGAAATCTGAGATGAATATGTGTTGACCTCACATCGTAAAATGGTCATAATGATTACAAACATCATTTTAGTGTGATGTGAGTAGTGACTATGGTGTTAGAATGAGAGCAGCAGGGATCCTGAAGTTATTGGAACAGGTTTGTTACGTGAAAGCTGCAGATTTGACTTTTTAGACCATCTAGAAAAGAGTACTGGGTCATAGCTAGATGGAAAAGTGTTAAAGTAATATTTTCAAAGAAATCAGGAATGAATTTGAACTGTGGAGGATCTAGTGCCAGCTGGTGGTGGTGTGAAAAAAAAGAAAGTGTGAATGAATGAATTTAGAAAGAAAATCTCTGTTGAGAAAAGTAAAAGCAAAATGCTTTTTTGTGTGTGACCTGAAGCTGATGGTTTAAAATTAGCAGCTCCTCTGTGTGAATATAGAGCATGAGACAGTAAAGGGAAATGTTCTCCCTCATGAGTAAATGAAAATGTAATATTTAAAATGACCTCTGACATATGATGAAAAGGAGTGTTAACACAGTTTTCTCCCAAAATGACGGATGAGCAGAGGTTATTTTATTTTATTTTAACTCTCACACAAATCTTCATTTCTGTCCTGGCTCTCTGTTCATTTGAAAAGATAACAGAGACTGACTCATACGCAGACGTTCAGACTACAGTAAATTCTTGAGTTATTGTTGAACTGATCTAAATTACACTTAATGAGCTTGTTTGATGTTCGTCATGTAGACTCACTCATCCAGTTAACACTCCACTAACAGACGTTTGAAGTTCGCAGAAATGATTCTCCATCGGTTGTGTCTATGTATGTGTGGTGTTTCAGTTTTATTATTAGGTTTAGAGTCTGCTTTGTAATTGATGTGGATGATGACAGAGTAAATAGATTGGCTATAAAACAAACTCTAGCCACAATGAAGCATGATTATTACTCCCACTGGCTGTTTGTTTGTAGGTGGCCCAAGTCTCACATTACTGAGTGTCTGGTGATCTCATTTACAGCTTCACAGTCTCTCTGGTGAAGATTGCAAAAGTACGCACCAAACATTTCAGACATCATAAGATTTGAAGGGTCGTATTTCAAGTTTATTCGTGTGTGTGATAGTGGGCTGTCTCCTGTTTCACAGCACAACCATCAGGGAGGGAAGTCTTTTATGGGCTGAGTAGCGTGGGTAACCTCTTGAACTACAGTAAAGTTGCAGCATTTAATGACGGCGCTTTCTTTGTTGCTTTTTAAATTGGAACAAGTAGAAGTAGTAATAGAAGAAATCAGTAAATTGAATCTGAAATTTAGTTGTAGTTGTAGTCAAAATGATGTGCACACTAAATATGTAGTTGCAGTTCAGCCATGAGTGTGATCATACTAACTTTACAAGATGAAATACATTTGTTGACTTGTTCCATATGTCCAGCAGGGGCTGATGATTGAACATTGTGAAACAACCTGTTTTGATTTCATCAGGTGAAAGTCATGCGTTGCCTGGATCACCCCAACGTGCTCAAATTCATTGGAGTCCTTTACAAAGACAAAAGGCTCAACTTCATTGCAGAATACATAAAGGGAGGCACCCTGAGAGAAATCATCAAGAAAATGGTGAGTGGAGAGTGTGTGTCTGCAGGAATATGAATGTGTCTATCTCCTGTTCAGTAGTCAAAATGCATGGAATAAACTTTTTACTAATAGATGCAGTAAAACTGTCATTTGGCTGTGATTAACAGGACAGCAACTATCCCTGGAACCAGCGGGTCAGTTTTGCAAAGGACATTGCTGCTGGAATGGTGAGTTCAAATCCAGAAAAAAATCATGTAACTGTTATAGTTTACTCTATGTTATCAAAAAATGTAGTTCTGTAAAAATAAATAAATCAGTGAAATGTCTTGATGGCTGGTGTTTCCAGTTATCGTTGCTGCTCTCTCCCTTTAATGGTCATTTTGCTGAGCTGCAACACTTCTGCTAATGCTGTGCACAATCTCTTCCATCCCCCTCTATGGACTGAATTCGTGCAGGATTAGAACATGAGTTCCTGATATTTTCCCTTGATATAAGTACAATTATGAGTGTTGTAAATGGATTATTGTATTTACTACATCATCTACTTGGAATGAAACAAGGCATTACTGTTTCACTTTGCACAGGTTTTAAAGTACCACTAAAATCTCCTGTTTTTTTATTCTTCCTGCGTCTCTGCCCTCTCCAATCTGTCTGTCATTCAGTCATATCTGCATTCCATGAACATAATCCACCGGGACCTGAACTCACATAACTGTCTAGTCCGAGAGGTAAGAACTTATGTTTTTCAGTCCATACCTGTGCATATAGAGTATGTTTTCTTTGAGGATTTAACACAGTGCACCTGCCATTTGCTAGGGCAGTTAAAAAAACAAAGACAAAGCAGAGCTTTGTTAGCAGCTCTAACAGACTAAGACTTCTTAAGCTCCATATGAGGTAGTGTGGAAACAGAGAGAGCACTGTACATGTGCCACATGAAAACAAAAGGTTTGTATTGTAGAGCTCATATTTGAAATTTTAAGGCTTGAAGTTGAATTTTAAACTTTGTAAATGAGCTTGAAACTGCTTCTTTTGCCCCCCTTTGCCTGGAAGGGTAATATCAGCATTTTATTAAATGTTCAATTTTCTTCACTCAGGACAACACAGTGGTGGTGGCAGACTTTGGGCTGGCTCGGCTCATGGTTGACGACAAGCACGAGGAGAAGTTGTCGCAGGGTAAACTGCCGGGTCTGAAGAGGCATGATCGTAGGAAGAGATACACGGTGGTGGGAAACCCTTACTGGATGGCACCTGAGATGATCCATGGTATGATTTTTAGAGACACTTGTACTTTTTCAATAATATTGATTTACTGATTCACACCTTGTGAAACAAACTAGAGTGCTATAGTTGTTTTCTTGAAATCTGTTGTCTTTAACTCAACTATGTTGTTTATTCTGAAAATAAACAACAGCTTAATTTGTTCTTTTTTCATTTCCCAGGGAAGAGCTATGATGAAAGAGTGGACATCTTTTCCTTTGGTATCATGCTCTGCGAGGTAAGTGACTTTCCTAATCAGACAGCTAGGATTTCATACTGTTTTATTAGTAAAATCAAAAACATTTCCCATATACTTTTCACTCACACTTTCCTTGGTAGTATACTAAACTGTCACCTGAACAAAAAACTCTAGGTGCTTTTAGACCACGCATTTCTACAGACTACCCCACTGAAATACGGACCCGAGAACTACAGACCTTTTTTCTGTCCACATCCACACAGTTAGTTAGACCGTTGAATTAATGTAAGCCGGCTGATGGTTGGCATAGCAACGTCACCTCCACACAACATTCGACAACGCTAGCGAAAATTCATGATTGATCTGTCAAGATTGATCGTTGTTTATTCTACTTTAAATTAAAATTAGAAATCAGCATAAACATATGTCACTCATGGATTCCTTTGTACTGGAAAAGTACCTGCTCTGAAACACGAGCTAAAAATGTCCCCCAAAACAGTCTTCTAAGGACTATTATAGTTCTCAAGTCCTGCAGTGTAGACACACAAAAAAGGGGAACTTCCTCCAACAGCTCTGAGAAACATGAAAACAGTCCTCTGGTCCAAATGCACCTTTTATTGCCACTTAACGTTAGAGGTTTTGCAGTTTTACTACACACTAAATTTGGCCAAAATCTAAGTTCACATACAATTTTGGCCTATTACAGTATTTTCACAACTCCTCTTCTTGGTCCACAAATTACTAGTGTCTGCATTTTTTGACAGGTTTTTCATGTGTTAAACTGCTAACGTGTAAAATACACTATCCATTTGGTTTTATGAGGAAAAAATCTTTCTGGACGAGCTTTTCAGGGCCCCTAAAAATAAAAATAAAGAAACTTTCCAAATGAAAATCCAGCCCCAAAATGTGGTAACTTCTGGGCGTGGCCACACACAATCCCTGAAAATGACTTCCCCAGATGGACACCATTAGACAACAAATACTGCAGAGATTAGCGAGAGCAGAAAAACAAAGTTGTCTTCACGTGGCTTCTGACAGGCAGGCATCAGTCTGGGAGTTTACTGCTTTTCATAAGAGGACACCCTGACACTTCCATCTTTAAGTCCTCTTTCTCTGTCTGTCTTTTTGTTTTTCCTGCTCTCTTCAGATAATTGGCAGGGTGAACGCAGACCCAGACTACCTCCCTAGGGCTACAGACTTCGGACTGAATGTGTCTGGGTTCTTGGAGCACTACTGTCCTCCAGATTGTCCCCCTGCCTTCTTCCCCATGGCTGCTGTGTGCTGTGACCTTGATGCAGATAAACGGTCAGACATCTACTTCCAGCGTAGAAGTTCATAGTTTTCCTCTCATTTTAAGGTTTAGGGTAATTTGCAGAGCTTTGCATCTGTTGGCTGTAATTCACCCCACTGTTGTATATGCAGTGGTATTGGTTTGTGGTTGTCAAATTAGTGGAGTTTTTCTCATTTATATAAGTAAGACGCCCTCTACTGTACTGGGTGTGCTACAACTGTTATCTTTACAACTATGCTAATCACCCTCAAAGTATCTTGGTGAATAGTTTGTGTTCTGGTTAAGAGAGTTTAATTTCATAAAATTCAAAAATTCATAAATGCCTTCTTAATCTTTTTAGTCCTGCTTTCTGCAAACTGGAAGAGTGGTTGGAGAATCTGAAGATGCACTTGGACATCGGTCTGCCCCTGGTGTCTGAAGTGGACCAGCTGCATAAGGTCTTCTGGGAAAATCACAGCATCACACGCCCTGAAAACGGCCTACACACCCACCCCGAACAGCCAGAGTAGGACTACACACGGCAAGAGCAGTGGGAAATTAGAGTTATCCCCACAAGGGACAGTGAGCGCCTGCCTTGAGTGGTGCAATGGCTGGAGGGGTTGTGTAATCATCCCTCCATATTTGACACAGATGCAGCGGGCTCAGGCTGGCTCAGGCTTAATAAACAGACTCAGGGGGGGAATGCAGATCTGCAAAGCCACCTGTGCAGAGTGCACACATTCAAAGTCAAACCAAGACACTAACTATGATATCTTGAGCCTGCGGCACCTGAAGTTAAGGTGGAACATGTCATATGCAATCAGACCCAACTTTCAAATCATGACTCAACTCTTGAGTCATGTAGATCTAACATTAGTAGTCATACCATTCAAGAATACTTAGTGTACCTGCTGTAGTGTGTATATTCATGTGGATGAAATAGTCAAAAAGCATAAAGCAAACCTTCAGCCTCCTCACTTTAGGCCTCTACAGAGTACATAGTGCAGTATGTGTTCGCAGGTGTTTCTGTGTGAGTTTGGTTTGTTTTTTGATTTGGATCTCAAAACTGAACATGCAAAAAATGCAAAGGAGAGGGGCTCGTCTGTTGCTTAAGACACAAAAGGTGAGATCAACTTTCTGTTCACTTGTATAAGTCAAACAAAACCTTTCAAGCTTTAAACTGTTCACTGAAGAGTGCATGACTGTAAATAATGCTGTCAGGTCATATGCTGGTTCCTTGTGTCCCTCTGATCCCAGACCGACATGTGTCTGTGATGCTGCCCCTCTCCTTCATTTATTGTGTAGCACTGACTTAAACTGAGGTACACGTCTTTAGCATAAATTTGGTACGTTGTCTCCAAATTAAACACCTATAACCAGATCTCATTAACATTGATGTGGTGTCTTATACATTCAAACACATACTTGTGTACATATCTAGTGATTGTAAATGTTTTAAATAGTGTAAATGTACAGACATATTTTATATACGTATGCTACATTGCCATATTTTTATTGGCTGACCAGTTGAAATTAAGAAGAGTTAAAGTTTGACTGCAGTAAAAGGGCACAGCTCACTGTTTGTTAAAGTTTTCTACATTGTTACCACTGTGGCAGGTTGGGGGCTTTTAGCATTTGAGATAAGAGGAATCTTGGCACCACCATCTCCAACCCTTATAATCCGTAAATTCGACATTCTTCTTTTCCCTCCATCCAAAAAGTATTTCTTTACATTTAAGTGGTCTTCTTGGAGTTTCATGTAGATGTGTGCTGGAGTAAAAGTATATATCATAATACTAGATTACGTACTTATGTATCACGTTTCTGCAGGGTAAATTTCCCTTTTAAACATGCTGAACTTGATCTGGATATTATGATAAATTCAAATTATATTTTGAGGGCAATCAATCTGTTTTTTAATTATTCACTCTCATCTCATGTACTGTATAGTGGTTCAGGTGTAGAAATATCACCATGTACTGCCTCATTATGTCAGCTGTCTGTCCACATATCCTCTGTGGATGACCCACTGTTTGTTTACATGTAAATGCTGATTGTAAATATCACTGTATATATGTGTCTGTCCAAAAACTCATCTGCTTGCATTGCATAAATACGCGCACTCCTTCAAAATAATCTCTTCCACTGTCAAATTTCTCTTGCACCTTCTAACATAAGATTTCTATCTCTAATCTAAAAATCCTTTTTTAATTTCCTGCTGTTCTCACAAGCTGCATGATGTACAAGCTAAGTTTGTTTTAGCTTCTAAACCAAGCTTTTTTTTTTGTCTCTAAATATTTTATTATTATTATAGATTTCAAATAAGAAAAGAATGAAAGACAAAAAAGTCATGAAAGAATGCCAGGCTAAAATGGAAATGAGAAAATAAAAACACAGCATTTGTTTTTTACAGCCACTGAAATCTTTTTGTAAAGATTTGAGTACTTTAATTTGCACTATATTACCAAATGGCTGTTTGAAGCCATGTTTGTTAATTTCCTCTCTTGGGCTACTTGTGATAAGGAAATTATGTCAGTTCAGGTTGATATATGAATGCAAGACACTGATAGAGCCTTTCAACTGTAAAACTGGGATCTGGGAAATTCATCCTCTTGGTAGCAAACTGGACCAGGTGAGGATTAGATACATCATCATTTTAACTTTTAAATAAAGATTTCACAAGGGCCTGATTGCTCCCTCTGTGATCTTTTTGTAAATAGAGTCATACATCTGCAGCAATATCAACTATACACAAGCAAAACTCTCATGTTTTCTGACCTTTGCTACCTAGATGATGTTATATCCCAGCTCTGCCTGCTGCCTACAGACTGGTCCTTTGTGAAAGATGCTATGTGTTGCTTCTGACTGTTTGATTTCGTACGTGATGCCCACAGAAGCTGCAACAACTGCTAGTCTATCTGATAATAGAGCACTTAAACTGGCCTGTCTCACCTCTCACCTCCCTATCATACATACTCTTTTGGCTCAGGGCTGTAATTTTCTGGAGCTTACTTCACAAGTCGTTTAATTCTGCAGCTTAACAGGAAAGTAGTACTTCTTTATAGTAACAGTGAGACTCAAAGAGCATGTGACCTTCTGTCAATATGTAGGCTGATGACACAAAAAACGCTTCTGTAAAACAAACCCCTCCTGGTTGATGTATTGGTTTGTGGGCATGTACATGTACGTGAGTGGCTTTTTGCCCTATTTCTGTCTCCATTCCTGTCTGAGCCATGTTGAGCATGTTAGATGTGTCTATGAGGACGTGTTGATGATCATTGAGAATGTGTCCGCAGCACTTCTTTGCAAAGGATCGTTACCTCTGAACAATGCTGTGCCTTTGTTGTAAGCTAGCCTTGCCAACGACTCGAAAAAACGTGAACTGATTTCCTTTTTTATGTATCATAAGCGGAAGCCTGTTTCAAGTGGATTGAATATCATTGCTGATACTATGTTGTATGAGATTTCATCTTGTTCTGTATCATATTTATATCTCCATTGTCAGTTTTGATATTTTAATGTTGTTTCTTTTTTGTCTTATTTAATTTTTTACACAAGCTGTGAAAACAATTCTGCACTTTAATCCTGAACGTGAACATATAGACTCTTAAGGATTTTTTTTTCTGTCACAGCTAAAAATAAAATTGTTGCTCTTAAAACAATCAAACCAGCGTCTCAAAGTGTTTGTTCACCTTAAGCATTCTGACAAAAATAGCCACAACAAGGTTATGGTTGTATGTCCTATATTTACTCCACTATTAACCCTTCTTCACATTTGTAATTCTGAATTCACGTAGAAAACAAAGTATGACAGCACCAATAATTGTGCTTCACTCACTCACACTAGGACAGCACTGCATTGTCCAGATAAAAAGTGTGGGTGACATTTAGATGAAAAAGATAGTGCTCTTTTCTATTAACAGGTGAATGCATAATAAATGTATTAACAGATTGACCACCAGATGTCACTGTCTCTCTTTATTTATATGATGAAATAAAATGGGTGAATCTCAGAAATGAGATTAATGAAGCTAAATAAAGATGTTCATCTACAGTATGCACCAAAGTTAGCCTTTCTACTACTACAAATACTGCCAAATATTAGTACCAACAAACGGTTTCAGATCTTTTTCTTAATTACAGTGTAAAATTTACAATTTCTAGATTTTATGATATTATATGTTATTTGATTATCAGAACTAGTAAAAAGTACAATTTTAGGATGAATAATTCAAATTTAGTAAAATGGTGGTACTCAACTATAATACGTGTATTATACCTCCACAATGTAGTACAATCTAGTACTAAGTGCTTTGATACAAACAATATTGTATTTAGGACAGTCAAGACTGTAATAAGAGACACTACCTACACACAAGACAAACACATATAGAGTAATAGAACGAGAGAGAGAGAAAATAAATAAGATGCGATGCTAAACAATTTAAAAATAAACACAAACACAACAAAACAAACACAAAGACGAGACAATTATTTGTTTTTGCTCATTTTCGCTGACAATGGTGCACGTGAGCGTTCTCCAATCGCATCCACGTGCGATTGTTTTCATTCCGACGTCGCTGCTGTAACGGCTGGTGGTTCGTGACGTCAACGGCCTGGAGGTCAGGAGGCAGCCGAGCAGCCTCACACACCGACACAGCTACCCAGCATACCAGACGCACACACGGGGGGGACGGGTTTGTCCGGTCCGACACAACACACAAGACTGTCAGTTCAGCGCAGGTGTGTTCACATCGGCGGAGGAAATTAAGGAAATACCGCAGGAGGAGAAGAAACAGAAGAAGGAGAAGGTTGGACGTCGCGGCCGTTGGCGCTAACTGAAACTTTGAGACATGGAAAATTTGTCCAGCAACCACCGGTTTCGCTCTGCGGTCTTCAACCACGGTGAGTATGCAGCTTTATCACATCCGACACCGCATGTGGGATGTGATATTACTCAGGTGATGCTCGTCTGCTGTCTTAAATTACCCACAGCCCGGACTGGCCCACGAGTAAACCTTCAAATCTTGCTCTTAGTCATTAGGGACAAACGGGACTGTACCGCCTAAAACACACAATATCTATGGGGCATATTTGACTTTAAGTCACGTTTTGTCCCGTTTTATAAAATGTATTCTAACAGGACAGAGGGTGATTTTCGTTGTGCCGAACGAAAATCCCTGAAAATCCTGGTACTTTGAGCTTCACACGGGACACAGCAGCAGCAGCAGCAGCACACTGTAATTCTACAGTTATGCAAGAGTGGTACTGGGACTCGCCACACTAAACTATTTCTGGACCCAGTAAGATATAACTGAGCAGGGTTGCACCGACGAAACTGAGAGCTACGGCCGGTGGAGAGATATATGAGCTACTGTCCTAAAACAAGCCGTACTGGCACAGTCAGTTCGCGTTATGTCAACAAGCTTTAAGCCACAGAGACTTTCATTGCCTTCATTTTCGGCTCCAAGATGAACCATAGACCACCACAATTAAATCGACCTTAATCAATCATGTAAATAGTTTCGATTGACTAATCATTAATTGTTGTAGCTCTACTGAATAAGCTCCTTGTTACCAGCTCCCATATTTTTGCATGACCCTTTTTTTAAAAAAGCAAACAATAAAAACATTTTAGATAAATCACATTGGCCTTTAAATTGTGAGCATTTACTGCTTTTCTTTGTTTTACACAGTAGTATAGTTGACAAAACAAGACATTTTCAGACCTCTATAAACACACACTGTTTCTTAATGACTTCAGGCATATGTATGTATGTATGTATGTATGTATATGAAACCTCATGTCAGCCAATACATCGGCCTGCCCCTTTCATTGAACTGTACTTCTGCATAGTCCAGAGCATAAGAAAGATGAAAGATTTAGTGACTTCTTAAACTTTATCAAACATCCATCATCACTGCATCTTATTATGTCTGTAAATAGTTTTAGCTCTCAGCCTGTCTGCATCTTTTGATCTCTTAATCTGTGTAAAGACACTTGGCACATTCCATTGTGAATTTTGGTAACAGGAGCTCCAGCCTCATGGTATGGAGTAATGGAGGCTACAGTCAAAGAAAGATTTGACTCAGTGAAACTGTGAACAGAGAGAGTGCTGAGTTTCCATGTGAATTTGAGAGTGAGCTCAAATCATTGATAGAAGCTTTATTTTGTGTCCGTTTTACTACTACTTTTATTGCATTGGTTTAACCATAAACACTGGAGCTACTCCTTAACAAACAAATATATTTTATGTCCTTGTTGCATACCTGAGAGTTTATTTCTTCCTTTCTAGTTGTGTTACCTTTTCTTATCCCAAAAATGAAACTGCATGCCCAAAGATTCAACTTTATCTTCTATGCCAGTTCATTTTTTGAGGATCCGCTTCAGATTTAACATCTGGGTGATAAGTTCAAATGTTAGTTTTTCTATGTCCAATCTTTGTGTGTTACGTTAGACCATTTCATTTCACTGGAAAATCTTTTCTGAGTTTCTTTAGTGACATTTCTTTGCAAAACTGTTGACACAAGCCAGGGGATATACAGTCAGCTGAACTGACTTGTGGGATATTGGTGGAACTAGAACTGCTTTACAGAGAGCCTGCAAACTGTTTTACAGATCATGCAACTTTCTTTCTTTCTATACAAAGCACCACCAGTCCCTGATGTCAGTTTACTCACCTAAAAACAAAGTCTGACTTTGAAAGGCACCCACGATGAAAGTGAGTGTTATGCATGGGTGGCACAGTCAGCAGTGGCTAGTGTTCCTTAGGGAAAACCTTGTGGAGAGACACTAGCATCCTCACCACTGTCTGTGGCTGTGCTGACAGCATCTCTGGTGAAGGAACTCCGCATGAAGTTCAGGAGAGAAACCACAAGAAAAATGAACAAGTCAAGTGAGTCGTCATTTTAGTGCAGCACAGGAATTTAACACTGATGACATGTTCTGCGTCTCTCTAATAAGATGTTTTTGGCTCTAAATTTAGAGCTGTGGTTGTGGATGTTTAGTTTATCTGTTCGTTTGTTTGCTCTGTAAGCAGTGCACTGAAGTCTTATTTGTATGTCATCCTGCCACAGTAATTTGACTTAAAGTGCATCTGGAGAGATACATACTGATGCCACTTATATTTTAAAGACATACAGCTTAATCTTTATATGTCCTGAATATAAAGCACTGCCTGTCATCTGTAGCATTTGTGCTGTTCCTGAAGTGGTTGTAAATGGTGGCAGAAGCTAAAATGATATTTTAGTCCTTTGACCTGTGGCTCAGCACAGTCTTCTCTGTAAGCTTACAGGCAGTCATGGTCCTGGGTTTAAGATGGTGAATCAATATTTGTAAGACAGCCAGTAGGTTTCCCAGGACAGGCAGCATGGAGTAAAGAAATTTGTTTTGCTTCTTAAGAATATCAGTAAATGGCAAACATCATGAATAATTTGCACCAGTGTCTGCTCTTGACTAATTACTGTAGAGGTTGACTGATCTGTAAGTGCCAGGTTTTGAGATAACTGCCAGCTTCGATCATTACCAAGACTGCTTTGTTTCCTGAAGCAGGACAGCAGCAGGGTGTTTTCTCTGTGTGAAAATAGTAGTTTTCCAAATGCATTGTCCAGCAATAATTAATGTCATATATAGCTGCAGAACTAAAGGAGCAAAATTTCTCAGAAGCGACTGATGCTGTAACTGTCCACTGTAAAAGTAAAAACTCACCGGGAGCCCCTGCACTTTGCAGACTAAATTACATGCAGTCTTTGAAGCATGCTTACTTGGATACTTTTATCATTATCACATAAGGGTTATCACAGACAAGACTGTGTAATTGATGGTACTGTACTGTTTTCATAACCGTACTGTTTTCATGTGACATTTATGTTAATACTGTGTTTCTGTTCCTTTACTATGTTTCTGACCTCCACTGGATGTGGATTTTTGAAAATTGATCATCCTCCTCTGACCAGATGATGAGGTAAGCAACCAGAGTTTTCCTTATTCCTGCTGCTGGAGATGAAGTAGGTCATTGGTGAAGGGAGATTTAGCCTTGATTATCTCACCAAGATCAGGACACTGTGGTTTGTTGATGTCAGCCCATTTTGAACCCTGATGTATAGTATTGATGGGTTTTTGTTCATTGGGGATTTATATGGAAGGAGTTTATGAATTAGCTTTTAATAAGTATTAAACTCATTGATCCTTGAAATTTATGTATTTCGAACTACTGGAAGCACAGTAACCTGCTGTTTAGTCTGAATGTGAAATATTTTTTTATTAAGCATGCGACAGATGTTTTCTTTCCACAGTGTTAAACTGAGTGGGGATTTTTGCTGACTATTCTGAGCTTGTGTGACTTCCTATTCATAAATGTGGCAGTGTTTTACTTAACAGAGAAATACCTGTATGAATATGTATAATTTCCTTGTTCCTTGTCTCGCCAAATGACATCTGAGAATCTGTGTGTTAACTTTTTTGTGTGTTAGCTTTATTTGTGTGCTGAATTGCATTTGTTTCACCTTTTGGTTATAATTGCCTTTTCTGCTGAACTATCTTCAGCAGAATCAGGAGCGCTTTGTGAAGGGCACCATGGTTTCACAATGATGGTGGTCATGTGTTATCACCTTTCCAATAGCCAGAGCCTGTCACCTCAGTGTCAAAACTGACCCCTCCCTTCTCTGCCCTACGTCACTGTCTGCATCCCAAAGTCCTGCAGCTGTGTTTGACCTAGCTCAATGAAGGTGGAAGAGAGTTTGTTTTTAACCCCAAACAGTTCACAGATGGGTGGAGAGGAGTGGGTCTGTATGGGTGTGAGAAACTCTGGTTCCTTCCTCAGCAGTATTCCAAATCTGTTTAACAAACTGCAGCGCAGGCTGACAGAAGACACATCTCGTGAAGAAACTTTCAACATCTGTCCAAGGCCCAATGGCAATTGCTGCTGCTGGCGGCTTTCGGCTGGGTGAAAGCATTTACTAGTTGCTCTTGATGGTTTGGCACATTTCTCGCTGGGTGTGTGATTAAATGAGCAGATGTCTAATTCTACATACTTTTATTTCTTGCTCTGCAAACCACACCCATTGTGTGATTCTCACTAAAAACACAATGTGTCTTTCTGTTGAAAGCCATCATTCAGTCCAGGTTGACATAACTGAAGTGCTCTTCCCCTGAGTTCCACACCCCATGGCTACAAACCACACAGGACTCTGGGGTGTGGTAGAGCAAGAGAGTGACTGTGGCTTCCTTTTGTTAGTCTAAAAATGCCACCTAACCACATACACATGTATCTGCAGTCACAGAATGATGTTGCTGTTCATCGGCAGTGCCAGCTGTGGAAAGAGGAGCATAGAGAAGGGGATGGTTGTGTCTCTCGAGACGATTGCCAATCCACACACATTCATCATGCTGCATTCCTCTGTGGCTTTTACTCAACTATCCATTAGTTTCCTGTGCCTTCAATTGCTGCTTGCTACTGCAGCCAACATGTAGGCAATCCATTAGCTAGCTTGATCCTACAGTGGATGCTGGTTTTCTCCTTTGCTCTGTTTGTCCTGTAGTTGTTTGTGTTTTCTGGTTTGCTGTCAGTGTCAGTATGTGCACATTCATTGTATTCTTTTGCAAACTGGAATGGCAGAATGTGCAGATATGCCCCACCACACCCATCGGATCATCAATTGACATGTCATTGTTGAAACACATACAGCACATATTATTGTGAATGATGCAAGTAATTAGTAAAATGAATGTCAAATGATGGGTGTGAGACCTGGTGAAATGTTATTGCTTACAGGAAGACCACTTCATTGTTCAACACATTTTGTGTAAAATAAAGAGCAGTCAACCCAGACTCAAGCTGACCAGATACAGTTGTACTTAATTCCAAGTTCTCACTCTTCCTTCGTATATAACTAGTAATGTTTATCATCACAGGAATCTTAGCCAGCATACATTATCAATGTTAATGGTAGCCTGTCATCCATTACGTTATCTCATCAAGTCCGTGCACCAAAAACAGTGGCACTTTACTCTGCGAGCCCCTCAGTAAGAGAGAATGACATGCCAGCTCATTCAGTGAAACCTGATCCATCATTTTGTATAAGTCTGCTCTGGCTGAAGTGTGGGGGCTTTATTCTCTGAGCATGTAGTGAGAGTCATGGTGTGATGCCCCAATGGTGATGCAGACACTGTAGCAGTGGGGGTTTTGGCCTGTGGGTTTGACAGGGCTCCCTCTGGGCTTTTTCCAGTTTGATATGAGGGCAAACAATCGGGTTAGGGAGAAGGCACGCAACACTTCACTGAATATGCAGCTGGCTGCGATAAGACAACAATGAAGAAAAGGTGAAAGATTAGCTCTTAAAGAGGGATTTGTTGACACCAGACACTGTCGTGTGTTGAGTATTCTTTTGTAAGATCAGGTTTTTCCATAGTGAAGTAAAGGCAAATGTACCTTTCAGTCATTATGAATTATGTAGCACAATAGGGTGAATATCATCTTGCCCAATCACTGTTTTTAGTTTATTTTGGGGGTGGGAAGGTGCAGGTATGTGTTTATAGATTTTTGTTGATCTCATTTAGTATTTGAGGATGCAGTACTATTACTTTCATACTGTCAGCTTTATTGTTGTCACAGGAAAGAAAAACATAATAATCATAACTGAATTTCATTTAGCTGCTCCAATTTTAGTGTCAGGGCATTGTACGTGTTGGGTTACTGTTACAGCTTAGTGGGGCTTTATAAGAATTGACCCACTGTTATATTATTACCAACACCTTCATACCAAAATACTTTTACCAAGTGCTATTAAGAAAAACACATAATGCATATTACTTGGCTACACATAGAGATATCTTACAGTTAAAGGTACTACACAAAGGCTATCTAGTTCTACTTCAGTACTTCTAGTATTACTGAATATAAGTCACCTCATTTTCATAAATAGCTAGCTTTAAAATGGCTTGCTAAATTGCCCTATTTGGTCCTCCTCTGACATCTTAACTTCCTATGTCCACCACTTTCTTCCTGTCCCTGCTGGGCCTGCTCACCAGACCCTCCAGCTGCCTGCAGATGTCCCACGTCAGTGCAAGCTAGCCTCTCAACCTCCAGCCTCAGCATTCTGCCAAAGTTTTGGTCAGAGGGCAACCTTAGACATTCCTCTAAAGTCTCATAGAAGTGGCCCATGCCAAGCCCCCCACCCGCTATAAATAATCTCAGTCCAGTTCCCATGGCCCCCACTGAGATCCCAGCACTCTGTTAGCAATGCATGACATGCTACAGCTATACCAGAGACAGCACCTCCCTGTTCTACCAGCCTAGGGATGACTTGCTTTCTGAAAGGAAGTGGGGCAGGTGTTAATGCAATTTTTATCAAAGAGGGCTAAACATGGTTAAGGGAAAAAAGGAACTTTTCTGTTTGAACGTATGTGCTGTTCTTTGTTTTAGAGACTTGGCACTACCCATCTCATTCAGTTTTTCCACTGTGCTCATCGGTGTAGCTGTAGAACTGGTAGCATTATTTGTTATCACACTAAAACCTACATCTCTAGTGTTGCTGTTTTCTTTTTTTGGCATTCCATATTCACATTGCACAATTATTGTATTTACAGCATCTATTCCTAACCTCTAACCCCCCTGTGGGAGAGTCAAATTCCTTCAGTTTTTTTCACTCTGGTTTGAAGTGCAGTCATCTCTAATTCTTCTGGAATCAGCTTATTGAAAAAATATTTACATCTGAGGTAAGCAGGGGGAAAGAAAGTAACACTGTAGCTCATTAACACAAATGTTAGCATTTTGCCCTTTTGATTATTCATGATAAAATGCTGAAGGAGTGGCACATTTAATAATGGCACAGTTAAGGCAAGGCCTACAAATGTTTGTCTGTTTACTCGCATTGAACAAGCATATCTTCATCATCATCAGCAGACTTAGTAGCCAAGAATTAAGAGCACTGACTTTTACTCCAAGTTTATTGTCTGTTGATTCAGTTAGTACTATTACTGACAGCTTAAATCTACTGTGTGAAGCAGCAACTGTAGACATTTTTTGTATGTATTGTTGAAAAGTGTTTTGGGAAATATAGGAAATGTCAAAACTCTGAACCATACTTTGTACAAATTTCTCTTACTGCAACTGTGTCTTATTTAGTGTGTTACAAATTGACTTGTGCAGTGAAGCCACATACAGCAGAAGCATTGTATCAACCAATCTGATGTTTATTAGGATAGACAGTAGCCTGGGCAAGAACCAAAATGCCCTGATCTAATCTTTGTCCTTCTGGGAGCAAAGTCAGAGAGTTTAAATACAGACACTGTGAAGACAGCAACAAATCAGGCAGATTTGAATTTTGGTACTAGGATAGCTAAATAGCTTCTTTTTTTTTTTTTTTTTTTTTTGACATGATATCTGCAGATAAATAAAATGCTATGTTTGCTTACCCAGGGTAGTGATGAAATACCACTGTCAAAAAAAGATTTTTAGGGGAACCCGGTCTGAAGTCTCACAATGTTTTTGCAAATCACATTTTGAGCAAATCACATTTTTAACCAACATTTATATGTTTTTCATATTCCTGATTGAATGACCGATAGAATTATTCACTTATCAAACACGTGCTAACCTGGCTGCAGTTGATCCCTGCCATTGCCTTTTTTTTTTTTTTGTACTTTTTAAATTTTTATTTGTATGGCATCTTAATATGTCAGCCATTGGTCCTGAAGTTTGTGTGTACTTGCAGAGCATGTGTGTATGTGTGTTAATGCACAGAGAGAAGTTAACAGTTCTGGCTGTCCAGAACTGTCTTAGTCCTCAGCTAAAGCAGCCTCTACTTCCCCTAAGAAAACACTTCCCACCCCATTTTGCTCCCAGCATGCTGCAGGACAGGGAGAGGAAATGCCATGATAGGCAAAAGGAAGAGCAGAGAGATGGTGGAGATCTTCTTAAGAAAAGGGGTGTAGAAAAGGATGGTTATTGTCCCTGGAGAACATAAAACCTGTATCTTGATGTAATCTGCCAGTGGATAAATATGGGAGAAAATACATCGTGGAATGGATATTGGATAATGGTGTAATGCGGAGACAAAAATAATGTGGCGTTGAGAGAAGCGTGAAAATGAGAAGAAATAATTGAGTAGCAATGTGTATAGTTTAAAAAGCATGAAGGATGCTAGACTGTAATAAAAATCACTGATAAGAGAACTCAGAGATGTACCAGCTCATAGAAGCAACTCAACAAAACCAATGGTATGAACTATGCCAATATACAGTATAAATGTAAAACACCAGGAAAGATACAATCTTGATTGTTCAACCTACTGTATTCTTTCATTCACATCAGCATCGACATACCAACAGACACAGACTGCACAGTATCAGATTTAAGCACTTGATTGTAAGTGAAGCATGGAATGTGTTCGCATGCTGTGACATGATGATAGATGGAAGAGCGTGGAGGGGCTGAGAGTTTAAGACAGATCCACAGTATTTAGGGAGTGTTACTGTAATTGGGATTTAGGAAATGGTTTAATGAGAGAGAAGAGAAGTCAATCAATCAGTCAGTTATTTAATCATGGATTTGAATAGCTTTTGAATCTGCTGTTCCCTTTACCATAGGACTCCACAGCTGTCAGAAATAAAACCCAAATGTAGTAGGTATTGGCAGAAACCAGGTGCACTTTTATTGACCATCAGAACAGTATGTCATTTTTTTTTTTTCCCCTCCCCTCCACATATCACATCAGAGCATTATATGTGCATGCACATGCAAAAATTTACTACTATTTGAGTGGTTTTAATGGGAGTAATATCTTGTTTTATATTTTTAGAACTGCTGGCTGGATACAGGTTTAGTACATTTACAGTTGTGTTGAGCTGCACATGACTCACTAGTGTAGGTGATTTGGCATTGTATGGCACAGTAGCATATCATTTCCAAACTGATAATCAGTCATGATATTCTTTACTCCTTCTGTAAAGTGATTTTACTACAAATGATACGTTCTTTTGCATCTTCCTTAAACAATCTGTTTTCTTTTGGATATTGATAGTCTTTTATATCTGAAATCTACTTTCACCTTTTCTACTGAGACTTTTTCTTATTGTTCTACATTTTTGTCATTCCTCTATAAACAAGGTGTCTCAAAACAAATAAGTAGTGTTAACTGTCTTCTGACTTAGGCACTTGTCTGTAATGATCAGTTTAGTGTTGCTCTGTGACTAGCTGTAACCATAAAGGTGTTTTTGAGTCCAGAGACAATGATTTGATAGTTTGAGTGATTAAGTGATTTCAAGTGGTGGTGTTGTAAGTTTTGGGATTTGGGACAGAAGCATCTGAGGTGCGCTTCTGTGAGAATTGGGACCATATGAACCGGAGGAAAACCACAACATATGCCTCTCATTGAAGGATCAAAGAGGAGACAAGTTTCATACCTCCCTTCATCCATTGAGCCCACTCCCCCTTTTCCCCTTCACCTCTCTTCCCTCTTTTCCTTTTTTTTTTTTTTTTGTTCTGGTGCATGAAGTACCTCTCTTGTCGGCCTCAAATAGTCCATTTCATTTACAGAACTCATTCCCTGATATTACAAGCTTTCTGTCTTTTACATCCACATAAACACTCGCATACCTGTGGCACATTGACCTCCCTATAATCCAGAAGCTCAAACCAGAGCAGGATACCTCCCATACCCTCCTCTCAATGTGCCTCCACCCTCACTGCAAACGACCTGAAATAGACTGTAATGTGTAAAAGTGCCTTTCTGTGTGGCGTTCGCATGTTCTACCTGTGTGTACGTGGGTTTTAGTTGAGTACTCCAGCTTCCTCCTAGAGTCCATAGACATGCAGCTTAGCTTAGTTGGTGACTTTAAACTGAGTAGTTTCAGGGAACTACTTTACAGTTACAAGTGATTCGGACACTACTACAAAATGGCGTACGAGGACATACGGACACAGCCTGCGTATCTTAATGTGTGTCATTCCTGTAATTAGACTGGTGATCTGTCCAGGGTGCTCTCTGCCTATGGCCAATTGTCAGCAGGGATTGGCTCCAGCTCCCATTGGAACGTCTAATGGAAGCAGTATAGATAATGGATGATGAGTGGATCAATGTGTAAAAGTTTATGAAAGTTTTTTTTTTTTTGTTGGCAAGAGCCTGGTTTACATCACCATAACTCATACAGTATGAATTAACATGTTTTACTGAAACATATAGATGCTTGTTGATTTATAACCTGGACTAGAACTGCAACCACTTCTCTCTTAATCAATATATATCCTTTCTGTCTTCCTTTCCCTTAGACACTGTTAAGGATTACACAATGATGTCCTATGAATTATTTTTATTGCTGATCAACAGATAAACTGCTTTGATATTGAATAATCATTTGTCATTTTTAAGCAAAACTGTCAAATATTCCGTTTCCAGCCTCTAGAATGTCAGAATTTAATGCTTTTCCTTGTCTTACATAAATTATTAGCTATAATAATAATAATTACTTACAGTGCTAAATTTGACAATTAATGTCAGTTAAGCCTATTTTTGCTGAACATAAATATTGCTACCATCTGCTATAACTTTTTTTTGCTTCAGATTCAGAAATCCGCATCTAGACCATTTCCTATCAAATATAACTTTCCAATGCAATAAAAACTTACAAAAATTACAAAATCATAATCACGATTATTTTGGTCATTATTGAAAACCCGATTATTTTACACGATTCCTCATCGACTTTGGAAATATGTTGCATTTATTGAACAAAACAATGAATTCTCCTTAAAACAAATAATATAAAATATATTCAAATGTATAAATAGCATAAAAAATAAAGGCTTGTGAGATTTGTGGTGTTACCAAGAAGTGCCGACACCACTGCGTAGCAAATCTTGCACATAATATGTTTTTGATCCACGTCCGCTTCTTCGAATCCAAACTGTTCCCAAACAGCGGACTTGCTTCTATCTCTTTTGTTGACCAAAGACTTCTGTGGCTGCTCTCTTTCCACCATCTTCACTCACACTGATTTTTTAAAAAATGCCTCCAGATACCAGATATGCAACTTGCTTTGCTGACTGCATAGGCTGAGAGAATTCAGAATTCGGGATTCTGGAGGGGCGAAAGTGTGCATGCACGTCATTAAGAACACAGGCCAAAATAACCTGAAAAACTCTTTTGTTTTTTCTCCATTACATAGTTTTCATAACCGTTGAGACCTGAAATCAAAATGCGATTAATTGCACAGCCCTACACTTCTTACAACCATTATACTTGTATTTGTATTTATATTTTGTAATTTTCGACTGCTAATAATAATAATGAACTTACAGTAATATTTAACCAAAATTATCCTTCTAAAATAGTGTTCAAAATCCCCTGACTGGCAGGAAACCATTTACTCATTTACTGTTGTTCTGTATGAGGTAGACTTAATTACAATTACAGGTGTCCCATCTTAGTGTGTGTGTGTGTGTGTGTGTGTGTGTGTGTGTGTGTGTGTGTGTGTGTGTGTGTGTGTGTGTGTGTGTGTGTGTGTGTGTGTGTGTGTGTGTGTGTGTGTGTGTGTCCTGATCTTCAAAGGTTAACAGGACACAGAACACGGATGCCCATTACTTACTGTTTTATGGGTCTTGCCTTAGTATTTGAGCACCATAAGCAGCTAATGACTTCCTTATTTTTATGGCTGAAAACCTCTTCCTGTCTGTTTTTAGATTCCTAGTCTTTGAAAATAAACAAGAAAAAACAACTGCCAGTTTTAGCAGATTACTAGGTTGCCATGGGCAACTCTTCATGGAGTTAAACACACTAGCAATGCTTATACAGAGCTCTCACTGAGTATCCCTAGGATTTGTTTTTATTGTTTTAACTGGATTTTTACAGAACCACTGGTCTCTTTAGTGAGGTTTTCCTCATGTTTGAGGATATTTCTGATACATATTGTTGTGATCTCAGCATCACTGGTTTGTGTCTATGAAGATAACTTTAAAATGCAATGTTAAGTTGGATTGTAATACACAGTATTACATTTTCACATCCACCCATAATTTTTCATCCTCGCTGTCCCCTAGTTTGCTATACTACATATTACTAGTCAACTCCATCACTGACAGTACTCAGTTCAGTGTGTAGGCTCACATGTATTTTTTTCAAATGAGATTGTTCAACCAGAAGATAAGTTGACCTGAAACTGTCATTGAGATTCTGGGGGGAACAACAAAAAACAAACTTGATTCTAGCTGGTGGAGAAGCTGTGGGAAACTGGAATCAAAGCACAATTAGCCTCTGATTAGCTAGTGAATACACTATAGACTACTGGAAACCTTTTCTTTCCTTTACTGGTGCAGTGCTCACTTCTCAGCTCACCAGTAAAGGGCTATTAAACAAAAACACCTGATCACTGCTTCCTTTTTATCCTGTTAAAGAAAAAGTATGGGGATATTGTTAATGGTTTTTATGTCAACAGAATAAAAAAGCCGATAATCAACAATTATTTTCCTATAACATGCATGTCTGTGGACTCAGTCTGATAGTGTATATCGTATTCCTAATTTGACATTTTTTCAAAGCAGCATTTTCCTTTGTTGTCATGAACGCTTTTTTTTTTGGTTTTTTTTTTTTCAAATTCCACATACTACTGGAAAAACCTACAATACCAAATGTGAATGGTTCCATACTATTAACCCCTGTTTCAGTAATGGTTGCTAAAAGTTACAGAGCCCAGCTGTTTTATGCAAAAAATTGAGCTGAAATAAAAATGATAGTATAAAAATGAAACCATATATGTGTGAGCTATTTTTTTAAAAAGATTTACAGAAGCAGTGAGTTTGGAGCTGAGAGCCACAGACAGGGCATGGAAGTGGGGATGTTTTCAGAGATGAAGTAACACATTGTTGATTTTAGTCTTGTCAGAACATTTGATGTCAATAATACTGTATATAGCACAATACCAACTAAATCCTTTTAAGAGGATTCTGTCGTTTCTCAAGAATAGGCAGAAGTTAAATAGTCTGAAAGGCCCCAATAGGCTCTTTTATCCTCCCACCACAGAGCAGACCATTGGACAGTAAACAAACACCCTCAGTGTCCTTGTTTTCACTCCACCTGTTAACCACAACGACAACAGACTGCCAACTGCCCTCTTGTCCCACCAGTCTGTGATTTTTTATGATTGTGAGGAATGTATAGAATTGTGAGGATTTTTATGATGGTGAGGATCAAAGGTGGTCTAATGTATTTGATTAAATTACCAAACACAAACTGAAGACAATGAAAAATGTAAGTATTAAAATATGTAATCTTGAAACTGGTGAAGAGCGTAGTGTAACTCATTTATGGAGACATCATGATTATAAACCAGGCAACTTTTAGACATCACTAAAGTTAGGTAGCACTGTAAGTAGTATTGTTTATGGTCATTTTGGTTCTAAAACAATAGAGAAAAACTTTGTAGGTGGACCTACATCTTACTGTCCACAAAGACCAAGTTTTCTAAATGACAGTTGTGACCCTATCTACTCAGCCATTGTAGTTTTCACTGGGAAACCTACAGTACAGTTGGGCTTGCAAAAAGACATTTGGCATTGCATAACATCCCTAGACAATGTGTACCAATCCCCCTGTGTTTCAAAGAAAGCTATCCTCACACAAACACATCAGTGGGAATTCCTGTGTGACATGATGAAGCGTAAAAGTAAAATTCTGACAAATAAAACACAGCATGTCATAGTTTGTAGCATGGCAGAAGTTTGGCATGTCTCAAAACTTATGTCAGGAGCCTGTCAGAAGCTGTTAATCTTTTGCTGAATTTAGGCAAGTTTTTGACTGATTTACAGCTAGCTCTTGTTGGTGTTGGAGCTACAGTAGACCAGTATTCTCTAAATACCTCTCTGTTTTCCAGAGTCTGTGGAGAGTTTCCTAACTCTGAATGAGCAGTCTGGTTATGGCATAGCTGTGTCTCTCTCACATTGCTGCCCAGTTTCCCTGGGAATCATGCCAAATGGGGTGCCCCTGTCTCTGCAGCATTACTGTTAGAGGGAAATGTTGAAGGCTTGTGCATTATAATGATGCTAACAGATCATTGTGCTCAAAAGGCACACATTTTATTTCAATGCCCTTACAGATATTGAAATCATAGGATGTATGTGAGAGGCGTGGACTTAAATTTAAAATATCTGCAGTGTCTGGACTGGACAGTATATTTTTAGCTGCATTACTTTTCTTGTAAACAGTAAAGAATGATTAACTCCAATGCACTGAGAAGGAGATTTGGAAGCCCTGTTTTTCTTTCTAATCAACAGCCTGGTACATCGAGAGCCAGACTGAGCAGGGACTGGTGAGCAAGCACTGGCTGCTGACTTAGGAGTCTTGTGTTCAGTGGTGTCTGGGCTATTAATAGAGCTGGCCTGAGAATTCAGACTAAGGTCAGCAATCAGATTCCTGCTCCCAACTATTGGAAGGGAACAAAAAGGAAAAGCCCCTCCCTTAAATTATGCATTCACATTATTATTGACATACGTAAATATCTGCTTGTGCTGATATGTAGATTTGCCTCTAGAAAGCTCCAGCTGCCTACCTTAGCTCACTGCTTTCAATTTCCGTGATTGACTCAGTGGAAAGTACTATACCCCTCAGTCCCCTCATGTCCTCAGCATCTCAGTAGATTTTGTCTTTTTAATTCATGAGGTGAAACATTTTTATGCTCTAGAACTGTGCTTCACAGTAACTTCAGAACAAGTGGGTATTTTCAGAATGGGATAAATCTCCCTCCTAAATGTCATCCTCCTTTGTTGCCTTAGCATGAATTTGTTCAGAAAAGGGATAAATGAGAGCAAAGACAAGTGACAAAAGAAGTGTTGCTGTTGCACTTCATTAACACTATCAATTTCAATAGTGAACATTGGGGATTAACAGTTGTTTAGGTGAGTGCGTGCGTCCATTGTAAATGTGAAATAAAGCCAAACAATATTTACTTTATTTCTCCTCTAAAATTGTCGTGGGTTTCTTTATATTACAGACATGACTGACTGGATTATTGTTTTTAGGAAGGCACAGCTGCTAGCTAGACAATGGCAGCTTTGTTAGTGATCTGTCCACTCATACAGATGGATAAATAGACACACAAGTGTCAGTGAAGCCACACAGGCCTGACTATCACACACTAATTTAAACAGATATCACCAGAGGACAGTTTATTCCTCAGCCACAGATGGCCTGCAACCATGATTTACCAGTTTAAGTTAGTACATCATGAGCCATTCATATTATAATCCACATAAAAAGTTACACAGCTAAAGGGTTAAATACTTTATTATACATTATTTATACATTATTTATCAGTTTTCCACAGCATAGTGGGTAGTATGCAATTGTATATTCACAGTAACAGTGATCTATTCTTGAATCTGTGCTTTGGTCACTTTATGTCTACTCTGCTCTTGAATGTGTGCTTTGGTCACTTTGTGTAACATAAATCTAGTTTTGGTTTATTGAGATTATATCAAGAACATCTGGTGAAATAATTTAGACTGCTTCTTGTGCTTCTGCAACAGATGTGGTAACACAATAATTTGTGCAGATTTTTTTGTGTAAAGTTAACCTATTTATCATGGTTGCGATAGGCATACTTTTTCAAACATAGTTCAGCGAACTGCAAGAATGTAAACTGTATGGTCATTTTTGTTCTTTTGGGGTCATGCCTGCAAAAGATGGAATGAACAGAGCCAAGTTAAAAATACCTTGTGTAAAGAGCTGGGATGTTACAGTATTTGATTGTGGGTCTCTGATCTCAGTGCATCAGTCTCTACATTGCTTTTACAAGCTTTTTTCTCCACCTCTTCTATCTTTCTATCTATCTTGTTGTTAATTTCTCCTGACTTGCCCCTCACCTACTTCCTTTCTTCCACATTACTGTCACATTGTGCCATGGTGGCTCAGTCCATGCTGATGCCAGCAGCCATGAAGACCCAAGGCTGTTACAATGGAGTTCAGCACTATTCAGCCAACTCACAGAACAGTGTTTTTGACTGGAGCTTCTCAAATAGGCTCCTTACAGTCCCAGACGATTTGGAAAATATCTGTTCTGGAGAAGCTCTGTGCCATTTAGCTTTTGTCTGTCTGCCAGTCGAAAGGTTTAATATGATTATTAAACAGGTATAACACTATATCTCCAAACATTGTACCCATGCCAAGTTTCTGTGTTAGGTCTTAGCTGATAAATAAAAGCACCCAATGAATAAAAAAAAGTTTACGTGCAATTAAGGAAATCATCAAAAACTAGATTTTTATGAGAACAAATAGATTTTTGAAAGCAGATACAAATCTCAGTGTTAATAAACTGCATATATATTAATTATATGAGCAAAAATGTACATGCTTTACATTCTCCATTTATCCATTCGTTTTCAGGTATTTCCTACCTTTTACTACACTAAATTCTGGATCTAGTTATTAGCAGGAGAGTAGCATATAATAGAATTTTTGCTTCTGTGTAAAATTTTGTGCTTAAGTGTTTTCACATCTGCAAAAATCTCAATCAAATCAAAATGTTTATGTGAAAACAGCATTTCTGAATTAAAACTGGCACTTTAAATGGGTTATCAGTTGAGCCACCATTATTTATTTTTTTATTTTTATTTTTTTATCGTAAACTAACAAAGAATAAAAGTCAAAATGCCAGGTCTATAAAAATAGCATCACATCAAATTATACACCATGATTTATATTCCATTTGTTGGCCCGGGGCTCTGTATTTGAAATCACCCTGTGTGACACCCAGCAGGATGCCACGTGTTTTACTGGGTCTATGCTGTTTCCTCCTGACTATCTTTTGACACATCATTTACTTGAGATGCAAGTGCTGGTGACGCACACCATGTGCTATACATAATTTCATGCTCTTCAAATTAAAAAATCATGCAGTATTCTCAGAAATTTGTAGCAGCGCTTTTCTTGCAGCTCATTGTACACTGATACTAGGTTTTACAGTGGTTCATACATAATGAAATAGTAAAGCGTAGCGGAAGTGGTGACAATGAATATTTTAGTACGATTAAAGAAGAAAAAATGACCATAATAAGCAAAAGAAAGTTCTGAGTGGTGCTGGAGCTCCCCCGTTTTTTTCTGAGCTCTGACCCTCACACTCAAGCAGTTTTCTCCTTTGTCCAATATCGCTGCTCATTTTGCAGTAGTACCAGCCGCCAAGCCCAGGATGCAGCATGCGCTTGTGTGCAGCATTATGTTATTAATGTCCAGCTATAAGATTTTGTAGCTCACAATTGGTCGCTGTCCTTTACTGAGTCGTATGTGTCTGTGTCTTGGCCATCTGCACAATGGTAAGTGTATCGTGCTCTGCATTGTGATGCGAAGTGAAATATGCTTGTATGCCTGGCACAAGCCTTTAGTCACAGAGAATGTCTCCTGGTTTATAATATCAAGAGGCAAACCCACTGGTCATGCTGTCATCAGTCTGGCTTATATTTTTGACTGATATCATCAGATGCTCTGAACAGCTCTGTATTTTTGTTTCTCCCAGCCCAGTGTCCTGAGCAAGTCAGAGGTCTTTAATGCCAAATCTGTGCTTTTAATCCTGTGCTAATGCAGTGTCGTGGGATTGATATTTTGTTGGTGGCAATTACTGAGGTCAAAGGCATGTACATTAGTGAGTGCTTTGGCTTTTCCATCTGTACAGGACTGCTTGTGGCAGACAGATTTTCCAGTAGTTTCATTTTTAAAGCAGCTGTAAACCAGAGATCTGGCAGATTACTGTGAGAACCATATTAAGGGTTGCATGCTGATTGTGAAATATACTGTATGTTGGAGCTTCATGTGCTAAAGTTACTCCCATCACAGATGAATTATTTGGAAAGATATCCGATTTGTGAGTGGGCACTTGTGTTGAGGTTTACAGATTTTAGATGTTTGTGGCTCTTGGTGTGTTTGGGCATCAAGATTAGAGAAATAGATTAGGTCCAGGAGGAGAACAGATGGAAAGAGAAGGAGGAAGGGAACAATTATGTGTAGTTCATGTTGAAGCCCGTGCCAGTCAGATACCACCCCATAAGTCACCCACACCATCTGCTGAGTATACGCATGTGACAAATTTGCACATCCAAATCCTTTTTAAGAATTAGGAGAAACCATTTTCTTTTACTATTATTCTGGATTTGTCATGTAAACTAGCTGTCTGTATGATCTGCTTTCAGAACAGACTCGTTCCCTATTCTCTATTGAAGTCTTGAAGCCATATGGTGGGAGATCAGCTCTTATTGGTACATTAACAGATGAAGCACAGATGTAATAGTCATGTCCTTCGAACATGGTTTGGCAGTCAAATAACCTCAAGCCTTTTAGCTGCAGTGTCTAGAGAGACGCTTGAATCTTAAAAGGTCAGTCAGTGACCAGAGAGCCCTCCTGCTTATTATCCTTCATAATCCTGAGCACTCAGGGATTTCTCATCTGGTGTCTTAAGTGTCAATCACAGGTTCTTGCAGGTTCAAACTGAGGGCTGCTGCTTGTCAATCAGTGATACTGTTAGGAGTATAACAATCTTTGTATGAAATAAACAGCTCAATCACCAGGAAGGTACACTCAGACAGCCCAGGAGGCAGCAAAGGTGCCTACCTTTGCACACAACTACTATTGGATCCAGGTGAAACGTCACAAGAAGGAGAAATGTTTACCTATTGCATATTTATCTTTCTCTTTACCCCAAATTTTATTTATAGAAGTCTAAATGCTAAAAAATGTCTGTGGTCAAATTCTAAATTGTACTTTGTTAATGTTTATTCACATCCTCAGGTTTTCTTCCAAGAATTTGGCACTTTCAAATATCTGACTTGTTCTCACTTGAAGTAACACTTTGTTGATTTTGAAAGAGTAACATCCATTACACTGTATACAGAATGTACATGTAATGTCAATGTCAATGTATTACTACAGAACATTTTGGTATCAGAGGCATAATTGGCATTATTATATTTCAGTGCCTTGTGATCCTATATTAGTTGACCAGCAAATTTTATCATTGCCAGGTCAGCATAGTAAATCCCCCCAATGGCAGAATGTACTGTGTATCATTATATACAAAGTTTATATTAAGCCTATCATATCTCAACTTCCCTAATACAGATTATTTCTGAATGTGCATCTGGCATGCTTACCCTGGAATGTTGTTTTGTCTCTTGCTCTGATTCATTTTCAGAAACATTTGATTTTTACACTGATCTCTAAGATAAAAATAAAACCTAATAAAATACATGAATGTTTGTATTTTAGGGCATTTGTCAAAACTTTAACTCAGTCAATCAACATTGTCTTCCTTGGGGACTGTCGGCTGCGGTCTTTATCCACTGTTGAAAAAGTAATGAATCTGAGAATAGTTTAGCTACTTTGTGTTTGTTTCCACTCAATCTGCACCTCTTGGCATGTCAGGAAACCTTGTCCAGACACTGATGCAATTTCTCTTATTTAATCTGGTCAAGTCACAATGCCAGCACTGTTTCAGCAGTGTTCAGTAGCATTGTGATAAAGGCCAGCGGGAGCCAAAAATCACACAAGGTGGTTTTGTGTTTATGTAATGTGGGAGTTAGACAAGCTGGAATTCAGTATTGCAAAAGCAGGGCCACACACTAACCCACTGACTTCCTTTCACCAGGCTAAACAGAGTTCACCATCCATCACATGTTTTGTATTTTGCCTGTAGTTGCCTTTTGCCTCCAGGTGCTGTTTTTCTTTTTTTTTTCTTTTTCTTTTTTGGGGGGTGGGCGGGGTCTGTTTGGGTGTAACATTTCACTCTAAATAATTATTAATAGCACATTTTTACACTCCAAATCCTGTAATTTGTTTGTGGTTTCTTCATGATTCATCAAACATTTGTTCAGTGATGTGAGAGCCAGTGGTAACCAACACACATAATAATTCTATCTCATTTTGAATAATGAGAAACTGATGACGCCATTAAAATCGCATGGTGGAATAAATGCAGTTATTGCGCTTGAAACCAGGCCCTTTGTTGTCGCTGCAATTTCAGCACCCTGTGTGATAAGTTAGAAATCTGTTTGATAGTTTAAGTACTTCTTTCATAATTTAGCCAGATTGCAGCATATCATCCATGCTACTGCTAATGATGCAATTCAGACTTCTCAAACTGTTTAAAAATTACAAACAGAACAATGCACGCGACCTGTATTTGGGAATACAGTTCATATGGCCATAATTACTCTTTTCTGCTGGGTTCCCACAAATTGTTGGTGTATTTGTTTTGTAGCTCTCTCAGCAGTATCTCTTTAAACAGATTTTGGGCCACCTGGAAATCACACACTCTGCAGGGTGAGATGGTGTGAGTCCCTGTGGGTTACTGCAGATACAGGCTGGACAAGCCACAGGTGACCGGGTCTGACACAACACATAAATCTGCACATCCTATACAAACTGTACATACGAGCTATGTCTTTCTTGTAAACGCTTTAAACCATTATATGACCATTGAATGTAACATACAATTCAATTAAAATAACAACAAAGGAATTACTTTGACTATTCTGGAAAGACCCTCCCACCCCACTCCCACCCACTTTCTCTCTCTCTCTCACACACACACACACACACACACACACACTCACACACACTCACACACTCACATACTAAGGCATTTGAGCTATTGTTGCCCCATGCAATGTTTTAAGGGGAAAAAACAAAGTCAGAAAATGCTTTACCTCCTTTCCAACAGGAATTTCTCTGTCAGATAAAACGCTTTAACTGAATGGAGACGGAAGTGTAGGAAGTGTAACTTCAGCAGCTCCACCGTCTCCTTCTTCCTTGCTATTGTGAAACAGTATTTATGTTCCCGCAGATGATGTGGATATCTGCTTTAGAGGGCGTCAAGTGCATGCCACTGATTTCATTCAGATTCTCAGACAGTTCAGGAGAAAACCAATTGATATTTTCTTTTTTTTTTTTCTTTTCTTTTTTTTTCCTTTTTTTGTGATTACCTTTAGCAGAACTAGTTTCCTTTTTCCTGGGTTTTCCCTAGTTTTAAGTATTGTCACAGAACTGGTGATGCTCAGAGAGTGAAAGCTGTCAATGTGTTCAAAGCTAATGTGTACAACATCCATCTGTCTGCACTACAAATATATGAATTATAATATTTGCCTAATGCCCTAATGAGAAATAACGTATGTGCTGGACATGGATCATAAGTTCAAGGTTTTATTGAAATGTTAGACTTTTTGGTGATAAATTAATATATAACATCAGTGAGACTCTCGGCCTTATTTTGTACCATGACATTACATGTTTGTGAGTTAGTTATTTAATGTTAAGGTTGTGAACTACAGGCCTTTTTCCACAAGAAACTGACACAAATAAAATGATCAGAGCATAACAAATAATAATAATAGATATAGCTGGATTCCATTAACCTTAATGCTTCATTTCCAGGGCCCTGTTCTCTATGTTGAACAAAGCCATTAGTGTCTATTGTGTTTTTCCTGCTACTTAAAGTCAAAATCTTTGCAATAAAAAAAGCCTAGACACATGTACATAAAATACTACATGACATTGACGAGGAATAGTCAGACTGTTTGTAGTCATGAGCAGCAGGTGGCACTGTGTCCTCCCTCTACTGTCTGCTCCCAAGGGAAACAGTGGCAACACTGGATCCTCTGCAGCATAAATTAAATGAAACTGTATTAAATCAATGAATTGGAACAGCCCTTGCAGACACGTAACACAAATTTTCATGTTTTGTGTGAAACTTGGCTGGGCTTTAGGCATTTTTGAATACTGCTGTTTTTTGGATGCTGTGCTGTGGCTTTTATCAAGGAAATTAATCCAGGCCTGTTTGCCTCCAAGCCAGATAACCCTAAAGTATAGATAGGGTAAGAGAAACAGCATCTTTCTTTAAGGAAGATACATCTCCTGCCTGTTAGCCTGTGTCATTTCTGCCCTGTCTAATCCAGGTCAGTTCTCCACATACCACTTTAAATGGGGATTTAGTAACATTTGCCTACTGTGTGATTTGTTAGACTGGCATGTTTGTTGTCCTGATACTATTGATACAGGCTGCACTTTGCCTGGTACTTATGGTTATTATTGTTGTATAAGTTGGAACTTGGCACACTTGCAATGAGAGCAGTCAAGATTAGGATCATGTTACATTTAGTTCTTCCTCCCAGAGGCAGAAAATGAAATCTCAGCTGGATTCTGCCTTGTTTTTTGCTCTCCTGTTTTTTCTCATGTTAAACTGCAATGCTGAAGCCCCAGCCTTAAGGTGAGCCTTTCCAAGTAGGTAATTTCTTGTAGCCTAGACCAGGCTATGGTTAGTCTCTGGCACTGACACAGTCATTTAAATGCAGAAACAAATTCATGTAGTGTTTTATATGCAATAGGCAAACATTTCTCCTTCTTGTAATACACTATATCTAGTCACTGAAATGCAGTGCATCCATTCATTTCTTTACAAAACCCAAAGTAATCACTACTAATCACGAAATCTTTATTCCCTAAGGAATAAATGCAGATTATAAGACTTGCAAGGCACAGAGCTTCATCTAGATTAATAAAACAGCTTTGTGCCCTGGCCCACTTAAGTGTGTGTGTGTGTGTGTGTGTGTGTGTGTGTGTGTGTGTGTGTGTGTGTGTGTGTGTGTGTGTGTGTGTGTGTGTGTGTGTGTGTGTGTGTGTGTGTGAGAGAGAGAGTGAGAGAGAGCATGTGTGTAAGCATGAGCGAGCAAGTGAAAGTGTGAATCAGAAAAAAAAAAAGAAAAAAAAAGATTATTTCGTAGCCTGTAGGCCATAGATCATTTCTCGTCCCTTCACTGGACTTGTTTACATATGCTTTAGAGGGGACACTGACATAATTAATTCCCTAGCCCCTTACCCAAACCGTAACAAAAACTGAATTCTTATCTTAAACCTAAAACAAAGAAAATGTGATTTAACCCACAGGACAATAGTCCTTTGAAGTGGTGAGCACCAGCCCAAGTGTTCTTATTGGCAGAAAAATAAAATTTGTCCACACAACCATAGAAAGACATGTACACAAACACACACTGATTCTTTCTGTGCCGCTCTGGCCCTGGTACTGCCAGCTGGGATTTCTGGGTTGGATGTGACAGCCATTGTAAGAAGTTATGTGCAAACTGTTGTCTTCTTCTCACCCTTAAACCCAATATTGTATTGTTGAATTTTCAGTGATGAACCTCTACTTTGATTATTTTTTTTCCATTCTTAATTGATTTAAATTATTTCTGAATAGACATATCTGTGCTACTAAGATTGTGCCTGTGTTCGTGTGTGTGAGAGAGAGATCACTGGTCTGTTAAGATCTCACATGTAGCTTTAAGAATGAGGGCACAAGTGGCTTGCAGCAAGGCGACGGGGCAGATGTTGTCGAGCTCCCCACAGAGCAGCACCTCTTCTCAAATAAGAACAGTTCGTCACACGAGTTGGTGCCACACATCTGCTTATCAGCGGCAGATTCACCAGAAGTCTGGAGCAGGGTGGAGCTGTTGAAAAGCGCTAAATGCAGAGTGGCTGAGATTGAAGTTGTACCTTTTTTTTTTTTTTAAAAAAAGATGACCAAGTACAAGGGGATGTGGAGAGCAAAACTGGACACCAGCTCATTGGTGAGGCAGGAAAAATAGGTGTGCTTATGTAACACTGAAACTAAAGAAGTCATAGTCTGCGGAGCTTTCCAAGCCCCCCCCCCTCTCTCAAACCTTCCAAGGCTCTCTGGCGACACTAAAGGAATACCACTGGTTGTGAAGGGACAATATGGCAACTAATTCAGAAAGAGATAGTGATACAGAGGTATGTGCTGTACTTCTTTCTGACTCTAAAATCTCTAAGTGTTCGTGTCTTGCTCATCCTTGTTTTCTCTTCCCAAGGTTGCAGTGTTGTCTGCAGTTTTTTAGTGTGGATAAACAATATACATAACTTATCCTCATGAAGCCACACACAAGCTGGATCCATCACATGAATGCATGTGACTGGGCTTTGTGTTCAAATATGATTTTGTACAGGTAATAAAAACTTTCTGTTTCTGAAAGAAACCAGAATATAGTTTTTCCACATGACCACAGAACACAGTGTAGCTGATTAGTTTTTTTTTTTGTTTGTTTTTTTTTTGCTGTCCATTTATAAGATGTTAAATCACACATGTATTGATCAGGTGTGACAGCTTAATGTACTGAGTGTCTATCTGTGATCGTGAAAGAAATATATGTGGGGCAAAGAGGCACACAGAGCTGGAGTACCAGCATCTTTTTTTATCTTCCTTTGCTTTACACATATTGCTAAAGCCGAAAGAAACCATAGTTGAGTTTTCCTTTTCCTTGAATAAGTGGATTTTGGTCACGTGGAAATTTGCAAGAGCTCTATAGCTGTGGGAGTGTGTGCTGAGGGGGACTATTTCTGTCTCTGTCTTTCTCTCTCTCTCTCTCTGTACTGAGCCAGCTTCACACAGTGCCCTGCTATAACTATCCAAACAACCACAGCATTCACACAGAGTGCACATGGCTCATCTTACCACCTGCTACTGGTCTCGCCACAAGGGGAAATCTCACTGGTATTTAGTCCATGTATTCCACAACATTTACCTTTTAAGCAGGAGTAAACAAAGAACATTGTTTCTGGTGTGAATGCGTTTGAAGAGCCACATTTATAATCATGCTTTTCCTAGGAGACCATGTAAATGATGAGGTTTAAGATCAGTGTATATAAGTTGTTAAATACAATCCCACCGCATGCACCATAAAGAAGCATTCTTGCCAACAGAGGCTAAAGTTGCAAAGCAAAAATGATTTAGCATTCACTGAATAATAACACAGTGATTATCATAGCTGGACTATAAATGACTCTGTCGACTGCATTTCCTCCCAAGCTGAAACATGCTTTCATCATAGAAGGTCAATAACAACATGCTGTACAGTTTCTTTATGACTCTGGGCAGCTTCTGATTGCATTTCCCATGTCATACAGGGAACGTTTGAAGTGGGCTTTCCCCTGAGGGCCATCTTTCATACAACAAATCATCACCCATCAGCGCTGTGGCAGCCAAACCCACTACCACGATCCAACAGTAACAAAGCAGCGTTAACCACACAGCTTGTTTATTTTGAATTTGGTTTCATGTCCTTTCAGTTATTTCTCAGGGACTATGTGGGTTAGCCGTGAAGACTGTGTTGCACATCCCCGTTTGAAAGGTTACTTTCCTTACAGTGTTCTCCTTCATGAGCGCTTACTGACTGACGTTGACTTCAGTGGGTATCATTTGCTTCCCGTTGTTGTGCAACAACCTGACCTGCACCTCAGACTGCTTATTAAATGTAATTTAAATTATTGGATCCTTTGGTCCAGACTATGCATTAAGTGGCTCTGTGGTCAAATTGTTGGTTTAGCCCACTTTACTCAATTCATACAACAAACAGGACATTCCAGTCCAAGATCTCTTTGAGAGTGGAGATCTTAGATTGGACACAAGCTCGAGGTCAGTGTGGTCTCTTAAGAGGCATCAACACACCACAAGTGCAATTTTATCAGTATTGCGGGAAATGCCAAAAAAGCAGCTGGTTGGATTTTGTCATTACCAAAGATGTTCCTGCAAGCATAGAAATTGTTTAATTTCCTCTTTTTTGTTTTGTTTATATATAGAAAAAGTGAATGACTAATTTTTAAGTAATGTGAGGATGTCTTTAAAGCTAAGTGGGCTTGAGTTGTCCTGTTGTATTTGAAGGATTATTTGTCACAAAGTAGTTCTTGAGCCTTTGTGTTTCTGAGGCATTTCCTGTCTTATGTCTTGCTCCAGGGCCTCAGCTGCATTATATCACTTTCAAACTTAACCAGACACACTATGGTTTCACCATGTCTGAGGCTAGTTTATTCTGTTTCGTCACTTATGACCTGTGATAAAAGTTGTTGATTAGTCCTGATGAACTAACCCTTAAGAAGAAGTGGAATGTCACTTTAGCCATTTAAGGAAATTGCAATTGGTTCATGTCTCAGCTGTGAGTTGTTCCAGTGAGACTTTGTATAGTTGCCTAAAGAAAATGTGAGAAATTGATGTCAGGGCCCTGTGGGTTATTCCCTAATTAGAACATTGTTTTCACATCATGTGACTAATATTGTAGGAAGAGTATGAGCAGACATTTCTGAACGCTTATGATAAAATGTAAAAAAGGTTTGGTTGGTTCTCCTTCCAAACCTTTAATCGATTAACCTGATGAATTTTGGAATAATGCTGGGATGGCCCACCAGAGTTAGATTGATGTTTGTATTTGGATTTGTAATTTTGAGTAGAGCTGCAGCAGTTAGTTGATTAATTAGTTGATCAATGAATTTTTAACTATTTGATCATTGTAGCCATGTTTAGGAAAAAAATGCTAAACATTTGCTTTGAATTTAGTCTTTTACTTTGTCAGCAATGGGAATATTTTCAGCTGATGCACTGATTATTGGATAAAACTAAACATTTGAAGACATTATTTCAGTCTGTGAGAAATTTTAACTTTTTTTCTGACATTTTCTGGGTAAAACAAATAATTGAAAAAATAAACAGATTCATCAATAATGGAAATAATGATTAGCAGGCGCCCAATTCACAAGAAAATGAATGTGATTTTGGCCACTTGGGCAGTATGTCTGGCATATAAAAAGTCAGAGTGAAATTCCTCCCCTTCTCATATGCTTTTCTCAGTAGGAGAGGAAAAACTTGCACTGTGCTGCAGTTTGTTTTAGAAAGCTGTTTTGCATGGTTAGTGGAAAGTGAATCCTTTACCCACACAGGGTAGTCTAATGCCTTCCTCATCACTAGACTTGAATAAACAGTGTAACCAGATGTGTATGTGTGGGCTAGAGAATAAGAGCTGTGATCGAGCATTAAAGGAATACCACTGAAAGATGAAAAATGTCTGAATTCAGTGAGAAATGTCATGCAGTGGTGGAAGAAGTACCCAGATCCTTTACTGAAATAAACATAGTGATACTAAAGTGCAAAAACACTCTGTAAAATCCCTGCATTCAATACTTCAAATAACCATAGTAAAGTAAAAGTATTCAATGTACAAAATAGCACATTTTACATTTGTGTGTTATGTTATTGGATTAGAATTATTAATGCATAATTGTCTACATTAATCTTGAACCTGTAATTTTAACTACCCTAGCTTGTGGATTTCCAGCTTGTAAAGCCTCATGGTGATGTGATTTTATTAATTATTGAATTCTGAAAAGTAAAGTTATAAATACAGGGGAGTAAAAAGCACCTCAAACAAAGTGCCGCAAAATTGTACACACAGTACAGTATTTAGTACAGTAAATGTAAGCTACTTAGTTTCTTTCAACCTATGTCGTTAAGGACATTGGTTGAAAGGTCATATTATTATTTTCAGGTGAACCTATTATAACCATGTAAGTCATATTATCCCAAACATTTTGTCATCATGATATTTAGTGTATGTGTGTGTGTCATGAAGACAAACGGCCTGTAAAGTCGACAGTAAATTTTGGAGCAACTTTCTGCATACATTTGCATATGAATGAGGAATTCTCCTTAATGCTTAATGTGGTGTCTGAAAGCAAGTATGTTGGCACATAAATAGACTATAATTAATTCATTTATCAGCTTAATTAGTTACCTCATTAGCATAGCAGACTGTGTATAATATATATTTGTGATTATGACAGGGAATTATGCAGATCAAGTGACTTGGTTTGTAGATACACTGGTATTGAGTTCCTTTTAACATCAAACTGGAATATTACATCCATGTAATGTCTGTAATTCAGAAACTGTACCTCCTGTTCAGTAAAAGTTTTCTCTGCCACCTAAAATCTTTCTTCAAAAGTTGCTTAAAAAGTTTGACCAGTTGTATTAATACGAAGTTTCCTACATTTAGTTTGCTCTGTCATCTGCTGTTAGCATTGTATTGTCCGCATTGTGTCATGTCTGATGTCTGACAGTAAGTTGCGTTAAGTAGATTCAGCATCATTGTGTAGTGTATACTTCATGTCTGGGTTGGTCGCATAGCTTGTGAACAATGAAGCTCATCAATGCTGTTGATCAGTACCCAGAGGCACTGCACTGAGTGGCTCGATGAAGCTGAAGGACGGTCTGTCCTCTGGTTTGCAAGCATATAAATGCCTGAGCATGTGGGCTCTGCTTCCTGCTGCCTGTTGGAGTGGGCATGAAGAGCAGTTTACGCAGAGGCAAGAAGAGGCTTTACGCGCTGGTAAAAGTTACCACAGGTGAGGCAACGGAACGGAGGAGGTGAGGATATTGTGGAGAGATAGCAAGCGTGGTTTGTGTTGTGCCTTGTAATGTGGAAGAAGTGGTTTGGGGTTTAATGTTGTTTCTGTAATAGCTTGAGCTTTGATTTTTAGCAAGATATTAAAACATGTATTGGTGAAAGTCTGCATTTTACAGTCGTGTGTCTGTTTTTATGTTCCAAATGTAAAGCCTGCATGCATTTCTGATCCAAAGTTGTCAAAGATTTGCGATCAGCCATCTCTTCTGTGTAGGTCACAGGATGCGCCACATGTTGGACATTGATCTCTGTGCCATGGTGGTAGAACAGGAAAGCAGGTCACTGATTTTTCTGAACAGTGAAACTGTCAATTTCTCCTCTGCCCTTGAGCTGTAATTTCCAGCATAATTAAAACTGTGGGCCATGGATTGAGGACTTACTGTGAGTAACCACAATGGGTGGCAGTGAGGATTATTTCAGGAATACATTAGTTTTGATGGAATGACGCCAAACTTGCATGAGGCTTTAAATAATCTTGAGTGGGCATATTAACATATGAGGGAGTAAAACAAAATGTGCCTCGGTTGTACTTTTGCATTTGAAGTTTCATTTAACGTTCAATGATCCCCTGCATGATGTAACTGTAGCTGGGACAGATAAACTATCTGCTGGTACTGCTGTTGGCTGAAGTGGTTCATTTTAGCTGGTGGTTGTAACACTGACTAAGACAGGACAGGACTGTAGTGGCAGGAGGTTCAACCAACAAAATTAAATTAAAGACTGTGGAAACAACTGCCCGCAAAATACCATTATGTATCGTTCAATCATCTTGTTGATTACTCAACCAAGCTCCTGTCTGCTATGCTCTCATGTCACTTCCTGTGGTAAATGGTGGCATAATGTTTCATATTATTTTGCCTTTACTTATTTTATTTTTTTTCATCTTCTTCATCTGTCTTGCTTCAACATATTCACTCCTTTTGTCTTGGGATCCTTCTCCTCTCTTTCCTGACCTGACCCTCCTTTTCTTCATCCTAATAAACCTCACCCTAATAAACATGTGCTCGTTTCTGGTTGGAGATTGCAGAGTGTACTATAGCCCCAGTTGCAATGGAAGACAGTGACCATGAGGCTCACTCATCATCAGACGAGCCGGATTCCTGCCCTCCCTCCCCTAATCACAACAGGGACTATGATGCTGAACAGGTACCAGTGATGGCTTTAAAAGCACCTGAGCTTCCCACTCAGCTCCCAGTTGGATTTTTTTTGATTTGACTGCAGCAGACATACTCTACCATCAGACAGTTAAGATTTGTTTTTTGGCCAAACCTATTCCTTGCTTCTCAATTTAACTTCATCTATGGAGCCTTTCTCTAAAATAGCAATATATAGGTATTTTTAATCAGCAAAAGAATTTATGACCATCTCTAAAAATGTTCATTATCGGTTATCTCAGTGTCTATCTTTTCCATTCCTCTACCTGTCTTTGCCTCCACCTTCTCTCACCTTCTTTTTTTTTTTTCCATCTGTTCCTCTGCACCGCTGCATGCACCCCTTTCAACCATAATTTCAATTTAGCATTCAAGCCGTTCTGACGACTCGGAGGTGGAGAACATTATGCAAGACCCTCACCATCATGGTGGGCATGGCAATCACCACCACCATGGCCATGAGCCTCATGATGCATCAGACAGGGAAGCTGAGGGCGAAGACCGCCCCCACACCCCATCGTATTTGCGCCCCCCTGTGGCAGGAATGGCGCAGTCAGATTCAGGTTCAGACCCCAGTTTGTCCCAGAGCAGGAGTGTGGAGTTTGACTTGTCATCACTTGTCAGTCCTTCCAGGCCCAAGAGCCCCTGGGGTCTCTTTGACCCATACAACAATAATGAGGTAACACAAGGAGGTCCAGCCAAGAAACCTAGAGAGTGTAAAACAAGATCTGTATGGTTCAAGTGTGCTTTGAGGGCGAATTTCTTGTGTGCTGTAATGTGTTGAACAAGTCACCTTCAGGATGTGACAGCGTACAGGATTTATTTGCTTTATATAGTTTTTAAAAAAGGATTGATTTATGTTTATTTTCTTGTGATGTCAGTTGCTTTTTTGTTTTGGTGATAATGTTGAAAATTTATTTTCATAGTCATATCTATGTGGTAATATAGATATTATATATATTTCACTGATGTTTTTTTTTTTGTTTGTTTTTTTTTCTTTGCGTGTATTTTTAGGACCAAGACAAGGAGTATGTGGGTTTTGCAACACTACCAAACCAGGTACACCGCAAGTCAGTCAAGAAGGGCTTCGACTTCACGCTCATGGTAGCAGGTAAGACCTAGTTTGCACATAGCAGACATTTGATCTTAAGCCCAACCTTGGATTTGAAGAGACTGCTATTCACGCAGTCTTAACCTGACCTCTTTTTTTCTTTGTTGTTCTTTGTTTGAAGGGGAGTCTGGCCTGGGAAAATCCACCCTGGTCAACAGTCTGTTTCTCACAGATCTGTACAAAGATAGGAAACTGCTCAATGCTGAAGGTGAGGAAGCCACAGCTATTAATATATATATATTTTATTTATATATATATATATATATATATATATATGTGTGTTTGTTTGTTTTGTTTGTTTTTTTTTGCTTTGCCTGATAAATATTTGTTGTACAACAACATGTACATGTCATGCCTTATATTAAATGGTTTGTTTGTGTCCCTTCCCATAGAGCGAATCACACAAACAGTAGAAATCACCAAACACACAGTGGATATAGAAGAGAAAGGAGTCAAACTGAAGCTCACCATTGTGGACACCCCGGGGTTTGGGGATGCTGTAAACAACACTGAATGGTACAAGTCAAATATCTTGAATGTTTAAGATGACATGAGTCTAAATGAAACTATTAGTCTTCACAGAGCTCAGCTGGATGACTTCATTTAAGCTCTACTGTTGTAAAGTCATGTGCAGTTGTTGCCTCAGAGACTGAATGTCCTTTTGTTTCTGCTCTAGTTGGAAGTCAGTGGCTGACTACATCGACCAACAGTTTGAGCAATACTTTAGGGATGAGAGTGGCCTCAACCGCAAGAACATCCAGGACAACCGTGTACACTGCTGCCTCTATTTCATCTCACCCTTTGGCCATGGGTATGACAAAGCTGCAGAGCTCCTCTAGGGACAATTTGCCCTCACTATTTTTTTTTATTACTCTGAATAATGGAAGTGGGAATAGAAACCGTGTTACTGCAGTATGTAATGTCTGGCACTTGGTATCATAATCATAAAGAAAGCAGAAAAAGCATATTTTACCATAGGCTACCATCACTTTCTCTGAGGGGGGAAAAAAACATACATTGCAACATCTTCCATTATTATTCACAGCCTTTGTCCTGAACATGTAAATGTAAATATTTGTGTATCAGTATTTACTTGCCATGCATTCAGCCTCATAAATGTTTAATAGAGCAGGCTCTTGCCCAGTGTTGAAACAGTTCTCTACTGCCTCCAGGTGAGTTTACATCTGGTGCAGTACTTTCATTCTAATCAATTTGCTTGTGCTGAGTGCTGATGTGGTGCTTTTCAGCACATTTGTGCACATCCACTGTTCCACATCACTGTGCTCATTCAGGAACTATACCTCAAGGTGTCAAGTAATGCTGCAGTGCATTCTCAACGTCATTGTGATGGAGAAACTGCTCCCTCTGTTGATGAACATCAGTCATTACTCATCAGATGCCATGCCAAGAGGTCTATTCATGTCAAATCAATGTTGCACTCTTCCAAAGGAGATCAGGACTTGATACACAGTTGGGTCAAAGTAGCTCTAAAAATTAACTGTTTCAGATAAAGTAGCTGTTTCTTTGATCCCAATTGACTGCGAGTTTAAATATTATGAAAATATCTTTGAGACATAATGCTGACAGAGAAACATCTTAAATGGCTGATCATGAAAACTATATAAAAACATATTTCATCTGTAGGAGGAGTATAAATTCCCAAATAAAAAAACAACATATTTCAGTCATGTTGAAATACTGAATGTCCATTTGTTACATATAGACGGAGTATTGTGTTTTATAATCCTGAAAGTGTATGCTTTGTTTCTTTTCTAGCCTCCGACCTTTGGACGTGGAGTTTATGAAAGCACTGCATGAGAAGGTTAATATCGTCCCTGTTTTGGCCAAAGCCGACACACTCACTCCCAGTGAGGTCAAGAAAAAGAAGATTAAGGCAAGACTGATCTTTCTCTGAAGAGATGTATTGGTTTCATCAGTAGTAGTATTATTATTCACATTCACACTTTTACATTAGAAACACATTTTCAGTACATACTTTCCTATGTACATTTCCCTGCAGATTAGGGAGGAGATTGAGCAGTATGGTATTAAGATATACCAGTTCCCTGATTGTGACTCTGATGAAGATGAGGATTTTAAGCAGCAGGACCTTGAACTGAAGGTAAGGTCACATCAAGATGATCCACATATATAATGTAGTGACATTATAGTAAAATGTTCAGATCATACAATACATGACCTTCACAAATAGACCACTAGTAAGACTATATAATCTTGATGAGCAAAGCTTTCTTCACCCCTCTCACATCGTAAACTTGGAGGATTCCATTTTATTGCTCTGTGTTTGAGTAGCAGAGACGTAATCTGAATATTAATGGGAAGGTGGAAATCAAGCAAGTTAATTTTTAAATATTGAGTTAAAAGCTATTTATTGTTACTCCAAATGAGGTGAAGCAGTGATTAGAAAGTTAAGGAAAGATGATGGCAATAACAAGACAAAAGTGCTGAAGAGGCGAGTGTAGAAAGATAAAAACATCTACCACATCTGCACTGCACCACTTTCGGTACTGCACTGGTTCTTGACAACCAACTCATGCACACCCTCCCCTAGCAGATATTGTAGAAGCATGTCTTTAATTTTGTAAACCTTTTGTTCCCCCAACAAGGAAAGCATTCCCTTTGCAGTAATTGGTAGCAACACAGTGGTGGAGGCAAAAGGGAAGAGGGTGCGAGGCCGTCTGTACCCCTGGGGCATTGTAGAAGGTAGGTCCTATTCCAAGTTAAAGTTTGGTTTGTAGAAACAGGAGAAAGTGAAGTTTAATAATGATCATTTGCAGCAGCATAAGCCTGTATGTGGCATTTCATGTGCAATGACAGAGACTGTGTGCGTCTCATTGATCTTCCAGCCTTTTATTCACAGTTGCATGCATGGGAGCAGTATTTAAACATTAACAGTTTTTGAAGAATGCTAAATGTATTGTTAAAGGCTCTCTTTACACTGATTTGCAGTGGAGAACTCGGCACACTGCGACTTTGTGAAGCTGCGGAACATGCTTGTTCGCACACACATGCAAGATCTCAAGGACGTGACCCGGGAGACCCACTATGAGAACTATAGAGCCCAGTGCATCCAGAGCATGACCCGCATG